>NC_063341.1:29435415-29463255 GCF_021869965.1 Rhincodon typus | reverse complement strand
ATGTTCATCCAGCTCTGCACCTTGTTGCTGGAATGCTGAATCACTGGAGAGAAGGTTAGATGTATACTCGGACAATAAACGTTTCTAGCTCTGATTGAACTTGAAATTATACTGATGTAATTACAACCATTTGAGCTAATCCACAGAACAATCTAAAATGATTCCACATAAGCTTCACAGCATTGGCTTTAAAAAAAAATCTATTTTAATCAACAGCCATTTCTAGAACTGTTTGTGAAATACCCACCTCCATTAGAAATATTGTACTTGATCCCAAAATCTCCATCAGGTCCACCAGGGTTGTGACTAGCTGTCAGAATAATTCCTCCAATGGCTTTTATTTTTCGGATAATGCAGGATACAGCTGGAGTTGAGAGAATTCCATTTTGTCCAATTACTAAGTGTCCAATCTGTTTTAAAAAAGAGGTTAAGTGTGAAAGAGTGAAACTATTCATTCAAAAATCCTTAACATTTCTTTGTCTGAAGCGAAATTTATCCTTGACAAAGTTGAACAAACCCTCTGTGGAAAATAAACACTTTTCTTAACCAGCATTAGCATCTAAACTCAGAAGACTGAATATGGCATGAGTTAGTGCAAATGAATTTCTCTTAGATACTGTACCAACAATATTGCTTTTCCCCAAACCACAGAAGAGTATCCCTTCCTGCACCAGGGTGATATTTCCAGTATGCAAATCACTGGTGAGCTTGCTTAAGTTTGCAAATTTATTGCAATTTATGTGAAATTTTATTTTGTGTATCCGAGTTGGTAAGGAATCAGATTAAGATTACACCAATCCCCTTCAATTTATGATAATTTTGCCAAAGACAATAAAATACTGATGATCTTCAAGCCATCAGGAAGCAAATGCAGAAAGATTATAGTTCTAGTATGTAACTAAGTAATTTGCAATCACTAATAATTCAATGGCAACTTCTTAAAGACTTACAATTAGTTGGGATGCAAGCACATTTTATAGAATTCATCTATATTAGAAACAAATATATTGACCTGAAAAGAATCAGGATTTACTTTTTCTAAAATACATATACATATATTGAAGGGCTTTACAAGGATTTTATACACCTTTCATCTTTCATAAAATCCCCACAGTGCAGAAAGAGGCCATTCCACCCTTATTCCACCCAGACCCAGCCCCCTCACCCTATCCCTGTATTTCCCCTTGGCTAATCCACCTAGCCAGCACACTCCTGGACATTACAGAGCAGTTTGGCATGGCTAATCCATTTAACCCGCTCATCTTCAGACTGTGGGAGGAAGCCGGAGCACCCGGCGGAAGCTCATGCAGATATGGGGAAAATGAGCAAATTCTACACAGTCACTCAAGAGTGGAATCAAACCTGGGTCCCTGGTGCTGTGAGGCAACAGTGCTAACCATTTAGCCATCGTGCTGCCTATCCTTTTTAGATTTTTATGGCATTACCCAAAGTGAGATACAGTATATGTGTTTTCACCCCATTATAAAGTGTACTTTCTCGGGGCTATTAGTTTGTAGTGATTGAATTAATTCAATTTTATTGCTCTGTAGAACGTTGGACAGTGAGAAGTAAGTCTCTTCTTCCTTCTTGGGAGGGAGATTCAGGGATGCATGAACAGGAGGAAAGGACCTCTCCAGGTTGCCACTGTGGAAAATTGTGAGTCACAGGACATTTCTGGAGTATCAATCACGAATGGAAGGAAATGGTAATGGGCTCCAAGCAGCAGGATGGAAATGGTGAGAGCGAGCTGAGAGTGGTATAGCACTGGGGCTGAAAGCGAGCATTGTGAGAGCAGCAACGGCAGTTCCTGAAAGATATAGGTGGTTAGTGTGGATGTGAAGTGCACCGGCTTAAAAAGGAGAATCCCGACACTGAGATAATGAGATCTGTATTATGTAAAATAGATAAATAGCTCTGCATTTTTAAAAGGTACTTTGCAGTTTAGGCAACCATTGCTCAGAATGCACTTCACCTGTGACCAAGAAATAATTAGGTTGAATGAACACTTTTTCAAGTGCAAAAAGCACTGCAAGTGCTAAACAAATTTAAACTAATTCTAGTTCATGGTGAAAAATGTAGTTCTTGTCATTGTCAAGACTAGCAGAAGGAATAACTGAGTCAGAGCTCAGTTTGTGTAACCAGGGCAGGACACCAGACACAGTCATACTTTAAGGAAATCAGGCAGGAAGTGATCGAAAGAGAGGACAGGCTCAGTTGGCCTCAGGCGGTGATACGCTGCTATATGTAATGCTAGCCTTGAAGATGCAGCTAAGAGAATGGGAGCCAAGACAAACCAAGTATATTGGTGACAACAGTGTGGAGCTGGAAGAACACAGTAGGCCAGGCAGCATCAGAGGCACAGAAAAATTGACATGTCAGGTTGGGACCCTTTTTCTGAAGAAGGGTCCCAGCCCGAAATGTCAGCTTTCCTGCTCCTCTGCAGCTGCCTGGCCTGCTACGTTCTTCCAGCTCCATACTGTGTTATCTCTAAGTCCGGCATCTGCAGTTCTTGCTATCTCTAAATATATTGGTGAATTATTCAAGGAGAATCATACAACAGTGGCAGGCAGGAGTAACAGAAAAAGACAGTAAAATAATTGCAGATGAAGAGTTGTGCCAGATTATTAATAGGAGAACTCCAGTGACATTGTTCATGCTGAGTTGGATAATCCTTTGCTTTTTAAACAACGGGAGCATGTACCATATTGCATAAAATGAGGTTCAGAGATTTATTGGGATTGAATAAAACTTGGAATATTCTGTCAAATCAACCATCACTAGTCTCCCTTTAACTGAGTGGCTTTCTGGGCTATTTAAGAGGGCATTTAAGAGGCAACCACGTTGCTGTAGGTCTGAAATCATACATAAAGACCAGACCAGGCAAGGATAACAGATTTCTTTTTCTAAAAGGCATTAGTGAACGAGATGGGTTTTGATGACAGTCAACAATGGTTATATGGTCACTAATAGACAGGCATGTAATTGCAAAACAATCAGTTCAAATTTCACCATTTGCCATAGTGGGATTCTACCCATGTCCCCAGAATATTAACCTGGGGCTCCAGATTATCAGTTCAGTTACCTTAGGAAGGATTTATTTGCCTCAAAGTGTACAGCATAGATCTTCTAGATTGATTGTTGGAATGAGAAGGCTGAATTTTCAGAGAAATTAAAAGAGAATGGGCTGGTATTCCTCAGAGTTTAGAAGATTTAAGAGGTGATCAAATTGAAACAACAAAATTCTTAGGAGGACTTGATGATGATGAAAGACTGTCCCTATCCGGCCAGTCTAACATTAGGCAACATAGTCACTTAGAGCATTCACAGCCATTTGTGAATCCAAAGAATCAGAACCCCGTTGTCCCGATCTGAATCTTGAGGGCAAGTACATTCACATGCAGCACCAATAGTTTATTTTGAAGGGGAATGAGGGAATAAAGGAAAAGGCAGAACAGGAAACTGAAGTTAATTGTGATCTTACTCAATGGCAAAACAAGGTCAATGGAGACATGATTTACATATGCTCCTATTTATGTTCTTATGTAAAACACAGAAAAAAAGAAATCGAGAAATAAAAGTCAATGGCAAGCAGCTAACAGAAGACTCAGTTGCAAAGAGAAAGGAAAGCAGTTTGTCAGAATCTAGATCCCGGAAAGACAGTGACTTAAAAGTGGGGAATCTTATTTTCAATATAATAAGATCAAGGAAGAAAAAGAAATGGCATATAGGATCGTGAAGACAGACCAATTTAGAATAAAACAGACCAAGGAATTATCAAGGCAAAGGGAAGGAAGAAAGGTTGTAAGAGACTTTTGGGAGTGAATGAGTGTCTATTACACATTTTATTTTCCTTTCATTCTGTCCATCAGTGATGTGAAAAGATTTTATAAGAGTGTACTGGATCATGAGCAGCATTAACATCCCAGATGAGCTTGAAGGAAGATATGCAAAGAAAGTGTCCTAACAGAATTGAAAAAAATTATCCTAATGAATGGCATGGAAATGATTAAGGTGCAATCATTTGGCCACTAAAGTGCAAGAGCATTAGAGATTTTACGCATCATACATGTGTAATTCAAAGTAAGTAGACGAATATAAAGTTGAAGATTTTAGAGTAGATTTGTAGCTCGGGTTGTGGGTGTTGAGGTTGGCTGGTTCGCCGAGCTGGTTTGTAGTTTCGCAGACGTTTCGTTACCCTGCTGGGTAACATCATCAGTGCAGCCTCCGATGAAGCGTCAGTGTGTTTTCCCACCTGGTTTTTAAACTCTGGAGTCCATTGAGCTGGATTGCCTCACTTCCGGTTTTCCTTCGTAGTGGAGTGTGTATGGGGTCGGGTTCTATGTGTTATATTATTAAGCTATTAATAAATAGCATAGAAGTTGACCCCATATACACTCCACTACGAAGGAAAACAAGAAGTGAGGCAATCCAGCTCAATGGACTCCAGAGTTTAAAAACCAGGTGGGAAAACATAGCGACGCTTCATCGGAGGCTGCACTGATGATGTTACCCAGCAGGGTAACGAAACGTCTGCGCAACAAACCAGCTCGGCGAGCCTACCAACCTCAATAAAGTAGAAGAATTAGAAGGCAATATACAGAGCTGGATGAAGATTAAAGTTAATCAGAGATATTAAGCAGAACAGAGGATAGAAGTCTGGTCAACAATGGGAAAGCAATGTGAAATCATTGCATAGGTTGCAACTTGGTAGTTTTGGCCTCGGGGAAAAGATGACATATTTATCTTCAGCAGTAAATATCACCTGTTTGAAGGGCAATTCCAACCCTAAATCTCTTCTTTCTACTTATAATTAGTCGCTGTTGACTTTATCCATTGATATTTTTACTTTTTTAATAAACTATCCTCATGTTACTATTAATCATTTCATTCTGTGCTTCTTTAAAAAAAGAAGAGTCCTGTTCATTTACCTTCATTCATTGTGTGTTCTAGGAACATTGAATGAGCATCAGACATAAATTCATAAAAGAATGGCATTTCAGGTTAATGGTTCAGGTTAAATCATAAATGCTCGATTATCACCATATTACAGGAAGCATATTCTTAAACTGGAGAGGGTTCAGAAAAGATTTGCAAGGATGTTGCTGGAATGAAAGGTTTGAGATATAAAAATAGACTGGAAAGACTGGGACTTTTCGCACTGGAGCATAGGAGTTTGAAGGGTGAGCTTATTGAAGTTTATAATATCATGAGGGGCATAGATAAGGTGAATGACAATTTTTAACGTGAGAGGTGAAAGATTTAAAAAGGACGTGGGTGGCAACTTTTTTTTGTTTACACGGAGTGATTTGTGTGTGGAATGAACTGCCAGAGAAAGAGGTGAATGCCGGTTGTTACAACATTTAAAAGACGTTTGGATAAATTCATGAAAAAGAAAATTCTGGAGGGATATGGGCCAAGTGCAGGTAGGTGGGACTACATTAGTTTGAGAACATGGTGGACTGGTTGGACGGAAGAGTCTGTTTCCACACTGTATAACTCGCTATGATATACAACAGACATACAGATTTAAATCTCTTGATACTGGGGGGATCTTCCCAAATCTGAGGCCAATTCTGTTTATTTGCTTGGTCAAAATTTATTTTCTTCTTCCGTATTCACAAGGTCGAAGACAAATATAATATTTAACATAACAAGTATTTGCTATCACATCTTCAAAAAGCATTTATAATACAGCCTCATAATATTACAGTATTACTTGGATTTTTGGTTCATCCTAAATAGGGCAAAAGAATCCTATCATAGTCCTTGTTGGCAAATTTAGCAAATTCCTAGTTGAGATTCCATGTAAAAAAAGTAACTAGGTTAAGAGGAAAAACCATATCATTCCACTTACTTTGGGAACATAAATTAACTTGTAATCATTAATATAAACAGTAGAGGTAAATGAATGATGCAAAACCAATTTATTCACTCTTTCAACATCCATGGGTAAGGTAATTGAATAGCACAGTGATAGCATTCAACCTCTGGGTTCAAATCCAACCTCAGGATTTGATGTCCATGGAGGTTTATCATTAGGTGGATTGTTAATCTGTAAAGACTAATAATTAATCTGTGGCAAGCAGTAAGATGAGAGGGTTTGCTAGTTGGCCAGAACCATGTGGTAGCTGCAACACAATAGCATCCACATGCTAAAAGACTCCCCTCACAAGGTCCTGCCATAAGCAAGTGCTATCCTCACTCCTGTATCCTGAGCCCAAATTGATGGTTTCCTCTGTTAGCTATAAGAATCTCAAATCAAATGAATGGATTCAGTTTTAAACCAGTTCCTAGCTCACTACATAAGCTGGAAATAATTGATAATGTTACAGATAACACTAGGACAGCTCTGAGGAACATAAAAGACACATAAGGAATGTTATATGTGGCAATAAAGGCACTTTTTCTTTGTATCTTTTCCTCCATGCCTGGCCTGGCCATGCTTTTGCGATAATTAGCATCCAAAATAGAAAAATGCTGCATTTCCCAAAAATAATATTTTAAATTTACTTAACATATAAACACTCAAACATAAGTAACCATCTTCCTTAAATTGAAAACAAGACCTTCAAAATCCACTTGAAATAAAATCTGACTGCTTTCATTCATGTGTTGTTTCACGATCGAACAATCAATTCGTGACTTGTTTCACAGACTACAACAAAAAAAACCCATCTCTTGCTGCTGGACTCAGTCAAATCCTATAAACTGGTGTTGTCAATGATCATCAGCTACTGAATGTGTGACCACTTAAATTTAAGCTAACAATTTAAGAACTGGCTGAACAGAACTGGCAAATTGGGTTCAAGGACAGATCAGAGATGCAGTGGCAGACATTAAGGTGATATTTCAGAAAAAACAGAATAGGTACATTCCAACGAGTAAGAAAAATTCCAAGTGATGGATCCACTATCCTTGATTAACTGGAAATCTTAAAATACTATCAAAGTATAAAAGAAAAATCATATAATTGTGCAAAGACAGGTGGCAGTTCAGAAGACTGGACAGAATACAAAAACGACAAAGAATGGCCATATGATTAATAAAAAGGGAATAAAAAGGGAAGCTGGCCAGAAATATAAAAACAGATAGTAAGACTTCTACAAATATTTACAGAAAAGAGTTAACAAGATGAGCTCTGGTCCTATGGAAAGTCAGACTACAGAATAAATAATGGGAAAATAAGGAAATAGCAGATGAATTCAACAAGATATTTTGTATCTGTCTTCACTATGCAGGATACAAGATACATCCCAGAAGCTGTGATAAATCAGGAAATGTAACAGAAGGAACAACTCAGAAAAATCACGATCCCCAGAGAAGTGCTAATCAGCTAATTGTTGGAGTTGCAGGCTAACAAGTAACCAGGTAGGGACTTAAAAGAAGAACTGGCTAGGAAGTAAGTTGATAACATTTAATTTTCCGTAAGTCCCTCGACATAGGGACATAGATTGGAATGGACTTTAGTAAAGCCTTCAACAAGATTTCACATGATAGACTAATTAGTAAAGTTAGGTCACATGGGATTCAGGGTGAGCTTGCCAACTGGATACATAATTGGTTTAACGGCAGGAGACAGAGTAATAGTGGAGGGTTGCTTTTCAAACAGGAGGCCTGCAACCAGTGGTGTTCCACAGAGATCAGTGCTGGGTCCTCTTTTGTCTGTCATTTATAGTAATGATTTGGATGAGAATATAGAAGGCATGGTTAGTAAGTTTGTGGATGACACCAAAATTGGTGGCATAATAGACAGTGAATAAGGTTTTCTAAGATTACAAAGCAATCTTGATCAAATGGTTCAATGGGCTGAAAAATGGCAGGTGGAGTTCAATCTGGATAAATGAGAGGTATTGCATTTTGGTACAACAAACAAGGTTAAGGCTTACACAATTAATGGTAGGACCTTGAGTAGTGTTGTAGAACAGAGGGACCTAGGAGTGCAGGTACATAATTCTTTGAAGTTTGCATCACATATAAACAGGATGGTTAAAAAGGCATTTGGCACGCTTGCCTTCACTGCTCAGTCCTTTGAGTATAGGAGTTGGGACATTATGTTGAGGTTATACAGCACACTGGTGAGGCCTCTTTTGTAATACTGTGTCCTTGCCCCAGTCATAGGAAGGATATTATTAAGCTGGAGAGGGTTTGGAAGAGATTTACTAGGATGTTGCTGGGCATGGAAGGTTTGAGTTAAAAAGAAAGGCTGGATAGGCTGGGAATTTTTTCCATGGAGCATAGGAGGTTGACAGGCGACCTGATAGGGGCTTATAAAATGATGGATATAGATGCAATCAATGGCAGTTGTCTTTCCCTTAGGATGGGAGACACATTTTTAAGGTAAGAAGAAAGAAATTTTAAAAAAAGACATGAGGCAATTTTTTTTTAAACACAGAGGGTGGTTTGTGTGTGGAATGAACTTCCTGACGAAGTGGTGGATGTGAGTACAATTACAATGTTAAAAAGACATTTGAATGAGTACATGAATAGGAGAGGTTTGCAGGGATGTGGGCCAGGAGCAGGCAGGTAGGACTAGCCTAGTTTGGGATAATGGTCAGCATGGACTATTTGGCCCAAAGGATCTGTTTCTGTGCTATATGATTCTATGGTGATCGTAATTCATTTATTCAAAAAGGGAGGGAGACAGAAGCAGGAAACTACAGGCCAGTTGGTTTATCATCTATCATTGAGAAATTGGCAGATGCTATTATGAAAGATGTTATAACAGGGTACTTGGATAAATTCAAGTTAATCAGGCAGAGTCAACATGGTTTTGCAAAAGGGAAATCATGATTGACCACTCTACTTTAGATCCTTGAGGAAGTAACATTTGCTGTGGATTAAAGGGGAACTGGTGGATATCTACTCAGATTTCCATCAGTCATTTCGTGAGGTGTTATATCAAAAGTTATTGCAAAAAATGAAATCTCATAATGTAAGAGGTTGCATATTGGCATAGTTAGAAGATTGTCTAAACAGGAAGCAGAGAGTAGGTGTAAATAGGTCATTTTTCAGGTGAGCAAGATGTAATGAGTGGTATGCCACAGGGTTCAGTGCCAAGGCTGCAACTGTTTACAATTTATATAAATGACTTGGACAGAGAGACAGAAGGTATGGTAGTCAAATTTGCTGAAGACACAAAGATAGGTATGAAACTAAGTTGTGAAGAGGACATGAGATTACAAAAAAACATTGATAGATTAATTGAGTGTACAATGATATGGCAAATACTGTATACTGTATAATGTATAATGGAAAATGTAAAGTTGTCCATTTTGGCAGGTAGAATAAAGAAGCATAATACCTCACTGATGAAGGATTGTAGAGCTCTGAGATGCAGAGAGATCATGGCTCCCTTGTTTATGTATCACAAAAAGTTATCATGCATTAATAGCAAGTAATAGTAGAAGCTAATAGAGAATGTTAAAACGTATGATAAGAATTGAATACAAAACTGGGGACGTTATGTTTCAGTCATGCAGGATACTGGTAGGACCACATCTGCAGTACTGCACAGTATTGGTTACTTTATTTAAGGAAGGATGTAAATGCATTGGGGGTAGTTCAGAGAAAGTTTATCAGACTAATCCTGGATTGGGCAGGTTGTCTCCTGGAAAAGAGGTTGAACAGGCTAGGCTTGTATCTGTTGTAGTTTAGAAGAGTTAGAGGCATTATGACTGAAACATGAAATACACAGGGGTCTTGACAGGGTAGATGTGGACAGGATGTTTCCTCTTATCAGAGAATTTATGAGTAGAGGTCACTGTTTAAAAATCAGTGTTGGCCCTTTAAAACAGAGATTAGTATTTGGAACTCTGGCTGAAAATGTGATGGAAGCAGAGTCCTTGAATATTTTTAGGGCAGGGGTAGGTAGATTATTGTTAAGCAATGAGTTGGAATGTTCTCAAAGTAGGAACATGGACGTGAGTTACAATCAGATCAGCCTTGACCTTGTTGAATGATGGAACAGACTTGGGGGTCTGAATAGCTCATTCCTGCTCCTGATTTTTATGTTTATATGTTCACTGTAGCCTGTGTGTTGTTCCACACCCATCACTGTCACCGAAACTTAGCCCGGTACAAAATGAGCTGCTGAATTTACGCTGCAAATTTCATCAATAATCCAAAAGGTTTCCAAAAATGTTAATTCAGCTACTGAGCTAAGGCTGACACTAATCGAGCATCAACAATGCATATTTACATTCAAGATTTTTCATACAGTCTCTCTCTCAGACACACGCAATTTTAGTTTGACCAAATAGAATTGAAGGAACTGCTCCGCTCAGTACACAAATCAAAACCAAATCTGCAGAGTGTGGCAGAATACATCTGGCGCTTTGAAACAATCCACCCTCCTTTTTAAAGCGCTGTGCTCATAGCACGGCTGGAGGCCAGTCATCCATGCACCTACTCACAGTGATCATCTGCCTGCCCCTTACTACATGCCAGACAAAATAAAAAAACTTCCCTTCACCAGAAGGTCAGAAGTGAGAATGTTCGCCAATAACTGCACGGCGTTCAGCATCACACCTCACTTACTGCAACAGTACATGCAGCACGTAGCAAGACCTAGACAGCATTCAGGCTTGGGCTTCTGACTGCCAAGTACCTTAGTCTGTGTCAAAATCCTGCAACTCAATCCCTCACAGAACTACAGGTGCATCTGGGCTGCAATGGTTCAAGAAGGCAATACAACACCTTCTCAAAAGGCAATAAATGCTGGTCCTTCAATACGCTCGTAATCCATTAGAGTTTTGTTTTATACTCTATACTTTTATACTTCCATTGCATTGCACCGTGAGGATATCCACTGAATCTGTATATCTCATTAAACTACACCGTGAAGAAACGCATTCCGCTGTTTGTGGAGAATGTACCAGTGGCAACATACCCCATTGGCTGCAGCCATCTGAACTATGATTTCTATGGCAGCATTATTGTAGTACCGCCCATCGCCTCCGACCACCACAGTAGATCCCTGGCGATCCCTTAAATCAATAGAACCAAAGATGCACTGAACGAAGTTCTGAAGATATCGCGGCTTGGTTTGAAAAACATTAGTTTTTTTCCGGAGTCCGCTGGTGCCCGGTTTCTGAGCATCGTACGGGGCTGTCAGCACAGTCACTATCGGAACAGGGCTCCCATCCATAGCCAGATACACGCCGGTGATTCATAAAACGCTGCCCGAGGGAAGGAATGAATGTAAGACAGACAGATAAACGGCAAAAGTACAGAACTTCTTCTGAAAATTCTCCGGAGAAATCGGTCAGCGAAGGGCCGGATGAAGCTTGCCGAGAGATTCAGATGTTCACAAGCAGAAAAGCAGCGCCCAGAAATAGCTCCCTCGAACAGATACCGCACTTTCTGTAATCGAAGAAGCGCTGCCACACTTGTTCCAAAAGATCACTGTCAAGAAGTTAGCACGAAAAAAGAAATAGACCGCTGTAAATCAGTGGGAAAAAAAAAGGATAGTTCCGCTAATCAGATGGGAGCAAATTCTCTTCCAGAGACAGAGAGGCTCCCAAGACACAAGTTGCTGTTTTCTGTGACAGATGGATCTGATGGATGAGGCACTGTGAAAGCACTGACAGCCAGAGCCAAACGTATAGGGAATCCGAATCATTTGGGTATAGTAATGTGTTCAAATATATAGCTCGAATTTGGACACTAAATGTATCAACAAAACGACAGGCAGGGTAAGTGGCGACAGTTCTGATTGCTGTAGTATCACTTATAAACTGCAAAGACGATGTAGTTTGTAAACATTTAAGAACATAAATAATTTACACTTCAAATAAACATCTTCCACTGGAGTTGTACATCAGCATCCAGGCTACTGGTGTATAAAGCATTTTTTTCTGTGTCACTAAACAGGTAGATTTCCCCATCAGTCCCGTTAAGTGCAGGCGCCTATTTTTAACCGATAATTGTTTTTCATGCTGCACTGGTCTCCAACCAGTTTCAAGGCTATTTTCGCCTGTATATATAAAATGACGAACTTTTAAATATAACCGCCTGTATAAAACGTTAAAATAGATGAAACCATGTATTTTTTTTATAAAGTGGAAATTTGACACACTGCCTGACAGCCCCTATTAATCTGGTTTAGTAAACAGTAGTTGTGCTGTGCATTAGGACTGATACCAGTGGGTAGAAATCATTCGTTTGACAAAGTACTTTTTTTTTTAAAATATTAGGTGTTGAAAACCCAATTCAATGCCCCATTTCTAGTTTACTGCCAACATTTCTCCAGCCAGTGATTTTGTTTGTTATTTCGTCTTCTGCATCCTCTGCTTCTAAAGATTCGAAGGGAAGTTCATTGTTTACAACATCTATAATACAACCAAATTTGTAACACGATGTTAACCTGGAAATTATTGATAGTTTATTAACTACAGGTTACTAAATGCTTATGGGAATTTAGCACAATTATGTAGAATCAGAGGAGAAAAGTTTCCAAAATCTCCACATCATTTTCCCACTGTTAGCTCAGTATTTTGATGTGGAACATATGGTCCACTACTTAGTTTCTACAAGTCTCTTGCCGTATCCAGACTGAATTCACTTCAATACCTGTTGACCGAAATATTTAAAAGATTGTTTGCAATCGAAACATTTTTCTAGTAGAGCTAGAAAATTCGTTTCCACATGCACAATCGGCCACTTTCACTCCACTCTTTAAAATCACTGAGTGCTGCACTTTCCACGAACACACCTTTTGCAAACGGCAGATTTTTGCACTAATTTTATTCAGTTTTTTGATGAGGTTACACATGCTCAATGTGGACTTTCAAAAGACATTTCAAAGTCAAAGTCAAAGTCAGTCACATAACAGGCTGCCAGCAAAGTTGAAGTCCATGGAGTAAACGACACACTGGTGGCATGGATAAGAAGTCGCGTTGAGTTACAGGAATCAAAAAAGGTAGTTGTAATGGATTCCTTTTTGTATTGAAGAAAGGTATACAATGCTGCTCCCCAGGGGTCAGTATTAGGACCTTTGATTTTCTTGATCTATGTTATTTTGTGATGATCACAGCTGATGGTACTTTGGACAAGTCAAATTCCAGAATGAAATATGGCTCCATAGTTATTTTTTTAAATTATTTTAGTTAATGTGGTTGCGAATCATCATAACTACCACACGAGGCTCCACAGCTTCTTTAACAGACATTTATTACAGAAGGTAAGAAAGAAATAAAGCCAATATTAGGACAATATTTCAAATATTAGGACAGTGTTAGAAAGATCTCAAAACACACAAAACAAAGTTTCAAGCTGTTTCCGGACATTATTCATTATAGCAACCTGGATAAATTACTCCTCTGAGCTGAATCTTCGAATGGGCAAGTTTGCTTTTAGCAGAGAAGTACATTTTGGAAAGAACAACGAGGGCGATTGTAAACCAAAGGGTGCTATTCTAGATGGGGAGCAGGAAGAGAAAGACGTGGGTGTATGCAAACACAAATCATTGAAGTTATCAGCATAAAGTGAGATCATGATTAAAAAGATATCAAGATATCAAAATTTATGAATAGAGTTAGAAATTACAAAAGCTAGGAACTTATGATCAACCTGAATCTTAAAAACATTGGTTTGGCCTTAACTCGAATACAGTGACCAAATTTGTCACCGGATTATATGAAGGATATGAAGGCTTTAGAAGAAGTTGGAGAAAACTTTACACGAATGGTTTCGGGGAGGAAAGCCTTCAGTTTTGCGAATAGACTGAGAAGCTGAGGCTGTTCTCCTTTGGGAAAGGATATTGAGGGTAGATTTGACAGGGTGTCAAAAATCACAAACATTCTAGTCAGAGTGCTGTTGATGTGTTACAGTTTACTCAAACAGCCCAAGTTCCCATGGAAATATACACTTTTTTTTACATAAACATTGTAGTCTGGATTGATGGAATATGATGGCAGAGGCTCCAAAGTTCTTTCCATCCCACGGCTGACCAGGAATCTCTCCATTTTACCACCTGCCACGAGTATGCAGTGATACTCAACCTGGGATGTTTGGCAAGGTTACAAATGCCCCTCCAGATAAAGTGGATAAAGAGAAATTAGCAAAAAAAGAATGGAGAACTGAAGGCACAGAACTAAACAAAGACCCAAAGGCAACATGAGGAAGGAGTTCTAAAAGCAGCAGTGGCTATGATCTGCAGAGCACTGTTTGAAAGAGAGGGGTTTCAAAAAGTAATTGGATAAGTACCTAAAGGATAAAAAATTATAGAGCTATGAAAAAGGGTCCACAGAGTGAGATTAGCTAAATTCTTACATACACAATGAGCTAAATTGCCTCCTTGTTTGTTTAAATCATTTCATGACCCTGTAAATTGTCCAGATTAGCCACTCCTACACTATTAATTACATAAAATGCTCTATTTTTGATGTGATATATTCCCACTCTTCTTGTACTATAGCCTCAATTCCTAACAATATGATGTTGTTCTACCTCACAGAAAATCAAATCTGAAAGATTTAATTATAGTCTGGTAGTGTAACTAGTGGAAATCAACTACTAAATTCTGGGTGAAATTATGCTGAACAGTTGCTCAGGAATTATTTTGTGAGATGGTAATAGGGAGGATCAATAATGGTTTGTATGTTTACTACAATCCATATAGATTTTAACAATGCTTTTCTCAAGGTCCCAGAAGACAGATTGGTCAGAAAATTAAAAGTTCATGGAATTCATGGACGTTGGATCCAAAATTGACTCAGTGGCAGGAAGCAAAGGGTAATAGTTCACAGATATTTTTATGTCTGGATGGATGTTTACAATCGGATCTCTTGTTGTTCTTGGTTCAAAATCAATAATTTATATGTAGTTAAAATAATTAAAAAGTTTGCAGATGACAAAAAGAGGCTGCATGTTCGATAGGAATAAAGGCACCTAGTATAGCCAGCAACGAAATTACGGCCAAATGTATCATTATTTATTTTATGTTTGCACATTGTCTATTTGAATGAGGATGTTGTCTTAATTGGCTCTCATATCTCCTGCAAAACTCTGGCATGAGGCTATTTTCACAGTTGTTGGGGCATGGTCTAAGGATAGAATAGGTATTTGAGGGCTCTTGTGGTACAAAGGCCTAAAAGCATGGGTTCAAAGACCCACCTGCCCACAGGTGTGTGATAACACGTCTGAACAGGTTAATTAAAAATATTTAGAGTAGATATTTGGTTCCTTTAAATCCAAAGACAGGTGCTGTTATCTAATGTGGACATTGCTGCAGTAAGGAGTGCATTTGCATCCTGGAGAAGAATCTATCTTCATGACTATCAACAATATGTGAAATAGAAGTGACTAGCTTATTGTCATGTCTAGGACTTATTTTGAAATGCCACAAAGTTGAGACAGACTTGCACGTCAACTTTGGAATCTTCACATAATCTGCACAGACATTCCCCCGAACATCAAGGAGGAACTACAGCCACACAAAGTTATAGTGACTTTTGGGAGGGGAAAAAAAAACCTTACAAAGTGAAACTTATGCTTGAAGAAATTTGTTTTTTCCAATTACAAGGTTTTTTGTAATTTACCCTCATCTTTCATCAGGAATTTCTCCTGTCAAACTTCAACAATGCTGGTTTCTACTATCAACAGCCAAAAAGGTGTCCATAGTGGTTCACATATGCAGGGAACAGGAATGGGGCTGAAATAAAATGTGTTCTCCAACTACCAATGTCACTCCAACCCAATAAAACATTACATTGAGTTTAAATATTTTAATTTGCATGGGCAATATTCAAAGCAAAAATCCAGAAATGCAACATTTGAGTATTCAGCTGCTGTACTCAAAACAGTAATCTGCAAGGATGGGGCCAGTTGAGACAGACTACATTACCTGTTACTACTAATGCTTAAAACTACATATTTTGTTTAAGTCTGAATAGTTGGTACACCATTATTTATGAATCATTTTTTGTGCTCATATTTAAGCATATGATCAGTATTAAATATTATTAAATTATTAAATGCTTTATGAAACAATGAACTGAATCTAAGGCTAGAGTTATTTACAAAAAAGTGTAATACCTCATACTTTTATTGCTGACTTATTTATTTGCAGAAATTGATAATTTACATTGCAGGAAATCACTATTAAGGTAAAGGATGAAAATCTGACTTCAAAAGTCCTTGCTAACACCAGCTTTATTCATTTTTTTCTTTGCTTGGGAAGCAATCAATTTTGTTATGCTTCCCCTCTGTGGGTGAGAAGTGAAAAATCAAAACAGAATATCACCTCCCAAAAGATGCAGATTGGCCAGCTTGGCTGTTCAACATTGTTGAGTATTTCCCCAACTCACGTGAGATACAGTTCTTTCTGACTCAACCTATTCCATAGTTATCAAGAGGATACATTAAGGTCAAAATCCAAACACTCACTCCCCCTTAAAGTGGCCATCCATCACCCATACAATATTATGGTTAACCTGGCATGACTAAAGATAACTGAGAAAACAATGCATCAAAATGTACAAGATCATCCCAGGATGATATGTCATTGTGGATATGCAGACACACTTAATCGATAGTCAGAACTCTCCAATGAAATAGCAGAGATCATGTTGATCACATTCTGAGCACATCAACCAACACTCTAACACTTCATCATGAGACAATGATATAATTTGTGAATCCATCCAATTTGAACTAATTAACCTATTTTAATGCACCCCTCTCTATCTCACTGCAACATGCAACTTCTCAGTTACAAAAACAGGTAATTTATTCCTTGAATTAATCTGTAAAAAGAAAAATGTCTTAAAATGGCTGCACACTACTTAATGCCTGGCCTCTTCCTATTTCTACAATCCAAACCCAGATTTTAGCAGTACTGTTGGCAGTATGCGAGTCAAAACATTTTATGATTCACTTTCCCTTTTCAGTATTATATGGTAATTGTTTATTTTAAAAGATCACAAATGAATTAACAGTACTTGGTCTTTATACCTTTAGCTTAAAATTTTGAAGAATACAAAATTAACGATTTAGATGAATGAACTAAGTGTAATATGTCCAAGTTTGCAGATGACACAAAGCTGGACGGAACAGTGAACTGTGAGGAAAAAGCAGAGATGCTTCAGTGTGACTTGGACAACTTAAGTGAGTGGACAAATGCATGGAAGATGAAGTATAATGTTGTTAAAATGGGAGGTTATCTACCATGGTAGCAATATCATGAAGTCAAATTATTATGTGAATGGCAATAGATGGGAAGGGAAGGTGCAACGAGACCTAAGTGTCCTTGCACACCGGCTGCTGAACGTAAACATGCAGGTTCAGCAGGCGGTGAAAAACGCAAATGACATGCTGGCCTACGTAGCGAGAGGATTGGAGTATTGGAGCAGAGATATCTTGCTGCAATTATACACGGCCTTAGTGACGCCACACCTGGAGTCATGTGTGCAGGCTTGGTTTCCTTATCTGTGGAAGGATGTTCTGGCTATGGAGGAAGTGTAGCAGAAGTTTATCAGACTGATTCCTGGGACAGCAGGCAAGGCATACAAAGACAGACTGGATCGGTCAGGACTATATTTACAGGGGTTTAGGAGAATGAAAGAGCTGGATAGAGTACAGTTACAACATTTAAAAGACATTTGGACAGGTACATGAATAGGAAAGGTTTAGAAGGACATGGGCCAGATGCAGGCAGGTGAGACTAGTTTAGTTTAGGGAACTCGGTCGGCATGGCTAGTTAGAGTTGTTAATCAAAATTTTAACTCCAGGAGAATAAACACAGGTGGAAAGCTGTCTGAAACAGGTCTTTTCACTCAGTGAGTAGTAGAGTATGGAACGCTCTGCCTGGAACTATAGTGAAGGTAGATTCAACTGAGGCACTCAAGGTGATATTGGATGATTATTAAAATAAAAATAATGTGCAAGGGTATGGGGAAAAGGCAAGAGATTGGGACTAGAAAGTGACATATTTAACATGCTGGTACAGACGTAATTGGCCAAATGGCCTCCTCTACACCACAGCACTTCTGCAATTCTATGACCACACCTTTCCTTCTCCTAAATTTACTGCTATTCATTAGATCGTCTTTGTATTGTCTGTAGTAAAGACGCCAATACCTGCTTAATTCAGCTGTCATCTCCGGTTTTCTGTTATCAATTCACCAAATTCACTTTCAGTAAGCCCAACTTTGACTTTATTAATCTTTATAAGTATCAATAGACACGTACTGTTTTTATATTTATGGCTAGCTTTCTTACTTGCTCTGACATTTCCATCCTCATTAATCTTTAAATGAATCTTTGCTTTTTCTATACCTAGTCTAATTTTCTGACATTCAACCCATCTTTGCAATAAGTACTGATTTTGCCCCACTTTTCTGTCTCAGATTAAAATTAAAATTAAAATTCAACCAATTGTATGATGATCACTGCAACCTAGAGGCACCTTCACTATGAGATCACTACCTCATCCGCTCTCATTGCGGAAGTCCAAATAGCTTGCTATATGATCAGATGCAGAGTGTATTATCCTAACAAATTATCCCAAAAACATTCCAAGAACTTCTCACCTCGGCTTTCTTTGCCAATATAATTTTCCAATCCTAGGTGTAGATTAAAATCCCCCATGATTATCACTGCATCTTTCTGACAAACTCCCATTCTTTTCTTATACTCCATCCTACTGGAAGGCTTCAGTTTGGGGGCATGTACACCACTCTAACAAGTGACTTCTTGCTTTTATAACTTCTTACCTCGACCTAAACCACTTCTACATCCTGGTATCCTGAACATAGGTCATCTTTCTTTTGTGCAAATACCATCACCAATTAAGATAGCCACCCTCTCTCCTATACTTCCTAGCTGTCCTGTACCCTTCAATATTCAGGTCTCAATACATCATACTCCAACCACTATCAGGTTATACTAGTTGCACAAATAGTATTTCAATTTGTGCTTTCAGTTGACCTTTGTTTTGAATTTTATATGCATTCAAATACAGAGACTGTAATCTTTTTTTTCCTTTATTTCTGACCTCAAGCTGAAGTTGTTTATTTCCTCTCAGATAAAATACATCTTTCTCCTTTGCTTTGACTGTAACTTTCCACACCTTTTCCTCATTAAAATTTTAAACCTTTTCTACATCCTTAGTCGTGTGGCTTGCTGAAACACTTCACTAATGCCACAACCTCCAGGTCCCTGGCATATCCCATACATGCCCTAGGTTGAGATGCAAGCATATATATTCGTCCTGCAATAAATTTCAGCAAAACTGACATTGGGGTGTGCACCCAGCCCACTGATTGTAGACTGTCTTGCAACATCATCTGGAGTTTGATGACGGACTATCTCAGAAGTGCAGTCTTCTTCGAGGCTGGTGCTCTCAACTGCAGGTAATTCACACAACTTCTGAAGATCTTGACTCATGGAACGTGCCGTCCTCTGCCTCCCTCCTGCTGCAGTTACTGAAGGTGTCCTAGTGCAGCTTGCCCAGCTACAACGTGTACGTTTTGCTGTTCCTGCTGTCCTGGTAATGATGGTTCTGGGGGCTTGCTGCACTCTTCCACTCCTCTGATGCATGAGGGTCCAAGATGATTGGGCAAATGTCCTACCTTCAGATGATACCCTCTTCATTGGCTACTGCCCTTGGATGCAAATGTCCAGCTGCTGCATCTCATCTTCTCATTCACACCTTATTAGCTGCCTTTTCAACCACGTTTTGCACTCCCATGGAATGCTGCCTGAACAGCTAACCTTCCTCTCGTGGCCGGAGATCGCACCTGGAAACTCCCAGAATATATTGGTCAAGGGTTAGACACGTGGTCCCTCTTTGGCACTCGTTAGATTCAAAAACGACATTTCATTCTATTCTAAGCTATGTTAATGCAAATCAATGATCTTTTATAATATCTCAATTGCCTTTCACCACTTGCATACAGCGTCAGTCTTGCTACCTCCTAACCGCCCACCGTTCTGAAAACAAGCTCCATTATGCAGACTGTCATCATGTGATTCTACACCCTTCCTCGACCCAGTTCGGACCCTAGTGGGCAGCATGAACTTCCACACTTTGTTTCCATACGTCAATTCTTTCAAATATCAATCCAGCAGATTAGAGTGCCTGGTTCTTATGCCTTTGGTCTGCAGCTTTTTGTATAAGTATTTATCCCATTCCATAGTTCATTCCAAACACTTGTTGATTGAGAAAGTTCTTCTTCCAGTACTAGAACAATAGAATAGTTGTGACACTTAAAAACAGCCATTCACGCTATTATGTCTACACTGGCTGAAAAAGTAATTCTTAAAACAATTACTTAAGGAGAAACAAAACCTAGCCGCCCATTTGAATCCCATAATACAGCATCTGATCCACAGCCTTGCAAGCTATAGCAATTCCGGTGCAGGTCTAGGCACAAATTTAAAATAATTGAGGGTCTTTGCATCCACCATCAAACACCAAACCAGGCAGCAAATAGCAAAAACCACCACCTGCCACATGAAAAGGTTTCACCTAACGAAGGAGCAAAACTCCAAAAGCTTGCAATTTCAAATAAGCCTGTTGGACTATAACCCAGTGTCATGTGATTTCTGACCTTGTCCACCTGGTCCAACACTGGCACCTCGGTATACGATAAATGGAAAAGCCCTGGGGAAAATTGATGCACAGAGAGACCTGGGTGTTCAGGTCCATTGTACCCTGAAGGTGGCAATGCAGGTCGATAGAGTGGTCAAGAAGGCATACGGCATGTTTTCATTCATCGGATGGGGTATTGAGTACAAGAGTTGGCAGGTCATGTTACTGTTGGATAGGACTTTGGTTCGACCACATTTGGAATACTGTGGTACAGTTCTGGTCGCCACATTACCAAAAGGATGTGGATGCTTTGCAGAGGGTGCAGAGGGGGTTCACCAGGATGTTGCCTGGTATGGAAGGTGCTAGCTATGAAGAGAGGTTGAGTAGTTTAGGATTATTTACATTAGAAAGACAGAGGTTGAGGGGGGACCCGATTGAGGTCTACAAAATCATGACAGGTATAGACAGGGTGGATAGCAGGAAGCTTTTTCCCCACCCCCTGCCAGAGTAGGGGACTCAATAACTAGGGGTCACGATTTCAAGGTGAGAGGGGAAAAGTTTAAGGGAGATATGTGTGGAAAGTTCTTTACGCAGAGGGTGGTGGGTGCCTGGAACGCATTGCCAGCGGAGGTGGTAGAGGTGGGCACAATAGCGTCATTTAAGATATATCTAGACAGATACATGAATGGGCATGGAGCAGAGGGATACAGATACTTGGAAAATAGGCGACAGGTTTAGATAGAGGATCTGAATCAGTGCAGGTTTGGAGGGCTGAAGGGCCTGTTCCTGTGCTGTAATTTTCTTTGTTCTTTGTTCTCTGCAACACTAAAAAGGTTTGTCTCATGTCTGTCGTTTTTCTACGAATTACCTCAAATCTATGCCCCCTGACTAATGGAAACAGGTCTTTCCTGTCCACCCAATCCAGACACCTTATAATCTTGTACACGCAAGACCATAAGACATAAGAGCAGGATTAGGCTATTCGGCTCTTTGAAGCTGTTCTACCATTCGACCATGGCTAATACGTTTCTCAACCCCCTATTCTCCTAGCTTCCCCCTTTAACCCTTGATCCCCTTACTAATCCAGATCCTATCTATGTCTTACATACACTCAATAACTTGGCCTCCACAGCCCTCTTTGGCTATAAGTTCCACAGATTCACCACCCTCTGGCTGAAGAAATTCCTGCTCATCTCAGTTCTAAAATGTTGACCGTTCACTCTGAGGCTGTGACATCAGGTTCTAGTATCCCCTATTAATGAAAGTATCTTCTCCATCTCCACTCTGTCCAAGCCTGTCAGTGTTCTGTAAGTTTTAGTCAGATCCCCTTCATCATCCTTCTAAACTGCATTGAGTACAGACCCACAGTCCTCAACTTCTTATATGACAAGCTCTTTCACCCCAAATCATTCTTGTAAAACTCTTCTAGATCTCCTCCAACCCCAGGAATTCCTCCTGAGATACAGGGCCCAAAATTACTCATAATATTTCAAATGCAGTCTGATCAGAGCCATATACAGCTTCAGGAGTACATCTCTGCTCTTGTACTCTAGCTGTCTTGAAAAGAATATTAACATTTGCCTTCCTAACTGCCAACCGAATCTGCACGTTAACCTTAAGAGAATTCTGAACTAGGACTCCCAAGTCGCTTTGTGCTTCAGATTTCCAAAGTCTTTCCTCATTTAGAACCCAGTCTATGCCTCTATTATTCCTACCAAAGTGCATAACCTCATACTTTCTCACATTGTATTCCACCTGCCACTTCTTTGCCCACTCTCCTCGCCTGTTCAAGTCCTTCTGCAGCCTTCCCACTTCCTCAATACTACCTGTCCCTCCACCCATCTTTGTGTCATCTGCAAACTCAGCAACAATGCCCTCAGTTGACTTCGTCCAGATCATTGATGTATAATCTGAGTAGTTGTGATTCCAACACTGACCGCTGCAAAGCTCTACTAGTCACTGGCTGCCATTCTGAGAAAGACCCACTTGTTCCCCCATCTCTGGTTCCTGCCAGTCAGCCAATCTGCTATCCATGTTACTACTTTGCCCCTATCACCAGGGGTTCTTATCTTATTTAGCAGCGTCCTGTGTGGCACCTTGTCAAAGACCACTGGAAATGCAGATAGATCATGTCTACTGCCTCTGCGTCGTCGAACTTGCTTGTTACCTCCTTTACTCCGTAATCTCATCCTTAAGAATGGCCTCCAAAATCTTATAAATAACTGAAGTCAGGCTATCCAGCCTATAGTTTCCGGTATTTTGACCCCTCCCATCTTAAACAGGGATGTTACTTTAGCCATTTTACAGCCCTCTGGAACCCTCCCTGACTCCAGAGATTCCTGAAAGATCACCATCAATGCCTCTACAATCTCCTCAGCTATCTTCTGTAGAACTCCAGGGTGGAGTCCAGCTGATTTATCCAACTTCAGACCTTTCAGCTTCCCCAGCACCTTCTCTTTAGTAATAGCCACAACACTCACCTCTGGTCCCTGACTCTCCTGAAGTTCTACTATACTGCTGGTGTCTTCCGCTGTGAAGACTATTTCAAAACACCTATTTAGCTCCTCTGCCTTTTCTTTGTTCCTCATTACTACTTCTCCAGCCACATTTTCCAGTGGTCTAATGGCCACTCTTGCCTTTCTCTTACCTTTTAGATGTCTAAAAAGAAACTTTTACAGTCTTCCTTTACATTACTAGCTAGCTTACCCTCATATTTCATTTTCGCCACCATTATTGCTTTTCTATTTTCTCTGCCAGTTTTTAAAAGGCTTCCCAATCCTCTGGCTTCTTATGAATCTTCACCACATTATATGCTTTTTCTTTTGCTTTTATACTGTCCCTGATTTCACTTGTCAGCCATGGTTACCTCATCCTCCCCGGAGTATGTTTCTTCTTCCTTGAGATGAATTTCTGTTGTGCCTCCTGAATTACCCCCAGAAACTCCTGCCAATGCTGCTCCTTTCTTCCCTGCTAGGCTCCCCTTCCAATTAGCTCTGGCCAGCTTAGGTCTTTGTAGTTACTTTTGATTCAAGCTTCTTTCTCTCAAACTGCATGGTGGATTCTGTCATATTATGTTCATTACCCCTATGGGTACCTTCACCTTAAGTGCCCTAAAGCAAGTCTACCTCATTACACATCACCAAATCCAGATTTGCCTGTTCGCTAGTGGGCTCTAACACAAGCTGCTCCAAAAAAAAAAAACTCAACAACACTCCATGAGATCTTAATTCTTTGAAGAGGTGACCAAACACATGGATGAAGGTAGAGCAGTGGATGTGGTACACATGGATTTAAGTAAGGCGTTTGATAAGGTTCCCCATGGTAGGCTCATGCAGAAGGTAAGGAGGCATGGGATAGGGGGAAATGTGGCAGATTGGATTCAGAATTGGCTGACCCTTAGAAGGCAAAGGGTGGTAGTAGACGGAAAATATTCAACATGGTGCTCAGTTACAAGTGGTGTACCACAAGGATCTCTTCTGGGTCCTCGTCTATTTGTGATTTTTGTAAATGATTCGGATGTAGGAGTGGAAGGGTGGATTAGTAAGTTCGCAGACGATACAAAGTTGGGTCGCGTTGTGGACAGTGTGGAGGGCTGTTCTAGGTTACAAAGAGACATTGATAGGATGCAGAGCTGGGCTGAGAAGTGGCAGATGGAGTTTAACCCTGAAAAGTGTGAGGGGATTCATTTGGGAAGGAAAAACCTGAAAGCAGAATACAGGGTTAATGGAAAGATTCTTGGCAGTGTGGAGGAGCAGAGGGATGTTGGGGTTCATGTCCACAGTTCCCTGAAAGCTGCCACCCAGGTGGACAGAGTTGTTAAGAAGGCGTATGGTGTGTTAGCTTTCATTAATAGAGGGATTGAGTTCAAGAGCCATGAAGTTAATGCTCCAGCTTTACAAAAGCCTGGTTCGGCCACATCTGGAGTATTGTGTCCAGTTCTGGTTGCCTGATTACAGGAAAGATGTGGAAGCATTGGAAAAGGTGCAGAGGAGATTTACCAGGATGTTGCCTGGAATGGAGGGAAGGTCTTACGAGGAAAAGTTGAGAGCGCTAGGGCTTTTCTCTTTAGAACCACGAAGGATGAGAGGTGACTTGTTAGAGGTGTACAAAATGATCAGAGGTATAGATAGGGTAGACAGCCAGAGACTTTTTCCTAGGGTGGAGGTAGCTATTACAAAGGGGTATAGCTTTAAAGGGAGTGGAGGTAGATATAGGGGAGACGTCAGAGGTAGGTTCTTTACTCAGAGTGGTCGGGGTTTGGAGAGGGTAGTGGAGTCGGGCTCATTGGGGACATTTAAGTGGCTATTAGATAGGCATATGGGTGATAGTATAAGGTAGGGGTGGAGGTTAGATAGACCTTAAGATTAGGATAAAAGTTTGGCACAACATCGTGGGCCAAAGGGCCTGTACTGTGCTGTACTGTTCTATGTTCTATCTGCTACCAACTTGATTTTCCCAATTCACCTGCATGTTGAAGTCCCTTTCTTACACACCTTTTCTATCTCCTGATTTATTTTCTTCCCCACATCCTGACTACTGCTGGGTGTGCACATTTCCTTTGATGTTCCACAACTATACCCACACAGATTCACATCTTCTGACTCTATATCATTTCTTGCTATCGATTTCATTTCATTTCTTACAGCCCCTAACAAAGCAACCCTGTCCCCTCTGCCTGTACTTTTGATAGGACATGTATCCTTGGATATTTAGTTCTCAGCCCTGATCCCCTTGCAGCCACATCTCTGTGATACCCACAACATTATAGCTGCCAATTTCAATGTGCATGACAAGCTCATTTACATGTGCCTTTTAAGTACAACACCCTCAGTCCTGTGTTAATTGCCCACTTCTCATAGTTGTCCCCTCATCTGCTGTGCCTGAAGTTAGATTCCTGAGCCTTTCCGTTCTCTCTGTCCTATTGTTTGTTGTGGAAACTTTAAAACTTATGCTGAGCCCTCCCCCCACCTTTCAGTTTATCCATCTGAGGCTCCTTCAGCACTGCCTCCCAAATTCCTCTACCTGCCTTGCTTGTACTCACACCCTCTTCAGGAATACCGTGTCCACTTGTGGTCACCCTGTTATAGGAAGGGTACTTTAACCAGAGAGGGTTCAGAAGAGATTTACCAGGATGTTCCTGAATGTAGAAGGTTTATGTTTTAAAGAAAGGCTGGATAGGCTGGGACCTATTTCACTGGAGTGTAGGAGGTTGAGAGGTGACCTTACAGACGTTTATAAAATCATAAGGGGTATTGATAGAGTTATTGGTAGGTGTCTTTGCACTAGGATGGGGGACTTCAAGACTAGGGGTCATATTTTTAAGGTGAGAGGAGAGATTTAAAAAAAGACATGAACAGCAAATTTTTTACACAAAAAAGGGTGGTTCACATGTGGAATGAACTTCCTGAAGAAGTGGTGGATGCAGGCACAGTTACAATGTTCATTTTATTTAAGTACATGAATAGGAAAGGTCTGGAGGGATAAGGACCAGGAATGGGCAAGTGGGACTAGTTTAGTTTGGGATTATGTTTGGCATGTACTGGTTGGACCGAAGGGTCTGTTTCTGTGCTATATGACTCCTGTCTTAACCACTGACCAAATTCATGGTAGTTAACCGAAGGAATATGACTACCTCCTGAAATACAGCACACAGGTAACTCTCCTCCTCCCTGATGTGTTGCAGTGGGAACTCAGACTCCAGCTCATCAGCTCTGAACTGGAGTTCCTCAAGCAACCAACACCTGCCACAGATGTGATCACGAGGAACCAGAGTGGGGTCCACTGGCTCCCACATCATGCAGCACAAACATATCGCCTGGCTGTGCATCTCTATTTTATTTACTTAACTCTTAATTTGCTTTTTAAAAATTTCTTACTGGTCTTTAGTTTGTAACCTGTAAATATTTAAAAACCGAAAGAACTGTGGATGCTGTAAATCAGGAACAGAACAGAAGTTGCTGGAAAAGTTCAGCAGGTCTGGCAGCATCTGTGAAGAAAATAATCAGAGTTAATGTTTCGGGTCCGGTGACCCTTCCTCAGAACTGATGGTAGCTGAGAAAATGTAGGTTTATATGCAGAAAATAGGGAGGGGATGGGGTAGGGTGTAAACGATAGGATAGAGCCGGAGAGAGAGAAGAGCAGTTAGATTGACAAAGGAGTTGATAACGATCTGGCTAGGAGGGTGAATAGCTGTTAATGGGAACTGTTAGTGACTAACAATAGGTAAGGTGTGATGGCAGGCTATGTGATAACAAGGCCTGGTGTGTGGGGTAGGGAGCTAGGACATGGGAGAGTTTAGACTCTAAAATTATTGAACTCTATGTTATGTCTGGAGGGCTCCACTTGGGTTCCCAAGTGGAAAATGGGGTGTTGTTCTTCCATCTTGCACTGAGTTCACTGGAACACTGCAGCAAGCCAGAGACAGAGATGTTAGCCAGTGAACAGGGTGGTGTGTTAAAGTGGCAGACAACAGGCAGCTCAGTCTTTTTTGCGAGCAGAACGTAGATGTTCTGTTTGGGCTCTTGGATACTGGGGAGGAAGGACGTAAATAGGCAGGTGTTGCACCTTCACCGGTTACAGGGGAAGGTGCCAAGGGGCTGTGGGGGGTTCTTGGGACAAAGGAAGAGCAGACCAAGGTGTCCTGGAGGGAACGGTCCCTGCGGAAGGCAGACAAGGGAGGGGAGGGCACGGGACCGTGTGTTTGGTGGTTGCATCTCGCTGGAGGTGGCAGACATGCCGTCTGATGATCTTCTGGATGTGGATGCTGGTGGGATGGTAGGTAAGGACAAGGGGAAACCTACTTTCTCGGGATAGATTAGCCACTAATATCCACTAAGAACCCACTGACTCCCACAGCTACCTGGACTACACATCCTCATACACTGTTTCCCGTAAAGACTCCATCCCATTCTCTCAGTTCCCCGTATCCATCGCATATGTTAGATGAGGCCAACTTCGACAAGGGAGCCTCTGAAACGTCCTCCTTTTTCCTCAACCGAGGATTCCTCAGCACTGTTGTTGACAGGGCCCTCAACTGGGTTCAACCCATCTCCCGCACTTCCATCCTCGCCCCTTCTCTTCCCTCCTGCAACAGCGATAGGGTTCCCCTTGTCCTCACCTACCATCCCACCCAGCATCCACATCCAGAAGATCATCGGACGCCATTTCCGCCACCTCCAGCAAGATGCCATCACCAGACACATAGCCCCCTCCCATCCCTTGTCTGCCTTCCACAGGGACCGATCCCTCCAGGACATCCTGGTCCACTCTTCCTTCACCCGAAGACCACCAACACCACCCCCCCCCAC
>NC_063341.1:29409617-29435015 GCF_021869965.1 Rhincodon typus | reverse complement strand
GACCCGAAACGTCAGCTTTCCTGCTCCTCTGATGCTGCCTGGCCGGTTGTGTTCATCTGGCTCTACACCTTGTTATCTCAATTTCCTCTCTGATTTTGATCTACTCGCCATTGATCTGGAGATGGCCCTGGACAGATATCAGGCTAATCTATGAAAGCTTTACCAAAGAACAAAGAAAATTACAGCACACAGGAACAGGCCCTTTGGCCCTCCAAGCCTGTACCAATCCAGATCCTCTATCTAAACCTGTCACCTATTTTCCAAGTATCTGTATCCCTCTGCTCCATGCCCATTCATGTATCTGTCTAGATACATCTTAAATGACGCTATCGTGCCCACCTCTACCACCTCCGCTGGCAACGCGTTCCAGGCACCCACCACCCTCTGCGTAAAGAACTTTCCACGCATATCTCCCTTAAACTTTTCCCCTCTCACCTTGAAATCGTGACCCCTAGTTATGGAGTCCCCCACTCAGGGGGAAAAAGCTTCTTGCTATCCACCCTGTCTATACCTCGCATGATTTTGTAGACCTCAATCGGGTCCCCCTTCAACCTCTGTCTTTCTAATGTAAATAATCCTAATCTACTCAACCTCTCTTCATAGCTAGCGCCCTCCATACCAGGCAACGTCCTGGTGAACCTCCTCTGGACCCTCTGCAAAGCATCCACATCCTTTTGGTAATGGGGTGACCAGAACTGTACGCAGTATTCCAAATGTGGTCGAACCAAAGTCCTATACAACTGTAACATGACCTGCCAAATCTTGTACTCAATAACCCGTCCAATGAATGAAAGCATGCCGTATGCCTTCTTGACCACCCTATCGACCTGCGTTGCCACCTTCAGGGTACAACAGACCTGAACACCCAGATCTCTCTGTGCATCAATTTTCCCCAGGGCTTTTCCATTTACCACATAGTTTGCTCTTGAATTGGATCTTCCAAAATGCATCACCTCGCATTTGCCTGGATTGAACTCCATCTGCCATTTCTCCGCCCAACTCTCCAATCTACCTATATTCTGCTGCATTCTCCGACAGTCCCCTTCACTATCTGCTACTCCACCAATCTTCGTGTCATCTGCAAACTTGCTAATCAGACCATCTACACCTTCCTCCAGATCATTTGTATATCACAAACAACAGGGGTCCCAACACTGATCCTTGTGGAACACCACTGGTCACAGTTCTCCATTTTGAGAAACTCCCTTCCACTACAACTCTGTCTCCTGTTGCCCAGCCAGTTCTCTATCCATCTAGCTAGTACACCCTGGACCGCATGCGACTTCACTTTCTCCATCAGCCTACCATGGGGAACTTTATCAAACGCCTTACTGAAGTCCATGTATATGACATCTACAGCCCATCCCTCATCTATCAACTTTGTCACTTCTTCAAAGAATTCTATCAAATTGGTAAGACATGACCTTCCCTGCACAAAACCATGCTGCCTATCACTAATAAGCCCATTTTCTTCCAAATGTAAATAAATCCTATCCCTCAGTATCTTCTCCAGCAGCTTCCCCACCACTGATGTCAGGCTCACCGGTCTATAATTACCTGGATTATCCTTGCTACCCTTCTTAAACAAGGGGACAACATTAGCAATTCTCCAGTCCTCCAGGACCTCACCCGTGCTCAAGGATGCTGCAAAGATATCTGTTAAGGCCCCAGCTATTTCCTCTCTCTCTTCCCTCAGTAACCTGGGATAGATCCCACCCGGACCTGGGGACTTGTCCACCCTAATGCCTTTTAAAATACCCACCACTTCCGCCCACACACCCCCCCCCCCCCCCCCCTTATGCTGACTTGACCTGGAGTAATCAAACATCTATCCCTAACCTCAACATCCATCATGTCCCTCTCCTCAGTGAATACCGACACAAAGCACTCATTTTCTCTGACTCCTCGCATAACTTCCCTCCTTTGTCCTTGAGTGGGCCAACCCTTTCTCTAGTTACCCTCTTGCTCCTTATGTATGAATAAAAGGCTTTGGGATTTTCCTTAACCCTGTTTGCTAAAGATATTTCATGACCCCTTTTAGCCCTCTTAATTCGTCATTTCAGATTGGTCCTACTTTCCCGATATTCTTCCAAAGCTTCATCTGTTTTCAGTCGCCTAGACTTTATGTATGCTTCCTTTTTCCTCTTTGCTAGTCTCACAATTTCATCTGTCATCCATGGTTTCCTAATCTTGTCCTTTCTATTTCTCATTTTCACAGGGACATGTCTGTCCTGCACTCTAATCAACCTCTCTTTAAAAGCCTCCCACATATCAAATGTGGATTTACCCTCAAACAGCTGCTCCCAATCCACATTCCCCTGCTGAATTTTGCTATCGTTGGCCTTCCCCCAGTTCAGCACTCTTCCTTTAGGACCACTCATCTTTGTCAATCAGTATTCTAAAACTTACGGAATTGTGATCACTATTCCCAAAGTAATCCCCTACTGAAACTTCAACCACCTGGCCGGGCTCATTCCCCAACACCAGGTCCAGTATCGCCCCTTCCCAAGTTGGACTATTTACATACTGCTCAAGAAAACCCTCCTGGATGCTCCTTACAAATTCTGCTCCATCTAAACCCCTAACACTAAGTGAATCCCAGTCAATGTTGGGAAAATTAAAATCTCCCATCACCACCACCATGTTGCTCCTACATCTTTCCATAATCTGTCCACATATTTGTACCTCTATCTCATGCTCGCTGTTGGGAGGCCTGTAGTACAGCCCCAACATTGTTACCACACCCTTCCTTTTTCTGAGCTCTACCCATATTGCCTCACTGCTCAAGTCCTCCATAGTGTCTTCCTTCAGCACAGCTGTGATATCCTCTTTGACCAGTAATGCAACTCCTCCACCCCTTTTACCTCCTTCTCTATCCCGCCTGAAGCATCTATATCCTGGAATATAGAGTTGCCAATCTTGCCCTTCCCTCAACCAAGTCTCAATAATAGCAATAACATCATACTCCCAGGTACTAATCCAAGCCCTAAGTTCATCTGCCTTACCTACTACACTTCTCACATTAAAACAAATGCACCTCAGACCACCTGTCCCTTTGAGTTCATCATCTGCTCTCTGCCTACTCTTCCCCTTAGTCACACTGACTTCATTATCTAGTTCCTTACAGTCTTTAGTTACTACCTCCTTACTGTCTACTAACCTCCTCATTTGGTTCCCATCCCATTGAGTCAAATATGGTGTCAAAATATTAACTTTGCTCTGTCTCCACAGACATTGCCAAGCCAGTTGAGTTTCTCCAGCACTAGTGTTTTAATTTCCGATTTCCAGCATCCATGTTATTCTGCTTTGACTTGTGGTCATGAAATCTAAGGTCTCCCACTTCCTCTACCCTTCTCAACATCCAACTTATTTTGCATTCTTCAATGTTGCTTGCCCTCCGCAAATGCCTCACATTTCCCCACATTGAATTCCATTTGCCACTTTTCCACCCACTCAACCAAACCATTGATAGAATTCTGGAGTCAACAGCCACCCTCTGCATCATCAACTACACACCCAATCTGTGTGTCATTTGCAAATTTCCCAAGCAGGCCTCCAACATACTGAGCCTTGTGGAATACAACTAGAAATAGTTTCTCATTCCCAAAAACAAAATCATTGAATATAATTCTTTGTCTCCTGTTTAGGAGCCAACTCACCACATTGATCAGGAAGATGCTAGATTACAAAAGCCGCGATAACAGACATTTGGGAAGCATTAATGGGATTGGATAAAGCCCGTGTGGGTTTATGAAAGTCAAATTATGCCTAACAAATTTACTGATGTTCTTTGATGGTGTAACTAGTAAAGTAGATAAAGAACCAGTTCAACATTTCCAAGTTTGCTGGCAACACAAAACTGCACAGATTGAAAGTTGTGAGAGGTTGCAGGGAGGCTTCAATGTAATTAAGACAAATTCAGTGAGTGGACATGTGCATGGCAGATGCAGTAATAACATGGATAACTGTGAAGTTATACACTTCGATGTGTGAAACAGAAAGAGAGAATTATTTAAGTGGTGATATGTTGGGAAATGTGGATCTACAAAGGGATCTGGATGTCCTTGTACAGCAGTCAATGAAAGTAGACAGGAAGTGCAGCAAGCAATTAAGAAAGCAAATCATATTGTCTTCATTGCAAGAGGATTTGATTCCAGAATTATCTTACTGTAGTTAAACAGGGCCTTGGCGAGACCTCACTTGCAGTACTACATACAGTTTGGGGTCTCCCCTATCTAAGAAAGGATACACTTATCATAGAGGGAACACAGCAAGGATTCACTGGGGTCATACTGACAATGGCAGGGATTGTCCTACGAGGTTAAGTTGGTTCGACAGGGCCTGCATTCACTACAGTTGAGAAGGATGTGGGGGATCTGACTGAAAGGTATAACAGGGTTGGACACACTGGACACAAAGGTTGTTTTCTGTGGTTGGGGAGTCTAGAACCAGGGGTCAGTGTTTCAGGATATGGGTCAGGCCATTTAGAATTGAGATAGGATAGTGAACTTGCAAAATTCTCTACCAAAGGCGGCTGTGGAGGCCAGATCACTGAATATATTCAAGAAAGAGATAAATTTTGTTTTAGATTTTATAGGCATCAAGGGGTATGGGGAAAAAAAATGGGACTATGGCACTGAGACAAAGGATCAGCCATGGTCATATTGAGTGGCAGAGCAGACTCAAAGGGCTGAATGGCCTATTCATGCTCCTGGTTTCTATGGTTCACCACACTCCTCTGTAACTCAGACGTTTACTTTTCTGACCAGGTTGCCAAGTGGAACTTCGTCAAATACTTCAATAAAGTCCATGTCAGTAACCTCCAATGCACTATCCTCATTAATCATCCTTGTTACTTCCTCAAAAAATTAAATTCATTAGTAAATAAACGGCCCTCCTTTGACAAAACTATGCTGACAGGTCCTACCCTTTCCTTAGTTATCCTGATCTTAATGTACTGTTAAGACATTTTGGGTTTTCCTTCCTCTTACCTGTCAATAATTTTTCATATCCTCAAACTATTTTTCTGTTTATCTTACCCTGTATATTCTGGATAATCAGGAGGCTCTAGATTTGGCAGTATCCTTTTTTCCTTGTGGGCAAGTGTCCCCCTCGCCCCCCGAATCTTCTGTTCAGGTATACACTGTCTGACTTGTACAGATCCTATCTTCCCCAGAACTGACCTCAAAGCCTCAGAAATCTGATGCCCTCCCTTCTACGCCAGATTCTCCTATTTCTTTGCTCATGGGTTGGTGGGTCTGACAGTAATTCTGAGATTACCATGTGAGATCCTGTTTTTCAATCTCTTTCCTAGCTTCCTAAAATCTGCCTTCAGGACTTTCCTACCAGAGTCACTGGTACCAACATTGGCTATAATCTGGTTATTCACCCATCCACAGAAGAATATCATACAGTCACTCTAAGATATTCTTGAATCTGGGACCATACCTTCCTACAACCACAGAAATGCCTGTCTGTTCCCCTAACTGATGGATCCCCTCCCACCGCTGCTCTTCCTTTCTTCTTCCTTCGTGCACTGTTGAACTGCCCACGGAATCACAAATCTGTGGCTCTCACTACCAATCACCTTAAATCTGTCCTGTCTGGGCTTTCAGCTTTTGGAAACACAGTTTCATTTACCAATGTTCTAAATGAAAATTCATACTCTGCAACCGAGGAAGAAGAGTATGTTATTCATTCATTAGCAACTTATAGTTCAGTTTAACAATGGAGTTCCCTTCTAATCAGCAGTTACATTAATCAGCACAATCTTCTTACCTTTGTTTGAAATATATCAGAATTAATAAACTATGAAGCATAAGCATGATTGAATGAAACAAGTTCCATGCAAAGTCTCTTTCAACTAGCAAAAATCAGATAAAATGGGCGCATATGTACAACAGTTTCTTACATCTTCAGGACAGACCCAAGTGTTTTACTTGTGAAATGCAATTCTGTTGTTACATTAACACATGACAGTCAATTGTCACTAGGCAAAGTCTAATAATGTGCAAATGAACAACCAATTAAATGTAAAACTAAAACAGGCCAAGCTTACTCAGCAGGTCAGGCATCATTTATAAAAAGAGAGAGTTAATGTTTCAGGCCATTATCTTTTGTCAACCTAGAAAATGTTAGAGATGTAACAAATTTTAAGCAGGCAGAAAAGTGGATAAATGGAGAAGTTGGGGGAGAACAAAAGGAAATGTCTGTAAATGTGTGGAAAACAAGAGTGATTAAAATTGATAGAAATAATATTACTGGGCAAAAGGCAGTGAGACAAGTCAAGAAACAAAAGATGGGCCAAGAGTAGGTGGCTATCCAAAAAATGGAAGTGATGTAAAATGGGTGATTCAATGATTCATCTGGAATGCTGTAAAATTCCTTAACAAGAGATTCAGTCTGTTCCTCAAGCGTATGTTGCACTTCATCAGAGCAGATGTTGCCGGATAAACTAAAATGTCAGGCAACCAGAAGCTCAAGCTCACAACTGTGAGCTGAACAAAGGTATTCCATCAAGCGATCACACAATACGCATACGATCACCCTAACAGAGACAAGATAATGTACAAGTTGCGAATTGAAAGATGGAAGTAGTTTGGGGTTCTGGATGGCAGGAAGGGACAATACAGGTGTTGCATCTTTGGTACGTGGACAGGAAGGGAGCATCAGAAGGGAGGAAGTGTTGTGGATGATTGAAAACAAAACAAGGGCTTTGCATAGGAAACAGTTTCTTTGGAACACTTACAGGAGGGAAGGAGATGATGAGATTGGTTGTCACAATATTCTGGAAGTGGGAGAAATTGCAGTGGATTCTCCATTGAAGGCAGAAGCTGACGAGATGACAGCAAGGGACGTAGGGGGTGGCGGTGGTGGTAATGCTATCATGATTCTAGGAGGGACAGCAATTTATAAGAAGTATTCAAAATGGCTGGGTACAGTGGACAGCCTTGTCAACCATGGTAGAGGGAGGAACATCAAATGAGGGAAAAAAAAGAATATATTAGAAAATAAGGAAAGCACAGAATGCCAGATTGGAGGAATGGAGATATCTCAGAAGGTCATAGGATAAGAGGGGGTTAAAGAGATAGGAGGCTTGACAAGAATACAAAGTAACAAAGAAAATAGATACGGGGTAGGTCAGCACCCTTTAAAAGCCTGCTTCAGCATTCAATGTGATCATGGCTGATCACCCTACTAAGTAACTTGTTCCCATTTTCATCTATAACCTTTGATTCCTTTAGCCCCAAGAACAATATGTGTCTCCTTCCCGAAAATTATTTTCTGTGGCAGAGAATTCCAGAAGCTCACCACTCTATGGGCAAAGAAATTTCTCATCTTAATCCTAAATGCCTACACAGTACCCTTAGACTGTGACCCCTGGTTCCAGACTCCCCAGTCATCAGGGACATTCTTTGTGTTTACCTTGTCTAGTCCTGTTAGAATTTCATAGGTTTCTATGAGATCCCCTCCTCATTCTTGCCAAAGCACTCTACAAGTCAGTGAAGTACTTCCGAAGTGTAGTCACTGTCGTAATCGAAGAAACTGGGCAACGAATTTGCATAGCAAACTCCTACAAACACAAGGGATAACACGGTGTAGAGCTGGATGAACACAGCAGGAAGGCTGACGTTTCGGGCCTAGACCCTTCATCAGTCTGATGAAGGGTCTAGGCCTGAAACGTCAGCCTTCCTGCTCCTATGATGCTGCTTGGCCTGCTGTGTTCATCCAGCTCTACACCGTGTTATCTCAGATTTGCCAGCATCTGCAGTTCCTACTATCTCTCCTACAAACACAATGTTGACTGGGGGATACCTATCAACTTGAATTACTACTTTCAGCAACTGGTCCAAACCCTCAGAAAATCATGTCAGCTGACCTTTTTTTTCCCTCTATTATTACAACATGCAATATCTTCCAAGCACGGCTGCTGTAAATCTGATTGTGTTTCAGCTTCAGGCCTTTCCAAGGGTTCAAGGGCAATGGTAGAGTTTTACATGGGGAGGTTTTCATTTCTGGATTTATTTTTTCTAAAAAAACACTACTGTTCTAAACCTACTCTAGAATATTCTTATTTGTTGCAACAAATAACTCGGTGGCGCCTATCTAAATACTGCAATGATTACTGCTCGTTGCAGGACAAGCATTAACTTGTTGAGCAACAGCGTGCACACTCATGGACGCAACCTGCCCCTTCCTACCGTCACCATAGCAACTAGGCCTGCAGAATCCTAAAGCCTGTGAACAGGAACTACGAGATATTTCAAAATATACAAACACGAAGCATAAAAGCACCAAATAGAGTTCAACATCCTTGGTAGTAAACCTATATGCCTGGCACATTCTCCGGTATCTTATTACAAATAAGAAAATGTCAAAGCACAAACTGTCAGGCGGACTAAAAGTCAAAGTGCCACAGAAATGCTCTGCAGAAGAATAATATAAAAATACATCTTTCTAATCAAAAAAAAAAGCAAATTCTGCAAGGCGACACATCAAACAATCCCCGTGCCTGCATAAAAACCAGTGCTGAATTGAACCTACAGCATTCAGCTTTTACAAAGCAATTACTTAAATACTGGACCTGGCCTGGAATCCTTGCAATGTAATAAATGGGTGGAAAAAAAAAAGTTTTAAAACGGGGATGGCACAGTCGACGCCCGAAACTGCAAACACAGTCTTAATTTAAGCACAACCTCTACGGTACGCGGGGAAAACCAAATCATTTCTAAGAAGCGCGTTTGGCTGGTGCAGCACAGATGGGAGGGGCCGAACGGCCGGTTTCAGGTGCGACAGGTTCGTTAAGCTGCGGGTCACGGGGAGTGGGGCAGGTGTCACATAGTGTGAAGAAGCGAAGTGGAGTTGAGTGTTTTATGTATTTTTTTTACCCCGTTGGCCGCCGCCATCTGGATGATGAGCTGGATGACATGTTTGTTGTGGAAGCGGCCGTCTCCCCCGACCACCAGGACGGCGCACTGACGCTCGGCCGGATCGGACACCGCCGCCGACAGGATGCTCTGGATGAAATTCTCCGCGTAGTGCTTCTGCCTCTGGAAGACGCTGACCCGCTTCCTCAGGCCGCTGGTGCCTGGCTTCTGATCGCCAAAGGCGCTGGTCTTCACCGTCAGGATCCTGCTCATGCTTTCGGCCTTCAAATTACTGTTATTACCCACCTACTCCCGGGTGAAAGACTACTACTGCTGTTGTTGTTGTTGTCTTTTCCACCTTTCCTTCCTTCCCACACGACCGCCGGTGCGACCCAAGGGCTTCACTCGCAGCTTCCTGCTCGGCTCCTTTTGACAGCTCTCCTCCTCCTCCTCCCTTCCTTCCTTCCTTCCTCCCTGCCTGCTGCCCCTCCTCCTCCTCCTGCCCCAGCGGCACGTACACCCCTCCTTCTCTGCAAGGTCAGGCAGCTGCGCCGCTTTCACCCCCCTCCCCGAACCAAGCAAGGGTTAGCACAGACCAGCCCTCCCTCAACCTTTCCCGAGTTCACTGGACTGAACCTGCACTCAGCCACAGAGAAATCCTTCACATGGATTCCACTTTCCGTCAATTCAGATTTCTGGAGGATGTGGAATCTGCTCGCTAAATGTGAAGACTCTTACAGCTGTATACACTGACTTTGCTTGCATACCCTCTGATGTTCAAATTGAATGTTTCTTCTTTGTCTTCTTTTAAAAATGTTGTGGTTACAGTATGTTTTGGAAGGAAAATTAACCATGCAAGCCGTTTAAAGAAGAGGCAAAAGTACTTAACGTGCTAGAAGCCTGAAATTAAAGTAAACATAAAATAGTGATTTGCAGGCTTCACTTTTCAAGTCTGTGATTATTGATCACAGCTGCGGAAGGTTGGAAGGTGTAATGGCGTTCGATCGACTGAAGTGGGGAGGGTGCGATCAAGATCAAAATCTAAATCAGAGGGTGCAGAGCAGGAGAGATTAAATGACGGAAGTGTTCATAGTGCGCGATCAAATGGAGTTATAAGAAAGCAACGTAAATATACGTTTGCAGAAGAGAATGAAAGGCAGGATCACGCATGACTGCCGTTCAAAGGTGAAACAGAATCCCCAGAAAAGGGACGATACAAACTGGCAAGGCAAAGAAAATGGGGCAGAGGATATGAAAACTTCTAAATTTTAAGTAAATGCGCCCATGACAGTTACGTGTTGCACAAATTGCCTTAAGGAATTTAATGCCCTCAAATATTTGAGAAGCAAAATGAAACAAAAAGACGTAAATTAAACAATCAGCTCAGATCCCCCATCCACACCCAGATGAACATACCAATTAGAAACAGGAATAGGGTACTTGGACCCTCAAGTCTACACCATCATTTAATGAGATCATAGCAGATCTGACTTTCCCACATTGCTGCTTACTCCAATACCCTTCACCCTCGTGCTTACCAAAAATCTGTCTACTACTGCCTTAACAATACTCAAAGACTGTGCTTCTATTGCCTTCCAAGGAAGAGCATCCAAAGACCCATGGTCCTCTATGACAAAACATTTCTCTTCATCTCTCTCTTAAATGACATAAGGCATAGGAGCAGAAGTAGGCCATTCAGCCCAGCAAGTCTGCTCCAGCACTCAATGAGATCATGGTTGAACTGCTAATCCTTAACTTCACTTTTCTGCCTTTTCCGCATAACCCTTAATTCCCTCACCAATTACGAATGTCTATCTCTACCTCTACAGGCCCCCTGCAGTAAGGAATTCCACAGATTCACTGTGCAAGGCACCCCTTTTAAAGTTAAGAGACAAATGTAGTTCACATGCTGGAAGTCTGAAATTAAAATAAGCAGAAAATATGTAATTTGTGGAGAAAGAAAACTGGCTTCACTTTTCAGGTCTGTTTGTGACTGTTCATCACAGCCGTGGGAAGTGGCAAGTGTAATAGCTGAGAGAAGAAATTCGTCCCTATCTCTATCTTAAATAGGTGCTCTACTTAGTGACCCCTTGCTTGAGAAGGGGAAGTGAAACCCCCTAAGAATCTTATATAGAGTCATACAGCATGGAAATAGGCCCTTTGTTCCAACTGATCCATGCTGACCACATTTCTCAAACTAAACTAGTCCCATTTGCCTACATTTGGCTCATATCCCTCTAAACCTTTCCTGCTGATGTACCTATCCAAATGTCTTTTAAATGTCGTAACTATACCTGCATCTACCACTTCCTCTGGCAGTTCTTTCCACATATGAATCACCATCTGTGAAAAAATTGACCTTCAGGTCTCTTTTAAATCTTTCTTCTCTCACCTTAAAAATATGCCCTCTTGTTTTGAATTCCCCTACCCTAGGGGGAAAAAAAATCTTTGCTACTGATGTTGTCTATGCCCCTCATGATTTTATAAACCTCTATAAGGTAACCGCTCAATCTCCTACACTCCAGTGAAACAAGTCCCAACTTATCCAGTGTCTCCTTATAACTCAAACCTTTCAGTCCCGATAACATCCTTGTGAATCTTTTCTGCACCCCCTCTAATTTAATAATATCATTCCTAAGGCAGGGCTACCAGAATGGCACACAGTGTTCCAAAAGCACCCTTAACAATGCCCTGCACAATTGCAACATGACAATCCAACTCCTATACTCAATGGTCTGAGCAATGAAGAAAAGTGTGCCAAGTACCTTCTTTATCACTATCCACCTGTGACGCAACTTTCAATGAACAATTACCTGAACCTCCAGTTCTCTCTGTTCTATAACACTCCCCAGGGCCCTACCATTAACTGTGTCTTGTCCTTATATTTATTTAAATTAAACTCCATCTGCCATTCCTTGGCCAATTGGCCCAATTGATCAATATCCCTTTGTAATCTTAGATAACTTTCCTCACTGTCCACTATATTTTGGTGTCATCCGTAAACAGGTCATTTCTCATTATGCTAAACTCCAATGAGTGCAAACTCAACATACTCAACCTCTCCTCCTAAGAAGATCCCTCCACACTCAGATCAACCTAGTAAACATTCTCTGGATTGTCATCACTATCAACGTATCTTTCCTTAGATAAGGGGAGCAAAAGTGTTCATATTATTTTAGATGTGGTCTAACTAGCATCTTGTATGATTTTAGCAATACTTCCCTTTTAAACTCCATTCTCTTTGAGATAAAGACCAACATTCCACTTGCCCTCCCTAATACCCCTGCTGAACATGTATGCTAGTGTTTTGAGATTTATGTATAAGGACCCCCAAACCTCTTAATACTGCAAGTTTCTGTCTTTCTCCATTCAAACAATATTCAGCTCCTGTATTTGTCCCGCCAAAATTCAGTCAAGTTTTTGCTCACTCTCTTAACCTATATGTATCCTGCTGTAGATTCCATGTCATCCTCTCCTTATCACTTTCCTTCCCAAATATTTTATTGTGATCTGCATATTTAATAATTGTACATTAACTTCCCTCATCCAAATCATTGATGTATGGATTTCACCTTATTTATAGATATTGACCCTAGTTGTAGAATCTCTTTTTCACATGTACCTGTCAATACCTCTCAGATTTTTATATGTCAAATCACTTCTTACTCAGCAGATACAGCCTGCACAATCTTATTTCATAAGAAAATCCACCCATTCCAGAAAATGGAACATTGGAAATAAAAATAGAAATCGCTAGAGAAACTCGGCAGATTTGGAAACGTTTGTGGAGAGAAAAACAGAGTTAACATTTCAAGTGCAACCATTAGATCTGTGTGGGGTAACCTGTAATGGTCACCTTCATTGGTTACTCCCATTACTGCACCTCTTCTTTATTTGTCGACTAGCAAATACCTTTACAATCCGATAATCAATAAACAGTAAGTTAGCTTGAATGGATGTAGCAGTCTGCGTTTCTTCTGTATTTTAGGAGATGGGTTGATGAGATCTCTGATGGAATTAAGCCTTTTTTTAAGCAAATAAAGCAAATTATTATGCGTTTTATATTTATAAAAATGTAATTTCCCATGAAATTATCTCTTCGTATTGGTCCTTACGATATGCGAAATACTGACACCAATTTTGCACATTTGACATGGGTCTTGCTCATTTTATGAATCAGCATCATTGAGCTAAGAGAAAGAAACTTTGAAACTAGGCTTTTTTGACTTTCTTGAATAGGAATGTCTTGTAGATAACTTTAACTTTGCCAAAAAAAAACACAAATAAGGCTGTCCTCTGGTTCTTAATTTGGCCTTTTGTTGTGAGTGGTTATCTTGCAAAGTTGTCAATCAAGCATACCATTGTGATTGAAGAACTTCTTCATCCATGGTGTGCTGATCACAGCAACTGCATTATTTGAAGTACTCAGCAGGGTAGGCAGCATCTATGCAAAAGGAAGAAGAGTTAACTTTAACTTTCATGGATTTATTAAGATCAAAACATGATTGTCTAACTTTACTGAGCTAACAGAGAAAGTGGATGATGGGAGTGCAGTTGATGTATATTTGCACTATCAAAAGGCACTTGATAAAGTACCACCTATTATGTTTGTTTGAAAAACTTAAAACCATGAAATATGTTACGGATGATACGTGATTAACGATTCTACAGAGACTGCACACAAAGACACTTACAACAAGCAGTAGAGGTCACATAACTACAGCAAACCAGCCAGTACACTAAGTAAAATTACATTTCTCCATCCGTGCCCTTTTACATTTTTAAAAAAGTTCGTGCACCATCATTTGCAGTTCTAAGTTGTTCATTATACATAATCATAATGAAAGTTATCATTCATTAACAAAAAATGTATTACCTCTAGTCAGTTCCATTTTCATCAGTCTCTGTATTCATACATACTCATATAAATGACTAAATGTAGCACTTCAGCATTCTTTTCCCAAGATTAAGGTGCAGTTTATTTGACATTAACACATCCTTTAGCCTGGTAGAGTTGATCTTGGCTATCTCAGTTCTTCTTCAGATCCCACCCCATTGTATGGGACATTTTTGCTTTTCACCAATGTCTTGGTTTAATTCACATTCGTTCTTAGTCCATGTTTCACACTCCTTGCTTTAATTTTATTTACAATTTTCTGCAATGTCATCAGCATATCTCAAGTTGTTGACATTCAAGCCACAATGCTGCATAGATCTTCTATTTCTACATCTCTGAAGATACCCTCAGCACATAGGTTCCACATTTTTGGGGACTTAACACTCCTCTTTAGAATGGAAAGCTCTCAGGCACACCCTATCAAGTCTCACCACTACTCATTAGTGCCAGCAGGTTACCCTTCTATAATTTCTAGTTTTTTTAAACACTCCATTATTTTCTGATGGCAGATCACCATTAAATGCCTTCTCATAGTTTATAAAGCAAACATCACATTGAACAGTTGTATAATAATGGTTAATCCACTTACAGTTTATATACTGCTGTCTCTGGCTCAGTCACAAACTGGTCCGGCCTTCTGTTGAAGACTTGCAGGAAGTCAGCACACATTGCACTAACTGACAATACATTCCAATCTGTACGGAGTTTCTTGTATTCCAAGATCAGACAGAATCTGGTGTGTGAATCTTTACTTGATTTTCCTCAACTTATTAACAATTCTGCCCTACATCTGGAGGACTTTTAATTTCTCTTACCTTTAACAGAATTCAATTGCATACATAAGGAAATATTGACTTTGATGAACGCCTAGCCAATAGATCAGCATCTGCGCAGTGTATTTATATTTGACATAGATGGATCAGAATGGTGGGGCAACTCTTTCCTTCTCTCCTCATGTCTTGGTTGTCCACAACAAGATGTGTTTTAGAGGAAGTGTTGTAAACCATTGTAAGTGTGATATTCAGATTTATACATGAAACAGGCTTTTTCATAAGTTTACATTAGAAGAAGAGATAAACATTTATTCTGCAGAATGTAAGTGCAATGAACATACTCATGCACACAGACACAAACACAAAGATAGATTCTCAAGAACAATGAATGCAGCTAGATTATTAACAGAATACATGAAGCAGATTACAATCAGATTGAATTCTTTAATTTGTAGGCCTTGTAGTATGTTGGAGAAGAATGCAAGCTGGGTGACCCAGGATTTCCAGATGAGGTTACAACCAAGATTCTGCATAGGTGAATATTATCAGGTAAATATGAGTGAGTTCCCTCTCACTGTCTTGGTTAACCGTTTGTTAGACAGCACTCTGTTCTTAAGGCTATAAGAAATCTGTTCTGTTAGTCTCTGGATTGACAGGCATCCCATTTGATTAATAAGATTAGTTATCTGTATTCAGTCTCAGTCACATGATCAGTACCTCTATTTCCATCCAAAATGATATAAAGTTCGAAGCTATTGTTATACAGTGGCGAATGAATAATGACATTGTAGCTGATTATGATTTAATTGGTTTCTATTGTTCACATTGAAGCTTGGACACAGGAAATCTAAGAGTTTATAGATTGTAATTTTTGGGTAAGTCCACCAACTAGAGAAGGTGCAAATTCCACAGATGTGCCTATTCAAGAGCGAGCATGGTCAGTTACAATTTGTAAACTTTCCATATTCAGACAGGAGCTAGTGATTTGTGCAGAAATCACACAATGTCCTTTGATCTTCAATGGCCATCTGAGATCATGGTAAATTGTTTATCATCCTTATACGCTCACAGGCATATGACTGTGTAACAGAATGACAATGTTGCATCTGAAACCACTGACAGTACTTTTATGCAGAGTAGCAGAAAGATGGTGTTTAGGTTGGCAGTGGTACATCATCAGTGCAAGCGATACACATTCCGTGGCTGGGATTTTGCATTCTGGAGTTAAAGTATGGCAACAGCCATCTTATGTGACATCATATCCACCATAGTTTGGAGCATGGTTTCATTTGCTTCACAGCTCACTTTGTCTACAAGACCGTTTTACAGCCACTTTTGCAACAAAACATGGCGGAAGTTCTCACCCCAACTGGCACCTTCTGGAGTGGAAAGTTTTGGTGCTGTATTTACAGGCTATCTTAACACCCTTTCACTCACTGCAAGCTAGGAGCTCCACAACAGCCAGTGGTCATTGCTCCCACCACCTCTTCCACCAACTCCAGACATATCTACAAGGTGCCACAAAGAACCTTACCATCTCATGGATGCCTCACTGAACATTCTGCTTCAGGCCTTGTGGGCCATAAAGGAGGTCCCCTCCCTCTCTGGTGGACAAAAGAAGCTCTCCCAGGTAGTAGAGGAGCACAGTGCTTCGAACATTCAAAGAAGAAGCAGGGCCCAGTACAGGAAGAGGACAGAGGATCTTTTGTCATCTGTACCCATCTCCTCTCTTCGACCTCTTCAACTCATGGAGCCATCACTTAGTCTGACTGCACCAATGTACAGCCATGCATAGGCATGCCAACCTCACCACCATGTGCATGATAAGCACTGAAAGGCTCATGCCCACATTTTGCTGCCCAGCGTCCAACACTTCAGGAGCACTGCGCTTCCTCCTCACTTCCAGGGGAGGAGGAGATAGGGCTGGCCACCAGCCAGAGCTCTACATGCCCATCATATTGCTGTCACACTACCCGCTTCCCCAACCACCTCACCCCCTTGTTTCTCTAATTGCAAAACAAGCTGATGCACAGTACAGAAGAGAAGCCCATGCTGGTGGAGGGGCTCCTGATCTCCACATTCTCACCCCCTTTGAAGAAGAGGCTGTCCAGCTGATGGCTGCAGAACAAGACTCGCTTTGCGCTGTTGGAGAGACTGGAACTCTAAAAACCAGTGAGCAACAGTGTGGTCTGTACTTCTCAGATGTCCAGCCACTCTCATATATTCTTCTACACAAAGGTTTTGAGCTTCTTCACCCAATTAATTTCTTGCACAGACATGAGACACCAAAATGCAAACAGCCACAGACATTGTCCAGCACCAGCAAATCTGAAGGTAATTTCACCTTGATGGGTACCTTCGCTAAAGTAGATTCAGCACTGTCTGCAGCCTATAGAGGAAGAAATGCCTGAAGTCTGACAGTCCAAGGACTGCTGAAGACTGGGCACCTTCTCAGCACCATGTAGAAGAACGTGCCTGTGTACTTGAACATAATTGACGTGGTCAAAGCATAGAAGCAGGTGATGGAGCATTAAGCAGGATGTTGGATACCTGCAGTTTTGTTCTGAAAGAAGCCAGAAGAGTGACAGGGTTTATCTGACCCAGCTTGATGTTGCTTTTAGGTGATCTATGGAAACATAGGAACAGAAGTGGGCCGTTCAGACTGTACAGCCTGCTCTGCCATCTAATATGATCATGGATGATTGAACACTTCAATACCTTTTATCCAGACTATTCCAATAACCCTTTATGTCACTGGACACTAGAAATCCATCAATGTCTACCTTAAACATAATCAAAGACTGAGCTTCCATGGTCCTGTGTAGTAAAGAATTCCAAAGATTCATAACCTTCTGGGTAAAAAGGTTTCTCTTCATCTTGGTGTTAAAAAGCAGGACACACTAATATTGAACATCTAAAAGTGCAGCTCTCCCTCAGTGCTGACCCCCGTCCTTGCAGCACCACCTCAATTCTGACCCACTCAGTGTAGCACACCCTTAATACTGACCCCCTCAGTGCAGCACTCCCTCAGTGCAGCACTCCCTCAGTACAGGACTCCTTCAGTGCTGAGGCCACCTCAGTGCTGTCACCCCCTCAGTGCTCCACTCCCTCAGTGCAGCACTCTGCCAGTGCAGAACTCCCTTAGTGATGACCGCACTCTGCAGTATTCCATCAATGCTGACCCCTCCCAGTGCCCCAGTTCCTCAATACTGACCCTCGGACAGTCTCACAGCACTAACCTTCCAATAGTGTCGTACTCCCACATGGCTGACACGCCTCAGTGAAGCCCTCCCTCAGTGCTGACCCCACCCCTCAGTGCTGACCACCTCTCAGGTCTGCCCCTCCGCCCCCAAGTGCAGCGCTCCCTCATTGCAGCACTCCCTCAGTGCTGATCCCGCTCTGTGAAGCACTCCCTGAGTGCTGACCCTCTTCAGTGCTGACCCCGCTCAGTGCTGGCACCCCCTCAGTGCTGGCACCCCCTCAGTGCTGGCACCGCCTCAGTGCTGGCACCCCCGCAGTGAAGCACTCCCTCAGTGCAGCACTCCCTCATGGTAACCTCCCTTCAGTGCTGGCCACCCTCTGTGCAGCACTCTCTCAGTGCTGACCCCACTCACTGCTGACCCCCACCTCAGTGATGACCCCCATCAGTGCAGAACTCCCTCAGTGCTGACCACCCTCTGTGCAGCACTCCCACAGTGCTGACCCCACTCAATGCTGACCGCCACCTCAGTGATGACCCCCATCAGTGCAGAACTCCCTCAGTGCAGGACTCCCTCAGTGCAGACACCCTTCAGTGCAGCACTCCCTCAGTGCAGCACTCCCTCAGTGCTGACGCCCGCCCTCAGTGCTGACGCCCGCCCTCAGTGCAGCTCTCCCTGAGTGCTGACACCCTCAGTGCAGCATTTCCTCAGTGCTGACATCCCTCAGATAGTCTCACAGCACTGACTCTCCCACAAACCCTCACAGCTGACACCCCACAGTGAAGCACTCCCTCAGTGATGACCCCACACAGACCAGCACTCGCTCAGTGCAGCATTCCCTCAGTACTGACCCCATCAGTGCTGACCTCCCTTCAGTGCTGACCACCTTCAGTGCTGACCCCACCTCTGTGCAGCACTCCCTCAGTGCTGACCCCCCTTAGTGCTGACACCCTCAGTGCAGCACACCCTCAGTGCAGCAATCCCTCAGCGTGGCACTCCCTCATTGCGGCACTCCCTCAGTGCAGCACTCCGTCAGCGCGGCACTCCCTCAGTGGGCTCTCCCTCAGTGCTGGCACCCTCAGTGCAGTATTCCCTCAGTGCTGACATCCCTCAGATAGTCTCACAGCACTGACCCTCCCACAGACCCTCACAGCTGACACCCTACAGTGAAGCATTCCCTCAGTGATGACCCCACACAGAGCAGCACTCCCTCAGTGCAGCATTTCCTCAGTACTGACCCCTTCAGTGCTGACCACCTTCAGTGCTGACCCCTCTCTGTGCAGCACTCCCTCATTGCTGACCCCCATCAGTGATGCCTGCCATCAGTGCAGCAGTCCTTTGGTGCTGAACCCCTGTCAGTGGAGCACTCCCTCAGGGCTGTCGCCCCCTCATTGCTGTCGCCCCCTTAGTGCTGACCACCTCTCAGGTCTGACCCTCCCCCCAACCAAGTGCAGCACTCCCTCAGTGCAGCACTCCCTCAGTGCTGACCCCCCTCATTGCTGACCCCCCTCAGTGCTGACCTCACTCAGTGTAGCACTCCCTCAGTGCTGACCTCACTCAGTGCAGCACTCCCTCAATACTTAACCTGTCAGTGCTGACCTACCTTCAGTGCTGACACCCTCAGTGCAGTATTCCCTCAGTGCTGACATCCCTCAGATAGTCTCACAGCACTGACTCTCCCACAGACCCTCACAGCTGACACCCCACAGTGAAGATCTCCCTCAGTGCTGACGCCTCTCAGTGCCCCACTTCCTCAATACTGACCCTCGGACAGTCTCACAGCACTAACCCTCCAACAGTGCAGTACTCCCACATGGCTGACACCCCCCAGTGAAGTCCCCTCTCAGTGCTGACACCACCCCCCAGTGCTGACCACCTCTCAGGTCTGACCCCCCCACAAGTGCAGCACTCCCTCAGTGCAGCACTCCCTCAATGCAGCATTCCCTCAGTGCTGACCCCTCTCAGTGCTGACCTCCCTTCAGTGCTGGCCGGCTTCAGTGCAGCACTCCCTCAGTGCTGACCCTCTTCAGTGCTGACCCCCTCAGTGCTGGCCCCCCCCCCTTCAGTGCTGCTCCCCTCCACCCCGTGAAGCACTCCCTCAGTGCAGCACTCCCTCAGAGCTCACCTCCCTTCAGTGCTGGCCGCCCTCAGTGCAGCACTGCCTCAGTGCTGACCCCAGTCTGTGCAGCACTCTCTCAGTGCTGACGCCTACCCTCAGAGCAGCACTCCGTCTTTGCTGACCCCCTGCAGTGTAGCAGCCCCTCAGAGCAGCACTCCTTCAGTGCTGGCACTCCCTCAGTATTGACGCCCCCTCAGTGCAGCACTCCCTCAGTGTTGATCCACATCTGTGCAGCACCCCCTCAGTGCTGACACCCCTCAGTGCAGCACTCCCTCAGTATAGCACCCGCTCAGTGCAGCATTCCCGCAGTCCAGCAGTCCCTCCATGCAGAACTCTCTCAGTGCTGACCCCCCTCAGTGCTGACCCCCGTCAGTGCCATGCTTCCTCAGTGCTGACCTCCCTCAGTGCTGACCCTCTTCAGTGCTAACCCCCTCAGTGCTGGCACCCCCTCAGTGAAGCACTCCCTCAGTGCTGAACCCCTCAGTGCGTAACCTCCTCAGTACTGAACCCCTCCATGCGCCACTTCCTCAAAACTGACCCTCTGACAGTGCTACAGTCTCACAGCGCTGACCCTCCAACAGTGCAGCACTCCATCAGTGCTGAACCCCTCACTGCAGCACTCCCTCACTGCAGCACTCTCTCACTGCAGCACTCCCTCAGTGAATCACTCCCTCAGTGAATCACTCCCTCAGTGCAGCTCTCCCTCAGAGCTGACCCCCCTCAGTGCAGAACTCTCTCAGTGTGACCTTCCTCTGTGCAGTGCTCCCTCAGTGCAGAATGCCCTCAGTGCCCCACTTCCTCAATACTGACCCCCTGAGTACGCCACTTCTTCACTACTGACCCTTGGACAATCTTACAGCACTGACCCTCCAACAGTGCAGCACTCCCTCAGTGCTGACCGCCTTCAGCGCAGCACTCCCTCAGAGCTGACCCCTGTCAGTGCCAACACCCCCCAGCTCAGTGCAGCGCTCCCTCAGTGCAGCGCTCCCTCAGTGCAGCGCTCCCTCAGTGCAGCACTCCCTCAGTGCAGCACTCCCTCAGTGCTGACACGCCCTCAGTGCTGACCCCGCTCAGAGCAGCACTTTCTAAGTGCAGCACTCCCTCAGTGCAGCACACAATCAGTGCTGACATCCCGCTGTGCTGACCGCCCCACTCATTGCTGACCCACCCCCCTCAGTGCTGACCACACCTCAGTGCTGAAACCCCTCAGTGCACCACTCCCTCAGTGTTGAACCCTCTCAGTGCAGTCTTCCCTCATTGCTGAGACCCCACTGTCAGTGATGACCCCCCTCAGTGCTGGGGCCCCCCACTCAGTACTGACCACCCCTCAGTCCTGACCCCCCATTGCTGATACTCCTCAGTGCTGAACACCCCTCAGTGCTGACTCCCCATGGCGCACACCCTCAGCGCAGCACTCCCCTCAGCGCAGCACCCTCTCAGCGCAGCACCCCCTCAGCGCAGCACCCCTCAGTGCAGCACTCCCTCAGTGCTGACCCCCCCTCTGTACAGCACTCCCTCAGTGCTGACCCCATTCTGTGCAGCACTCCCTCAGTACTGACCCCCCTCAGTACTGACCACCCTCACTTCTGACCCCCTCAGTGCTGACACCACTCTGTGCAGAACTCCCTCAGTGCTGAAGCCCACTCAGTGTGACCCTCCTCAGTGCTGACCCCCCTCAGTGTGACCCCCTCAATGCAGCACACCCTCAGTGCTGACCCGCTTAGTGCTGACACCCCCTCACTTCAGCACTCCTGATCATCTAATAGCGCATCACTTCCTTTATACGAACCCTCAGACAGAGCAGCACTACTTTAGTACTGACCCTCCAACAAGATAATTTCAGAGAGATGTGCTCCCATCAAATTGACCCTCTGAGACTGGACCATTTACTTAATATTGGCCCTCTCACATTGAAGCTCTCCCTTAATATAGACCCTCTGTCAGGACGGATGCCTTTCAGTACAGGCCTTTCCACAGGGCAGCACTCTCTCATCATTGACCCTCTGACAATGCAGCACTCCCTTAATGTAGACCCTCTGTCAGGGCAGCTCCCTTTCAGTACAGGCCTTCCAACAGGGCAGTACCCTCTCATCATTGACAGTGCAGCACTCTCTTAATATTGAATTTGTGACACTGCACAACTCCATTAAAATTGACCTGAGCACTCCATTAATATTTGCCCTCTGACAGTGCAGCTCTTCCTCAGTCCTGACTCTCTGACATTGCAGCACTCCCCTAAATACTGTCAGAGGGTCAATACTGAGAAAATGCTGCACTGTCAGAGTCAGCTCCCTGTAGTACTATCAGACGTTCAGTATTAAAGGTATGCCGCACTGGGAGTGGGTCAGTGTCAGTGAATTCTGCACTGCGACAGGGTCAACAATGAGGAAGAACTGCACTGTCAATGTAATAGGATCACAACTGAGTGAGTGCCTCACGATCAGAGGGTCAGGACTGAGGTCAGAATTGAGACAGTGCTACAGGATTAGAGTGTCAGTGCTGTGGTAGAGCAGCATTCTGAGGGTCAGTGCTGAGTGAAAGCTTCATTATCAATGGGTCAGTTCTGAGGCTGTGCTACTTTGTCAGTGGGCCATACTAATGCGGTGCCTCATTGTAATTGGATAAGAATTGAGGGAATGTCGCACAGTGCATCACTAGCTCATCATTGACCGTCTAACAGTGTAGCACACCCTTAATATTGACCCTCTGACAGTGCAGCACTCCATCATGACTGACTGTTCTGACAGTGCAGTACTCCCTCAGTAGTGACCCTCTGACAGTGCAGCACTCCCTTAATGTTGGCCTTCCGACAGTGTGGAGCCCCCTCAGTGATGACACTGACAATGCAGCACTCCCTCAGTACTTACTCCGCAAGACTTCAGAACCCGCTCATCATTGACCCTCTGGCAGTGTAGCTGTCACTAAAGATTGAGCCTCAATGCTGGAGCACTCTCTTAATATTGACCCCCTGACAGTGAAGCTCTCCCTCAATCTTGACCCTCTGAGAGGGTGGCTTTCTCTCAGTGCTGACCCTTCAATAGTGTAGCATGAATTACCACTTACCCATCGCCACTTTACACAACGGCCCCATCAACATTAACTTTTTGAAACTGTAGCACTCCCTTAATATTAACCCTCTGACAGTGCAGAATTCCTTCATTATTGACCCTCCTACAGCATAGCACATCCTCAAATTGACCCTCCAACAGTGCTGTACTCTCTTAGTACTGAGTCTCCGACAATGCAGCACTTCCTCAATACTGACTATCCAAAAGTACAGCACCTTCTCGGTCCGCCCCCTGACATTAGCAACTCTCTGACAGTGCAGCACACCCTTAATTTTGACCTTCTGACATGAATCACCACCTTAATATTGGTGTTCTGACAATGCAGCAGTCCCTTATTATCAACCCACTGACAGTGACTCCATACAGCGCTGCACACCTTTAATACTGATTCTCTGACAGCACAGCTCTCCCACAGTATCTACCTATGCAACCTTTAATACCAAGAAGATCAAGAGCTATAAAGTCAATTGTTTACTTCCAATTCATACTTCATCCTGAGGAAGTTCTGAGGAAGGGTCACCGGACCTGAAACGTTAACTCTGTTTTGTCCTTCACAGATGCTGCCAGACCTGCTGAGCTTTTCCAGCGACTTTGTTTTTGTTCCATACTTCATCCTGATTTGGCATAAGGCAGTCTTCGCTATTGCTGGACTATAATTCTGTAGTTCTGTATTTAGTTATCATAACCACAAAGAAAGTAGCAACTCAAAATGAAGGTCCATCACCCATTCTCAAAGTCACAAGAGATGTAGGAACAAAGAACACTATTGCGTTCTGCAATCTCTCTCCATTTGATTGGTCCACTGCTTTTCTGTTTTCTTCAGCCAAAGTGGACAAATTCACATTTTCCCACATTATACTCCATCTGAAAAACTTTTGCCCACTTGCTTAATCTTTCTGAATAAGTCCCAATATTATGAGTTGCATCTGAATTGAATCAATTGTTTTTGTTTGGTACCTTGCCTGGAGGTACAGCTGAGATCAAATCTACAGGTCCAATGAAAACAAGCGAAACTCAAAGACCCAAGGAAAGAAATCAAATCATGCAGAAACTTACAGGGTCTTGAACAACATGGGCTAGAATAGGAAGTTAGAAATTAGTCCAGTGACGCATTTCTTCATGTCAGGAGCAACTTGTTGCATTTTTCAATTAAGCTCCAGACACTGAGACTAGATTCTTGCCAGACAGTAGTGAGGTGCCTATTAAGTGGTATAATTGCCTCCTTAACTGCACATCTTGCCTCATTATTATGCAGCTTCCTATTTTATCACCCATTGCAAGGAAATTCAATGTCAAGAATTCTTAATAAGAAAATCACAGCACCCAGCTCACGGATTGGACCAGGCTGTATCTCAGGGCTGTTTGCTTGCTGTCTCAGCATTCACTCACTTTGGGCCTACCTGGATGTTGACAACATCCCTGCCTTGCCATTTTTTGTAATGTTTACTCGGCCAGAGGTACCAAATTTACAGTACTGCTGTCTTGCCTTTCTGTTCAACACTGACACAAAGCCAGGAAGCTAGTCATAATTGTCAGCAGGTAAGGGAAACAACCTTCAGTTGGGGGCAAGCAAGGGCAGCCTCTGAAACCAATTCTGGTGCTTGGACATGGTCAGTCAGCCATGTGGGTTGGTCAGAGTTAGAATCTTCTCTTTATAAAATGCAAGGAGCTGAATGTGGGAAAATGCACCACCCGTCTTGACTTTTTCTGCCCTAACATGGACTGTTTTTTTTCCTGGAATGAGAGAAAATAAGGTATTAAGAGAGATAGAAGTGGCTAACACAGCTGTCAGTGCTCGTGCAGGTTGGGATAAAGGAGGAGGTTGTCCTGACTGCATGCAATAAATTGTGATAGTGGTAGAGCATGAACCTTGGTGGATGGTGGGTACAGTAGCAGAGACAGAGTGACTATGGACTGGCAGAGACAATATGGTGGCACTTACCTTGGCAGAGAGCTGGGAATTCCTCCAGATATCTAAGACCAAATTAATCTAGGTGTGAGCCTTGAATCATCCACCAGGACCTGTAAGAAATTGTCCATAATCAATTTCCCCTTATCTGCCATGGCCTGGGGAATGTCGTGAGCTGTGCAGGTAGCTCTGGACTGACAGTCTGGGTACACAGCAACATTTTAGTGATGGCAACAGTGTCAGGAATGCTGGTCCCTTCTGGGATATCCCCGCAGTATATTTTGAGGGATACAAACAAGATAACATAGGGGTGGGGTAGATAGTTAATGAGGTGAATTTGGGGTGAAGTGGAAAGAAAACTCACTCAACCTCATTGAGAGAAACCCTCCCAAGACTCAGATTCAGCCCATGGAACTGACTGAAGAAAAAGTCTAAGGGATAGATCTTGTAAAGGCTTATAAAAGCAGAGAGGGAGGTAATAGGGGAGTTGTAAGTCAAAAAATTTCAAAATGTAGTTTTTTCAGTCGAAGATAAACTTGGACCTTTCACTTTTGGTGGGGTATGA
>NC_063341.1:29301173-29409217 GCF_021869965.1 Rhincodon typus | reverse complement strand
GAAGAAGGGTCTAGGCCCGAAATGTCAACCTTCCTGCTCCTCTGATGCTGCTTGGCCTGCTGTGTTCATCCAACTCTACACCTTGTTATCTCAGATTCTCCAGCATCTGCAGATCCTACCATCTCAGAAAATGCAATATTGCCCATTTTATATCCTCACTGAATTTGGAACTTCTGCCCCAAGCTGTAATACTGTATAGGAGAAACTTTGGAACTAAGTACTGAATAAAAATTCAGGACATTTCTATGTTTAGAGTCAAACTAAAAGCGAGTCTCTGTAAGGGTTATGTGTTAGCTGACATTTACTCCACTGGGTTACAATTACAGTGCAAAAAGTCATAGAGCAAAGGAATCACTAGCAGGTTAAAGATAGCCCTCCAAGACGTCTTGCTACCAACATGCCTGAGGCAATTAAGACACACTTTAAAATAACTAGCAGTAAGCCTGTTCTAATTCCAAGTATAACAAATGAGTGCACATCTAAAATGATAAGGTTTCAAGCAAGCTCATAAAAAAATTCTTGTATATTTCAGTCCTAAAATTTGTTTGGAAGTTTGAAATAATCGTGAGATAAATCCTAACAAAAACCACAACTGATATTTAAATGTACATTAAAAATCTCCCCTGATGTCTCAGTCAGTAAATTTATCTTGTGGTGTGGCACTTAGCCATACAAATGAGGAATTCCAGATTTGATCCCTGGTTTGTGCTGAATCAACTGGTGTCTGCTGAGGTGCTAGGTACTAATATTGGTCTTGATGTCCCAGACTAGGTAAGGGGACAAAAAAAAATCACCATGCAATAATGCTTGTTGTGAAAAAATATTTTAATTGACCTGTTATGAAACATTTTCACGGCAGGGAGTACTTGTACTTAGGCATAGAGGCACTAAACAACAAGTAAATGCTCTCTATCTCTAATCTATATACATCAAGTAATAATTGTGCTCAGATGTCATGCGCATGTCCCTCTTCTTCTCCACCCCCACCTCCACCATAGTTAAACAATATGCTTAAATTTGGTGTCCGCATTGACACTTGAAGAAAGGCTACTTGAATGAGCTAGTGGAGGTGCCCCAACACATGCCCCAGAAAGAATTGTACCCTAGAAAGGAGGAGTACTTTCTGGAAAGGAAACTGAGATTAAATTAAGATTAAGCCTGATAGTTACGTAGTTCTGCACAGTGAATATACTAATTAAGGCTTTAGGCAAAGGAGAACCCTCCTTAACCATAATTTTATTTTGGGTTTTAAAGAATGCAATATATTTGTTCAAGCATGTTCTGCTGACAAGAAAGGATCCATTTTAAAATACAAAAGGAAAGTTAATGCTGCTCCTATCTCTGACTGACAAAATAGCAGAATGAGCAAAATGCAGACTATTCTGATGCCTCTGATTGCCTTTTGAAAAATGTTATCCATCTTTGAGTTCAGTTTCAAGTTGTGTTGGCAGTGTACATATTCTGCTATTTGGATTTTTAAACAACAGAGCGGATATAACTACAAATTGCATTTAGTCATAATTAGTGTTGGAGCTATACAGAAAGACAAAGGCAAGACAGAAAGAATTAGGAAGTAGCAAAAACACAGAGACAGAGTTATAGAAAGCAACATCCTGGCAAATAGGTCTTTAAAAAGTGAAAAAAATCTAAAAGACTATTTAAAAAATTTTTAGTATCATATTACGTTTTGGTAGCAAATTATGTGCATGAAGCTGAAGATAGCATTGCACACTATACAAACAGTAGCCATTGTCAGGTATGCACAGCTGACATTCAGCTCAGTGGGCCTGAAATTATGTAAAGACAGCTTTTATGTTGCAGGATGACAATTGGAGGCAGAACATCATAATTTGGACAGGGAACAGAGATGTGAGATTATGACACATTAAAAAGAAAAAAGAGGTTGAAGATCAGGTTGTAATTGCAGAAATTAAATGGATCTAGGTGTGTGTTTTGAAAACAGGTGATGATGATGGAATTTTTAAGAGGAATAACAATGTTCTGTATAAAGGCTGATAACAATTACAAAACCACATAGGGAAGATGCATGATGAGAAGTTAGTGATGAGGAAGCATAAAGTGGATTTCATGGATGAATAGGCTTTGAAGTGGAGAGGTAGGTCAAAAGTATGATGTCCTAGCATAAAGTTGGTGGTACACTAGGGAGCAGTTAGACTGAAATTTAATGAAAAGATGTAATACTGCAACTTCCCAGTTGAGCTTGACTTTTGTGATGAAGTGCATAACCTGATATTTGATGTTTAAAATGAAGTTTGAGGGGATGACTGATCACAGGAAACAGGAACATTCTGTTGCCCCTTCCTTGCAAGATAATCTTGCAGTAATAGGCTTTGACTAGGAACAAGGTTGACCCACAATGCCATGAGAGAGGGAATTCCAGGATTTTAATTCAGCGATTCTGAAAGAACAGCAGTATATTTCCAAGTCAGGACAGTGACTGGCTGGGAGAGGAATCTGAAAACGATGGTGTTCACATGTATCTGCTGTACTTGTCCTTCGCGGTGGAAGTGGTTGTGGGTTTAGAAAGTGCAGTCTAAGGATCTTTGGTGAATTTCTGCAGTGTATCTTGTAGATAATACACACTGCTGCTACTGAGCATTAATGGGGGAGGGAGTGGATATTTGTGGACACGGTGCCAGTCCAGCAGGCTGCTTTGTTCTGGAAGGTTAAGTTTCTTGGATGTTCTTAGAGCCGCACTCATCCAGGCAAGTGGGATGTATTCCATCCACTCTTGAGGGAGATGGGGTCTATGCTAAAAAAACAATGAGCGCAATCAAAGCAGCAACAAGCATGAGAGGAAATGGTTAAACAGGTCAATAGCTACAGAAATATTAGAAGAGGAAGATGAAGGAATTTGCATGTAACACGTGAGGAGGCTATATTCCTTCGGTTAATGTAAAGGATACTGGATTGGAAGGTATATAAGATTATTCCAGGTTTTAGATTGGATATTTTCTTAAATTTTGGAGCATTTGTTACTTCCATAAATGATCAAAGTGTTTTACTTGCAGGAGTGGACTTGTGTTATTCAATATAATGCTGTTACCAGTGGTGTAGCAATAGCACCCCCTTGTGATCTAAACTTACAATATATCACACATGCAGTTCTCCATTCTTTGATAGAATGAAACATTTTGAGGACAGATCAGATATAGATCGCAATTTTTTAAACTTGTCATTAACATCAATGTTTAGTGTAACAGAACAAAGAAAATATTTCTTTAATTCATATAATTACAGAATATTTCTCAAGGACATCAAAAGTAGTTATTTGGTAGTGCAGAACTTGAGTACTGATGAAAAAAACATTTTGTCACAACTTTTCGTTTTGCACTCATCAGGACAATTCACAAGAATACCTACACTTATACTGTATGAGAAGAGAGTACTGATTGGTTGGCAAGTCCACTTGAGTGCAAGATGAAAAGTTTCCAAAAATGTGCCTTTTTTCAACAACATGAAAAATAGTAAACTTACATCACAGTATGCTTCTAAGCTGGATTTCTTAACTTCTCCAATGCAGCCTTTTTACTCTGAGGGACTTTGGGCTAGAGTTAAGACTGGTTCACTCAGTCAGGTTTCATCTTAGCTAGTTCACTGATTGCCTGTATTGCTACTTCCTTTTTGTTAACAGTGAGTAGGTGAGCTATCCTTCAGATGTCTTCTTTGCTCAATCATTTGCCACCCCGCCTCTCAATAAAACCAACTACTTCACCTTTATCTGGGGGTATAGCATTAAAAAAGAACAGTCTTGCTCTTGTAAAAAAACGAATCATACTGGTGTAGTTAACCTTGGATGAGTAACTTGAATTAGACTATGAGCAGTGACATTCTACTGGCTAAACACTCAGTTTCAATGTCTAGCTTATTAATAAACATTTTGCCAAATGGTTTCATCCATGCTTTTTTTAAATGCATGAAACTTTGTTTTTGAAACATAACAGAATGCATTTCCAAATTTGTGCCAAGAAGCCAAAAATCATTAGAAAAATCTAAAATGTGGCAAGAGAAATGGAAGTGCTTGGAGATTGTCCTGTCAGTGGTTGAAATTTTTGAATGCAAAGATGATGTGAGAGATGGCAAGTTCAAAGAGTAGGCAAGGATATGGTTGAGAAAGTTAAAATAAAGGAGGAAAGACGGGATGGTAAAATGAGAAAATTAGAGGATGTAGGAAGTTAAGGGCAGTTTAATTAAGAGAAGTTAGGAAGTTAACTGAAATCAAAGTCATGTAATGCAGATGCTGCAAGCATGAAGGTAGAATGTTTTAGTAAGAAAGATGGCACAGTGCATGAGAAAATTTCCATGTAAGATCTTAAAAGATAGGTGTGAGGGGTAGGAGAATTTGAAGCGTACAAAGAGACAGTTCCAGAGGGCAAAGGTTTGGGAAGAGGGATACATAGGTTTACCATGCAAAAATATAGACATGCAGCATTCAGTGTCAACTGTTTTAACAATGCTGCCCAGAACGGGATAGAAAGTGACAGAGTATACAAGCATGAAAAGTATCAAACAGCTTCAAAGGGGAATAAATGGTAAAAAGACAAAATTAATTGCTTTTTACTTAAATGCACAATTGTATTTACAAACTGTGTATTTATAAACAAATTGACACCACAAATAGAGGTTAATAGGTATGATCTTGTGTCAGTTATACAGGCTCAGTGCCAAGGAGATCAAAGCTGGGAATTAAATGTTCAGGAGTATCTGACTTTTTGAAAGAATGCGTTATGTTTGTATGTTTGACAGGTAGGAAGGGAAGGGTGGTCGAATAGCTTTGCTAGTACATGATGGAATAGCAAGAAATGATCTTGGATCAGATGATACAGAATCTATATGGATGGAAGTAAGAAATAATGAGAAGACACTGGTGGGAGCAGTAAAGGGACTAGCCACCTAACTGTAGCTATATTGTAGGAGAACACATGACATAAGGACATGTGAAACAGGCAATACATCAATCATTGGTGACTCTAATCTTTATGTAGATTGGGAAAATTGAATTTGCAAAGGTAGCCATGAAGAAGAATTCACAATGCATTTGGGATAGTTTCCTACGGCAATATATTGTAGATCCTACCAAGGATCGGTTTATTTTGGATCTTTATGAAATGGGACAGGTTCAATAAATGATCTCAGAATAAAATATCTCCTATTAAACAGTGATACCTAATGGGGTAGGATTTAGTTTCAGAGTGAGAAAATTGAGTTGGAAATAACTATCCCAAATTTATACAAGGGTAATTGCACAGGGACGAAGAAAAAGTTGCCTGCAGTGGACTAGGAAAGGAGTTAAACAGAAAAGACGGTCGAGGAAGAATGGCAGACGTTCAAGAAAATATTTCTTGACTCATAGCAAAGATATATCCAGTGAGGAAAAAGGATTCTAGGAAGTGGATAAACCACCATGATTAATCAAGAAAGTTAAGAATAGTATCAAATTAAAAGAAAAAATATGCAAGGTAGTTAGATTTAGTGGTAATCCAGTGGATTGGAAAAGTTTTAAAAGACAAAAGTGTCTAAAAATATAATAATGTGGGATAAATCAAGAGTAAGAGAGACCCCAAAGTTACAATTGGTCCCTAGACAATGAGGCTCTGGAATTAATGATAGGAACCAAGAAATGGAAGAGGAGTTGAACAAATACTTTGTGTCAGTCCTGGATCTGATGACTTGCATCCTAGGATATTAAAGGAAGTAGCTATATAGATAGTGGATGCATCAGTAATAATCTTACAATAATACTTCAATTCTGGAAAAGTCCCAGAGGATTGGAAGACTATCTATACAGGACCCTTATTTAAAAAGGGAGACAAAGAAACAATTAACCATAGGCCAGTTAGCTTTGCTTCTGTAATTGGGAAAATGTTAGAGTCCATTATAAGGAACGTAATAGTAGGGCATTTAGAAATACATAATATAACCAAGCAGAGTCAGTATGGCTTCATGAAAGTAAAATCATGCCTGACAAATGTATGAGGGTTCTGACAGGAGCTAAAAGCAGGACAGATAAAGGGGAGCCAGCAATGTATTTGGAATTCCAAAAGATGTTTGATCAGGTCCTGCACATAAGGTTAGTTGATAAAGACAAGAGTCCACGATGTTTGGGGCAACAGATTAGTACAGATAAAGGATTGGAAGACAGAGTTAGCATAAAGCGTGCATTTTCAAAAAGACAACCTGTAACTAGTGAAGTACCACAGGGATCACTAATAAAGCCATAATTACTCGCAATATATATTCACAACTTGGATGATAGAAGTAAATGTACTATTGTCAAGTTTGCAGATGATGCAAAAATAAGTGGGAAGGCCAGTAGTGAAAATGACACAAAGAGTCTACAGAGGGATATAAACAGGTTAGTAAAAGGCCCCAAACTAGATAGATGGAATATAATGTGGGAAGATGTGAAGTTACCCATTTTGGCAGGAACAATGAAAGTGCTCAACATTATTTAAATAGAGAAAGACAACAGAAAGCTGCAGCACACAAAAACTTGGGTGTCCTCATGCATTAGTTCCAAAAAGCTAGCATCCAAGTTCACCAGGTAGTAGGGAGGGCAAACAGATTGCTGGTCTGTATTTCAAAGAGAATGGAGTATGATAAGACGGAAGACTTACTAAAACACAAAGTACTAGCCAGACCACACCTAGAATACTGACAGCTGTTTTTGTTCTCTTATCTAAGAATATACTGGCATTGGAGGCAGTCAGAGAAGGTCCAGTTAGTTGATTCCTGGTATGAAGGGACTTTCCTATTATGAGAGGGGCAGTAGATTCAGCTTATATTCACTAGAGTTTAGAAGAATATGAGACCTTATTGAAACAAATAAGATTCTTTAGGAGTTTGACTGGGTAGCTGTGGCGAGGATGTTTCCCTTTGTGGGAGTGTTGAGGGGAAGAGGGCATAATCTCAGAGTAAGGGTCACCTGTTTTAGACACAGAGGAGGAGAAATATTTTGTCTCAGAGTACAGTGAATCTGTGGAATTCTTTACTGCAGAAGGCTGCTGAGGTTGGTTTATTAAGTATATTCAAAGCTGATACTGACAGATTTTTTAATCAGTGAGGCAATAAAAGGTCATTGGGAAAAGGCGAGAAAATGGAGCTGAGAATTATCAGGTCAGTCATGACCTCACTGAATACAGGGGCAGACTCAATGGGCCAAACTGCCTACTTCTGTTCCTACTCTAATGGTCTTAAAGTCCAGAAGTAGGGGGTCAGACAAAATTTGTCTTTAAATAAGAACAATGCCATCACCGTGGTACTTTGTGTGGTACATATTGGAAAGTGAAGTCAGTTAACAAGGCTTCTGTGAGGGGAAAGGATGCACTGACAGCAAGCCGCAAAACTTCAAGAAAATCAATCAAAATTGCAAAGTTTATGGTAAGGCTTTTTCATAATGACCAAACATCCTGGAAGTGTATATGGAAAACACAAGTGATGCTTGATCCTTTGGATCAGATAGTGGTAGAAGTGAGTGGGATAGGGAAAATGATGGAGGGATTATCCCCAAGGTTCTCAGCACCAGTTATTTTATATGGATAGCAAAGATACAGAACCAAAAAATACTATGTTTGAAATATTTTATATACTTAGCAATCAATTATCTAGTAGGTACAAAATAAAGTGCAAGATATCTGAAAGACAACAAAAGATAGAAACATTCACAGAAAAGTGTGTGTTTGTCAGTGAAAAACTTTAGTGTTAGGTTCTTTCTAGTTTCATTGTCCAATCTCAGCATTAAGTACACCAAGTCAAGTATGACAAGGTTAAATACTCTGATGTAAACTCTCCTGGGTACCTATTACTATACCATTTCTCCATTTTCCACACCAGCCAATCTGTATTTCAAAGTGATATAGTCAATTTACAGGCAGTAATTTTCTGTTGGCCAATTTCCAATGTTTGTTTACACAAGTTCTTTCCATATCAACAGAAGAATTAAAACTATTCATTAGGAAGCAACATCCAGAAGGTGAAAGCACAATATACTTGTCAACAAACTGTATTTGAAAAACCACTAGTGCAATAGCATAAAATTTTGATGATAAACATTTGAACTAGTAATACTGCTTTCCTATGAAGCTTCATAATTATGAATGCATAAAGACTCGTTGAAAATAATCAACTGACTGTTTAATTATATAGCAGCACTATAGTTTTTCAGAGTTTTCAAACAAGTTGCGTTTCTGCAACAGGCTTCCCATTATGCTGTAATGTATAACCTGCTGGAAATACCTACTGTGCTCTGAAGCAAAACAGTTTGTCATGCAGATTTTTGTGATGCTATTTTATGTTACAATGTGACATAAGCTGTGATCAGGTTGCCACCAAAAACATTAACATATTTCCAATTCAGGTTTGTAATTTTTAAAATCTTTGCAATATTGTCAATGCTTTCATAATGCAAATAAATTATGTATTTTGCTTTCGTTTCACAGATCTCTTCTCTCCGACACAAATACATATTGATTGCATGCAATTTAAGTCCACTGGATAGGTGCAATCGTTTTAACTAATGTTCTCATGAGGCCTTTGACTGCACACACATTTGGGTGGGCAGAAGAGGCCATGTTGTGTGGTATCATAGAAGATCAGTTTCAGTTTTAGTATAGCAAATATCTTGCAAACATGAGACACTGCATCTGGCGGCCTGGCCAAAAGCCCAACAGAATTCTCTTCAGCAGTAGCAGATGGACTGGACTGATGGAAGGCCGAGAGACCATCTGGTCATGCGATATGCTCCAATGTTGCTCTTTAATGCCTATGCTTTTAGGACACAGCATTAATTTCATTTTTGTGAGAACTGTGTTGTTTTAATTAGGGTGTCTTTCACAAACATATATAATGCCATATTAGATCAAACTATACTAAGCTCTGCAGAAAAGCATTATCTGTGTGATTCATAACACATTATTAATAATTTCCCTTTCGATACGTAAATACCATTATTCCATGGAACCATAATTATACAAAACCAGCAAATTAGCCAGCAAATAAACGAGATCAATTAAAAATACATTAGAAGGCATGCATACAAAAGTGTCAATTTAACTTCACACTTTGGATTCATTGCCATCCAGATGTTTAATAATGCAGCTCTTTTCTTGTGCTTTATTTCAGGTCACAATGCTTTCTGTGCAGCTGTAAATCCATTCCAGTTTTTCATTGATAGGCATCGCATGCTGGCAGACCTACAAATAGCAGGATATGAAAACAGTGAAATTAATATTTCCATGTTATTCTAAGGGAGGGGAGATATATTCAAATCTGCTGTTAATTTTGTTCTCATTCCCTCCTCTGATTTAATCTTTCCATGGTCTATGCCTAGTTGGCAGATCTTAGCCAGGGTAGTTCGGAACACTGCACTTGTCAGCATGTGAATGAAGGAGCACAAAATCAAACTAGAAAGTTTACTACTGATTAGTTTGCAGCAATTTTGATGGAGTATGCATATAGATATTGGGCTCAATTTTATCCAGGATCTGTAATGCTGCGTGTGGCCTCAATAAGTAGAGAGTGGGATTTATGCCCCTTAGTGGGAGGAGGTCCTACCATTGAGAGTTGCCAGCCAATCTGATTGGCTCTTAGCTCATACATTCCCAAGAGCAGTAGATATCACAGTTAGACTCAGGATCCAGGTTAAGTCCTGGGCTAGTTGGTTATGGAGGGATCTGCATTCTGGGGATCGGAGAGTGGGGTAGGGTGGGGGTTAAGGCAATTGAAAGCCATATGAGAAAGCACACAGGGCACCCCCTAAAGGAGATACCCTACCTTCCTTGCTGCCTTTGTGAAAAACTCTGTTTTCCTGTGCTCTCAGTATTAAGTGAGTGGAGGCAGATTGATGTTCTTAAGGGCCCCAATAAGTCTAAGGGTAAGTGGGCATCTTACCCATCACATGTATTATAGGGACCTAATCAATGATGACCAATAAGATGGTGAGGTACAAATCTACCTTTTCTATGTGGCCATCCCACCCCAAAAATAAGTCTTGTAGAAAGCCATCAATCCAGCTCATTGATCAAGGACAGGGTTGGCACTGGCCATGGTATATTTGCATTCAGCATTCTTCACAATCTCAGGATATTTCAAAGCAATTTATAGCCATTGCCACTCATGGACAAATGGCCGAGCAAAGCTCTGTCTAGGTTCTTGCCAAGGATTGTGAATTGGGCAAAAAATCAAGGGATAACCAGTGCTCACAAAATCAGTTTACAGTGGCCATATTTCTCAAGACAGATATGAAGTTGTGTCATGTCATGATATGTTACAAAAGAGTTACAGACACCGAAGATACAATGTTGTTACAAACATTGTTCATTCACGGAATGTGGACATTGCTGACAAGGCCAGCATTTATTGCCCACCCTGTTGCCCTTGTGAACTTGGCAGTGGATTGCCTTCTTGAATGCAACTGTGCAGCCTGCAGGCCATTTTAGCAGGCAGTTAAGAGTAAATCACATTGCTGTGGTTCTGGCATCACATATGGCCAAACCATGTAAGAATGACAGATTATCCAATAATCTTGTATTTTCATGGTCACTAGCTTTTTCTTTCAAATTTAGTTAGATTCAAACACACATCTCCTTTTTATTCATTCAGGTTTCTGGATTACTAATCTTGAAACATAACCAACATGTTACCATACCGCTAAAATTGCTTAATTCAACTTACTGTAGTTGTCCTTGGTGCTACTTCCACTGCAAAAATGCTAAGCCCCCGAGAACTGACACAGTTCTTACTCTGTTCGTTGTTGACATGAACAATCACTCTTGTTTCAGACTGTAAAAAAGAACAAAATGAACAAAAACTGGACTATAATAACCGCACAGCTTATGATGCTTTCTGGCGCATAACCTTTATTATATTCAGTGCATTCAAATGTTTCTTCCTAGTATGTGGAATGATTCAGATTGGCAGAAAACTGGCATTTGTAATGGTGGACATTCAGCTCCTAATATTATTGCAGCCTTGGTGTAAATATTGCAACAGATGTGGAATACGAGCCAAGTCAACTTGGAAACACTCACCTCATTCCCAAGACATCGTATAATTCCCTAGGGTATCTTCCGACGCCAGAATATACTCAGCAGTTTCATCATTTCCCTCCATCATAAGGTCAAATCATGTTGTTTGCCATTTCAACTTTATTTTCAACAACATTCAAGCTTGAACTGACACCACTCAAGTATTAGGCAACAACCAGCTCCAAAAGAGGGCATAACCAGTGATGGAAGTATCTCAAGATTGAAACAAAAATTGCAGAATTCAATAATACGCCAGTCTTTCAGTCCTGTGCTGGCATAACAGCACTAAGTATGCATGCAAATCTTGATGTGAGGCTTGAATCTATAACCTACAGACTCATAGTTGAGAGCATTTGTAGAATAAGCTAATTTGCTTCTTAAGGAGATTGCTACCAGCAAGTGAGCCTATCACGACAAGCAAGGAACAAGTGAAAAAAACTGTTCCATTGTTTGTCACTGTGACATGATCGAAATCAGGATCTCATCACTTTACTTCAGTTGATGGAATGAGTTTGAACCTTGGGAAAGAAAGGACTTGGGATTATGTTCGCTGGAAAAAAAAAGTACAATAAGACTGATATTATTAAGTAAGACTGATATTATTTCCAATGTATGTTAAAAATGACAATATACACAGATGTTACAAACTACAAAAGAAAACTCTAAATTAATCAAATAAAACAAATAATGCATACTTTATTTTCAATGACTGATGTGATTCGTGTTTCAGTCTTATAGATGTGAATCACCAAGTTGCTGCAATTCTTCATGGCTTTTGCTTCTCCATTACTTATGACAGATTTGCAGATAACTGAATTGAGCAGGTTTCCACCCGTTTCCAGACTGATTGGTGTTAACTTGAGTTTGCTGTCCTCTGCATAGATACTAATTACAAAAGGACATGCCTATACACACAGAAAGAGTATACATTTTAATGAGGAACTAGATTTCTGTACATAGAAGTCAAGATTCAGCAATTTGCATTTGTATAATGCCTATAAGATATGAAAACATTCTGAAAGCTTTACAAACAAAAAACTAAAACCGAGCTAAAGAACATCAGCTAAGAGTGGAACTCTATGGTTGCATGTTTCTCACTATTAGTGACTGTAAATTGAAGCATTGAACTAAGGACAGAACACAAACGTCATCATCCTAAATGCATTATATAAATATATTTTCCAATTGTGCATTGATACAATAAACCTAGTGACAATACTGACTCACATTTTAAAACAGCAGTTTACACCTAAACCTCATGGAGAAAAATGTAGAATGCTTGTACCTGTAAGCTTATGGATGTTGAAATTTTGCATATTTACGCACTTCTCTTCAATATTGATGAAACAAGAAACACTTTGTTAAAGCTTTTAGTCTTGCACTCATCAGGACAATTTGCAATAATACCCAATTTAAGGAGAAAACCTATACTTAGACTGTACAAGAGCAGAGTGCTGATTGTTTGACATGTGGAGTCAGATTGATAGGTGCCAATCAATGAGGAAGGCACCAATTAATGATGATTGACAGTTAAATGCCAGACAGGTGACTTTGATTGGTCAAGGCATTACCCTGAGAAATGAACTGATTATTTCTGCCTACAGTTTACCACAGTTCAGAGGAAGGGTCACCGGACCCGAATCGTTAACTCTGTTTTTTCCCTTCACAGATGCTGCCAGCCCTGCCGAGCTTTTCCAGCAACTTTGTTTTTGTTCCTGATTACTTCTGTCATCTGTTTTGTTGATTGGAAAGAGATACAGTGTATGTACATGTTCTTCCTGTCTGCAAAAAGCAAGTCCATGTGAATTAATATATGTAGCTTCCAGTGCACAAAAGTGTGCCACATAACAAGCCCAAATGATAATCCTAAATTGATTATTAGCATAATTCTTTGCACATTTAGGATTATCCAGCAAGCATTGTCCAACTGCAGAATTACTTGGATACTGTGTTGTGAATCTTACAAGTGTGGGGTGGGTGGGTACAATCAGTACCTTGCTTCTTGTAAACAGCCAAAGGAATATGCTGTTTGATAATATCCACCAGTCTTTGAGACATATGGCTTAAATACCTGGCATCATATCAGCACTTAAATTCATAGCTCACATCAATACTCACTCTATTTTTCTGTGCGTGGATCTCCATGGACCATGCGTGGTATTGACTTCTAAAACTGGAAGTCAATGGGTTGGCATGCCATTTGCCATGCATGGAACTCGGAGCAACTGAATGGCCACACAGGTTAGAGGAAACTCTGCCCAAATTCCTCATTGGTATGATAGACAGAACTCCTTTTAAGTTTGAAGGCACTGTCCTATTAGTTAACCTTTATAGAGACACAAGTCCCTGTTCTTTGCAGACAGCAAACAGTGTGGTTGTTGGTTTTTCCCCTCAAATTGATATTTTTGCATATTGATCTGGTGAGCGCAAGATGAAACAAAATGTGTTTTCAGCCCTTCTTAAGTTCTATACTACCCAATCACATCCCACTTTCCTTGCTATAAGTGGTTAATTGCTTACGGATATTAATCAAAATGAACATAAATAAACAACTTACCTCATGCATTTCTAATGTTTTGCTGTAGCCCATTGATTCAAGTGTCACCCAAAGGTCTTTTGGATCACCCTCCCGATCACTAGCTTCCATCAGGTTCAAGTCCATGAATCCCTGACGTGTCAGCTCATTTTTCCTTGTGTCAAAATTTTCTGTGTAGAATATACAAGTGGGAAGGGAAAGTATATTGAATGTTGCCCTATAAGGGATTGAAAAGCATGGTCTTCCCCAGACTGGCGTTGACCACCTTGCACTGGTCAGGTCAAGAGGCATTAGCCAAAATGTTGTAAGCAGGTGATCTGCATAATCTCTTCACTACAGCCAAAGTATAACCCAGAGTTACATGCAGCATGTGAAGAAAGGCAGCAATAAAATCAGAAGTATTTGTATTCGTTCAAAATCTTAAAACAAAATCGCTGTAAATATCTTGTTTACTTTTTCTGATCAACTGGGAGTAGCTTTATTATTTCAATTCTTCTTTCTAACTAGTTTCAGAACCTTAGTGAATCTGCATGTTCTCCGTAGCTTAAATGAGCCTCTGTAAAAGGATTCCTAAAACACTAATGTAGCTATGGCCTAACCAATGTTTTGTAATAATCTCTCATTACTCTTATACTCTTGTATTCTATGCAGATTAACATTGATGGTAGGATACGTAAACCAGAGAAGTGACAACTTTCTGGACAAAAGAACAGTTACCAAATAAAGCATTACTCCTAACAATGAAAAAATCTGAGCATTAGAGGTCCAAGCAGGGAGGGAACTGCATGGGTTCCTTGATCTAACTTTTACTATATAAGGTTTGTGCAAGGCTTCACACAGTCAGCCATCCCAGTCTGTAATTTGCTGAGGAAATCAGGGAATATTACAGGAAAGGATGGAAAAGGATGTACAAAGCGTAATACTTAACGGAACATCACAGGGAGTTGGACCCCAGCATGAAAAAACTCCTTTTGCACCTTCAAGTTGAGGCTTATCTGATCACTTGAGCTTGGCATATTTCCATCGCACTTTCATACTTGAAAATACACCAGCTTTCTTAGTTTAACGAGCAGCGCTAGCAGTGCTACCACAGGAACAAGGACAGAAAAGAATGGTTATCATTTTCGCCAGTTGCAGTCTCAAGCTGCACAAGAGGAATATGCAGAAATACTTCAGTATGAAACACGATCTGCTAGCTTTGAAGTGGGCTATTTTGCAGAAGTTTTGAGACATTCTGATCAGCGCAAAGTTTGAAGAGTTTACTGACAACAATTCAGTTAAAACAGCCGCCAAGCTTGTAGTGACAGAGATCTATTGCATCACTGAACTCACTCAGTTTTGATCCCAGATTCAGTAAGGTTGGTCAAATGTAATACAAATGCTGATGCGCTTAGTTGGAGGACCACAGGAGGGAAACCATCCCTGCCCAGCTAGAGAAGGCTTTGACTGACACTATACCCATGCCCCACTTCAATGGCAGCATTCTGGCCCCCATTCCCTATGGTATTCAGACTAAGATTCCGTGGAGTGCTATTGAGGTATCTATGGATGACATCCAAACCAGGTCCAGACAAGCAGAGCCAGGTGTGGTTTCACCTTTACTACCTATTTCAAGGGAGGACCTCAGACAGCTTCAACTTATTGATGCAGATATCAGTCCAGTGCACCATTACTCAAAAGTCCAACAAGAAAACCAACGCAGCAACAACTCATGAGGGAGTCCAAACAAATACAGAAACTACTGAGTCGCTGGAAGACGATCAGGGAGGAGGAATTAAGTCCTCTATTGGCTGTGGACAAAGAGAGAAAGGTGAAGTAATTCATCATTTCTGATAGCCTCAAGTGTCAAGATTGGCAGCAGTTCACGATCAAGCAGGACATCAAGCTTCAGAAAAGGTGACTGCCCTGACCACAGAGCAGTATTACGAGCCCACAATGGCTGCTGATGTTGATGAATTGTGGAATGTGTGTGTGGTATACTTTGGCTAAAGCAGGGAAGCAACTTCACCCCTGAATGGAATCCCTGGTTGCCAACAGACCTGTAGATTCCTGTAGAGGTCCATGCAATTAATTTTATTGTCCATGACACCAATAATAACAAGAATGAGCACATTCTCATCCTCATGGATATCTTCACCAAGTTCACACAGGGCATTCCCAACTGTGACCAAAAGACCTCAACTATTGCCAGAGTGGTAGTATCTGACTGGCTTGGCTGTTTTGGTGCTCCATGTCAGATTCAGAGTGATCAATGATCACAGGTGCAACTTTGAGGGCAAGATCCTACAGGAGCTTTGGAAGATCTATGGTATTGCCAAAAGCTGTAGCACCCCTATCATCTAGAGGGTAATGCGCAGTGTGAACAATTTAACTGTACTATTCACCACTGTCTGAGTACGTTGTCTCCTGACAGTAAATGGAAGTGGCCTGAGTACCTTCTGGAGCTGGTTTATACTTATAATAGCACCCTGCACACATCACAGACTAATTTCCATTGGATGAGATCCTTCCCGTATCTCCTAGGATTAACTAAACGTTCTGATGGAGATGGCCAGGTCAATGAATGGATAGCTGAGCATCACATGGGGCTAAGCCAGGCATTTGAGATGGTATCAAAGAGAACTGAGACAGAAGCACTGGGAAGAACAATGATTGATCACAAGATGAACTTTTCGAAACATTTAAGATTCTAAGCAAATGTGACAGAGTAATTATGGACAGCACGTTTCCCCTTGTAGTGGAGGTGAGAATCATGGGACACAGTACAAGAGGACTCCCTTTTATAGTAAAGATGAGATTCTTTTTCTTTCAGACAGTCATTCATCTATGGAATTCCCTTCTCCAGAAAGTAAGGTTGAATTAGATAGATTTTTAATAGATAAAGAAGTGAAGGCTTATAGTGGGCAGAGAAGAAGATGGATTTGCGACCACAATCAGATCAACCTTGCTCCTATCATGTGGCTCAAAGAGCTGAATGGCATACTCTTGCCTTCCTAAGTCCTATCATTAACACCCTTGAGGCCCTAAAAAAGCTAATTTCATATTTGTGAATGTCAAAATTCTCCAAAAGACTAACATTTCACATTTATTTTAAAAAATTGTTTAGCCTTATTTTAGCTTTTCAAACTTTTGTTCTATCTTCAAACTTAAATGTGAAGGATCAAGTGTTTTCAATTTCAAGCTTTGCTGTTTGTGAGAAAATTTAAGTGACTGATTACTCTGCTTGCTGACATCACTGCTGTTGTACACCAGGAAACCTCCGTGGCACCAGATTTAAACTTCCGTCATGAAAGTGGAAGCCCCAACCACACACATTGCCAGGTCCTTTTGGAAGTTTTCTTTAAGGTCAGTAGTGAGCCCTGTTGCTTCACCAGTGATTGCAAAATTCAGCTTAACATTTTTGAAAAGGTGCATAAATTTCTAATAGTACAGATAAATACGTTTCCTGCTGTAACAACTAGCATCAAACACAAAACGCAGGAAGTTGCTGGGAGTGAGGCAGTGGTAAGACCAATAAATTGTCTCCCTCTTTTTCATGTCAATACATTCAATAACTGCACCTTTGCCTCATATGATTGGATCAGTATTATCAACAGATTATGGAATAGTTTTGAAATAAACCCAGGATATAGGTACACATTTCTGACAATATATTCAGCTTTCTTATCCTGGAGGGCCCTGTTGTAACTGTCCCCATGACATCACAGGAGTTAGGTTACTGCTCTATTCAGCTTATCTCTCACACACATACATACACACCTGCAGGTTTGTAATTGCAGATACATTCCATTTTGTTCAAAAAGTGCACAACTTGTAGACAGTCAATGTGGCATTTTTAAAATTCCTACTTTGGAAATAAAACCAGTCTGACTCCAAGTTAATATATAGCCAAATTCTAAACAAGGCGTCACACCTAAAATGCATTGTTTGACCTGAGATGTCACCTCTGGTATACTGATAAAACCTTTAGTTATTTCAGGGCAGTGATTTGAAAGAAATTCTAGGATTTGCATATTAATCCTTTCTAACTGATTAAAAGATTTAACATTCATCTTAGGTTTGTTCAATACATTCACATCAGTTCTATGACCCTTTGATATTTTGCTTATAAATTCTGTGTCTGATGCCACCTCTCTGATACCTAAAGAAGGAGTGAGACTCCGAAAGTTTGTGTCTTCAGATAAGCCCGTTGGACTATAACCTGGCGTTTCAGCTTGTATATGACAGTTTTCCACTGATAATTTCCTAATCCATTTTGTTAACATTTCTGCTCACATTTGAGTCAAATCTCTTCTTATCTTGCTTAGTTTCATCCTTTTTTCCAATGCAGAATACCTATATTTGATTCATAGAATCCCTACAGTGTGTAAACAGGCCCTTTGGCCCAACAAGTCCACACCGATCCTCGGAGCATCCCACCCAAACCCATCCCCCTAATCTACACTTCCCTGAACACTATGGGGCAATTTAGCATGGCCAATCCACCTGACCCGCACATCTTTGGACTGTGGGAGGAAACCGGAGCACCCGGAGGAAACCCACACAGACACGGGGAGAATGTGCAAACTCCACACAGACAGTCACCCAAGGATGGAATCGAACCCGGGTCCCTGGTGCTGTGAGGCAGCAGTGCTAACTACTGAGCCACTGTGCCGCCCAATTTGTCTCATTAATATTTTCTATACTGACAGTGAACTAGGTATATAGTAGGCACTATTTCCCAAAGCGTTCTCTTACTTTGATCAATTGAATTTCCCAGAACTAAAATCAAACAATGCTTCATTCCTGATAGCACTCTCACCTAAGTCAGAAGGATGTGGGTTCAAGTTCCAGAACAGAAACTTGAACACAAATTCTAAATTGACACTCCATGCATTCACCCAGCGTCATCCTCAGATGAGACTTTAGATTAAACTACACCTGCCTCTCAGGTTAACTTAAAAGATCCCTGGACACTATTTTGAAGAAACAGCAGGGGAATTAACAGAGTGTACTCACAAATAATTAATATTTTCTCATTAATCTGTTCAGAGATGTTAATACACACCTTTGGAGCATTCAAAAAAAGGCAGCCAGTTTTAGGGTTGTTACCTTTCTGCTTATAAGATCTGTATCTTATACCCTCTCTCTCACGCTGCAGCTATGAAGGAGCTGAGCTATGAAAATTTGCGTTTTCAAATAAACTTGTTGGACTATACCCTGGGGTTGTGTGATTTTTGACCTTTGGAACACGTGGAGGACATGAACCTGGGCCTCCTGACTTGGAGGTAGGGACACCACTACTGCGCCACAGGAGCCCCCCTCAGCCCCCATTCAACAATTAATCCTCAATCATTAATACAGATAATCTACACGTTATCATCATGTTGTTTACAGAACATTGCTGTGTGCAGATTGGGTACAATATTTCAAACAGTACAACAGTAGTTATTTAAAAGATTAGTATCACTGGGATGTTCCAAGACTGCAAAAGGTACTATATGTATAATATTTAACAATATATAAATGTGACTCTTTCTTGCTGGGCTAGAAACATGCAAAGATTTTAGAGTCCTGGGGAGCATGCAGGGACATGGAAGAACAGCAAAAAAAAAATTGCATAATGCCAGAAACAGAATGCTATCACTTTCCTGCTGCTGCTGGCAATTTTACCAGTGGAGTGGGAAGGTGGATGGTTCTCTCTCAACTAAGAATCACATAAAGGCCTCTTCCTCTCACTGGTATTTTACCAGCAGCAGGTGGATACTTTTCAACATTAGGAGATCACCATGTATACCCTGGTGAGCCCACCCACTTCTGATCAGACATCTTGTGGCCCCCACTGAAAGATCCTCACAATGACAAGGCTGCCCCTCAGACTCTCTTCATCCCATGAACAACACCTTCCTGGGATGTGCCTGAATAACTTCTCCATACTTGAAACCACTTATCTGTGTTGAGACAGGCATCATTGCATTGCTGGCCCTATCCAATTACAGTTCCAGCATGGACTAGCAGCTCTTACACAAGGTGTGTAAAGGGATGGAAGCCCTGACTGCACAGTTAATTGCCTGCTGCCACATGAAAGGGCACTCATACCAGTGAAGGAGAAGTTTCCCAAAATGATATTGGAAAAAAATCCCATAATGATATTGGGAGCAAGTACAATAATAATTAGTATTTTCCACTTTGATTAGATTTTTTGTTTTATTCTTTCACATAGGTGTCATTAACTGGGTCAGTATTTGTTGCCCATTCCTAATTGCCAGTGTGGAAGTGGTGGCGAGTTGCTTTCTTCTAAACTACTGCAGTCCTTGGGGTACAGGGGTCCAGCACAGTTAGGACTTTGACCCAGCAACAGTGAAGGAACGTTGATATAGTTCCAAATCTGGATGTCTGAGGCTTGGAAAGGAATGTGTGGTTGGTGATGTTCCCACGTCAAAGTGGTAGAGGTTGTGGATTTAGAAGGTACTGTTGAAACAGTCCTGGTGAGCTTTTGCAGCACATCTTGTAAATGGCATACACTGCTGTCCTTATGTATCACTGATGGTGGGAATGAATGTTGAAAGTGGTGGATGGTGGAACAATTAAGCTGCTTTATCCTGGATGGTGTTGAGCTTCTTCACTATTGTTAGAGTTGCACTCATCCAGGCAGGTGGGGAGCACTGCATCATACTCCTGACTTGTGCTTTGTTGATGGTGGACACGTTTTGGGGAATCAAGAGGAGAATTACTTACCATAGAATTTCTAGCCTTTGCCCTGCTCATAGCCACAGTATTTGTATGGTTGGTCCAGCTCACTTTCCAGTCACTGGTAAACCCAAGATTTTGACCGTAGAGGATTCTGCAAAGGTAATGCTATTGATTGTCAAGTGCAATCATTAAATTTACTCTTATTGGAGATAGTCATTGACTTGTGTGATGCAAATGTTACTTGCCACTTATCAGCCCAAGCCTGGATTTCATCCAGGTCTTACTATACATGGACTGGGCTACTTCAGTAACTGAGGAATTGCGAAAGGTGCTGAACATTATGCAATCATCAGTTAACATCCCCACGTCTGATCTTAAAATAATGGAAGATCATTGATAAAGCAGCTAAAGGGGTTGTGCCTAGGATACTATCCTGAGAAACTCTTGCAAAGGGTGTCCTGGAGCTAGAATGACACCCAATAATTGCAAACCACCTTTCTTTGTGCTAATTCTGATTCCAGTTAGTGCTTTCCCCCCACCCCCCAAATTTCTAGTAACCCCATTTAGCCAGGGGCCCGTGATGCCATACTCAAATGATGCCTTGATGTCAACGTAGTCACCCACACTTTCCCTCGAGTTCAGTTCTTTTGTCCATGCTTGGATCAAGGCTATAAAGAGGTCAGGGACTGAGTAGACCTGGTGCAGCCTGGACTGAGCAATGAGGTTATTGTTCAGTTCCTGCCCTGTCTATGATTTACTGATGTTCGAGAGTAGATGATGAGTTGTTAATTGGAGGGTTGAATTTGTCCTGCTTTTTGTAGACAGAACATATCTGAATAATTTTCAATATTGCCAAATAGATGCCTGCGTTGTAGCGGTACTGGAACAGTTTGGCTAGGGACAATGCTAGTTCTGCTGCAAAGTTCCCTCTAGGCTGCACAGTTGCACAGGCATATAGCGTGGCTTTCCATGCATGATATGGCATGTCAATCATGGCTCTACTTCCAGTAATTGTTTATTCATTCATGGGATGTGGGCATCATTGACATTTAAGCTGAGAGTCTGGAGTCACATATGGGCCAAAACAGGTAAGGATGGCAGATTTCCTTCCGTAAAGGACATTAGTGAACCTGGTGAGTTTTTCCTGACAATTCACAATGGTTTCATGGTTCCGGAAGTCACTGCCGCTCATGGACCTCAGAGGGTAAGGCAGCCGGAAACAAAATCAGAGGAAATGCTGCTCTGGAGTACAAGTCTTCAGTATTATTGCTGAAATGTTGTCAGGGCCCATAGTCTTTGCAGTGACTTCAGCTATTTCTTTATATTAAGTGGATCGAATCACATTGGTTGAAGGCTGGCATATGTGATGCTGGGCACCTCTGAAAAATGCTAAGAAGGATTGATAACTCAGCATTTGTGGCTAAAAATGTCTGTAAATGCTTCAACCTTATCTTTTGCACTGATGTGCTGGACGTCCTCATCACTGAAAATGGTGATATTTGTGGAGTCTTCTACTCCACTGACTCCTTTAACTGTCCATCACCTTTCACAACTGGACATGGCAAGACTGGAGCTTTGATTTGATCCGTTGGTTGTCGATTACTTAGCCTTGTTTGTTGCATGCTATTTATACTACCTATCGTGCAAGAAGTCCTGGCATTGTCATTTTACCAGGTTGATACCTCATTTATAGGTACACCTGGTGCTGCTCCTGGCATGTCCTTCTGCATTCTTCATTGAATCACGGGGGTCGGGGGGTGTGGGGTGATCCTCTGTTTTGGAGGTAATGGTAGAATAGAGGCCATGAGATTAGAAACAGTGGTTGAATATAATTCTTCTGCTGACAGCCTACAGCACTTCATAGACGCCCACTCTTAAATTGCTCCACCTGCTCTGTGTCCGTATGATTCAGCATGGCGGCAGTGCGAAACAATGGAAGGTAGCCACAATGGGGCTTCATCTCTAAAAGGAATGAGCTGGTAACTCATAGCAATACTGTCACGCACATATGCATCTGCACAGGTAGCTTGGTGAGGATGAGGTCAAATGCATTTCCCTCTTCTTGGTTCCCTCACTATCTGTCATAGATCCAGTCTAGCAGCTATGTCCTATAGGAGTTGGCCATCTTGTTCAGTGGTGGTGCTACTGAGAAAGGCTAGACAATGGACGTCGGCCCCCGCCTCCCAAGGGAACATTCTGTGCCTTGCTACTGTCGGTCCTTCCTCCATGTGAGCTTCAACATGGTGGAGTTCTGATTCATGAGCTGAGGTGAAATGGTGGGGTTTTATGGGAGGTAATATGACAATTAGCAGGAGGTTTCTTTGCCTGATTGATTCTGAACTCCATGAAGTCTCATGGCATCAGGTTAGTGTTGAGGACTCCCAGTGCAACTCCCTCCCAATATATTAATGTGCCACTACCTTGTGATTTTGTCCTAGTGATGGAACAGGACACACTAAGGGATACTGATGGTGATGTCTAGGATGTGGTATTATTCCATAAATATGCTAGGCTATTGCTTTGGCTAGTGTGCGAGATAGTTCTCTCAATTTTGATATCAGCCCCAGAATGTTAGTAAGGAGAACTTGCAACATAAGTGCTGTGTGTGCCCTCCTTGTCGTTTGCTGTTCCTTGGTCAATGCCATGTGGTCTGTCCAATTTTCTACCTTTTATCAGATTTTGTAGCAGTTAGTGGCTTGCTTGGCCATTCCAGAGGGCAGTTAAGAGTAAACCACACATTGCTGTGGATCTGCAGTCATATACAGATCAGACCAGGTGAGGACACAACGTTTTCCTTCTCTAAAGGCAGTGAACAGATGGGTTTCTTTGACAATCAACAGTGGTTTCATGGTCACCTTTACACCAACTTAATTTTAGATGGGATTCAAACCCATTTGCCTAGAGCATTACCAGAGTCTCTGGATTACTAGCCTAGAGACATACATTACCTTCATTCTAAAACATCATGGAATAGTTAAAATCATCATTATTATGTAACTATTTGTACTGTCTGCCAATCTCTGTTTGTTTTTCCTGTCTTTCATCTCCAACATTTGGTGGTCTGAAATGCAGGGCAATTCAGTATCAGAAGTTTAGTTTTTATTGAATATTTTAAGCAGTTTATCATCAAATTTACAGAGGCATATCCATTACAACATGTAATACTATTTCCTTAATACGTTAATACATCTATTTACCCACTCTCTCTCTACTGACATGTCACAACATTGAAAGTGCATGATTATAATGAATGCTGAGAATGTGGATTATGCCTTGGAGCCAGAATTACTTGCATGATTAAAATTTGTTTCAAAAGTATCTCTCTCTGTATCTTCTTTTTTATATAAGCACTTTGCAATTCACATGACAATCGTATTGTATTCCTTTTTTTCCCCGTGTCATTTGATATTCATTTTCAATTTCACTTCAGATGTCTAGCTACCCAAAGTTGAATTTTGGATCCTCTAATTATAGGTTTTGATCTATGTTATTTGTCTATGACTAAACTACAATTATCCTTTCAAATTAACACTGGAATGCATTTAAAACTTGCTAGATTGCTTCAGGGCATCATAATACATCCGAGTTCAAGATTTCAAAGGCTTTTCCTTAATTCATGCAACTCAAAATTCTCTTGATCCAATTGATCAAAACAGAGCTCACATGTTTGGTATTTAATGCATTTCAATTTAAATGTTGTTTATACTAAATTATTCATTGCAGTGCTACATAATAGTAATTGAAAAACTACTGTAATCTTTGAAATCCTGTGAAATTGTTTCTTTGGGTGACTGTTTACTCCATTACTGTGAGAAACCTTTCTAAAGTTAACCAGGGTACAGCACTCTCCTTAAACTCCATAGATCATTTTGCCTCATGGTGTATTGTAAGAGTTACAGAAGAACTCTAATTTTTCTAAAGAAAACTCTTCTTTTTACATACTTATTCGTCAGTTTTAGTGTTTTTTCCTGACATATAAATAAACAAATACTCCACACTGAATTTCCACAGGAATTAACAAACAAGATGAATTTTACTGCTTTGGACTCACTGCTGTGCATACAGTGGCATATTTCAAATAAAAACCCAGGAAAATACGGAGTAACGGTGAAATTGGCACACAAAATGGGAAAATACATGACAACTGTCTTTATAGACATTATTGCAAGAAATTCCGGGTCAATTTGATATTCATAGCTTACCCATAACTGTCTTAATTTGGATATTTTCTACATTTAGAAAAACAAATATAACACCAAATTTTTGTATCATGACTGTTGGATGTTGTCATTGATGTCTTAAAATATCTTTCACCTCCATCTGTATCAGTATGTATTGTTTACAGATTTATTTTTAAAATGTTTTCATTGGATGTCAGTGTCACTGACAAGATCAGCATTTGTTGCCCATCCCTAATAGCCTTGAGAAGTGCCTCACAGTCATTTCTTGCACTTTCTGCTGTGAGAAAATGTTTGCCCTCTTTCAAATGAGCTTTCTACTCTTCCAACATCTTTACTTCTTCTTTTATCCCTCTCTAATCTTTAGCCTACATTTCACTCATCCTACCATTCCCACAACACCCTGCATGTAAATTTAAATCAGCCCCCATTGCTCAGTTTATCATCTCTTCAAGGATGTATTTGTGAAATTTTCACTTAGATGAAGTCCTCCTGTTGGGACAGTTTACTGCTGCTATAATTGCTTAAATTCCCAGAGAATGTGACCTCTCCCCTTCTGCAACCACATACAGACCTGCTCAATTTTCTGTAAATTGTCCAGGCTGTTGTATGGAAAGTAGTCCAGAAACCCATCACTGTGGAGATCTTTTCAGCTTAATTTGTTAGTCCTTAAATTCCTTTTGCAAGACCTCACATTCATATCAATGGTTTCAATAAGGACTACGTCCTTTGCCTGCTCTTCCCCCATTCCAGAAGATTTTCCACCCATTCTACAGTGACTTTCACTCCAGCACCCTAGAAACAGGACAATATTAAACTCACAATAAAAGAGAAGGCCATCTGGCCCAATTTGTCTATTCTGGAAAACATAATTCCATTTAGGTGTTCTAGTAGTAACCACAAAATAAACAAGAGCAGAATACATACTCCTGCCACACTGTGGCAACTCATCATTGTTACAATTACACAGCTCTTCCTTGATGATTTTTCCTGCCTGGTTGGTCGTCTTTACCCACAAATGTGAAAAAAAAATTTTTTAAAAAGAGCTTCCAACTCACTGAGAATACTTCAGGCTAATCCATATTCAAACTTGTTCTGTAAACACTGCTCAATTTGAGACAAATTCTATCAGCAGAAGACTTGATCTTTAACATTATAAAACAAACAACCACATTCTAAAGAAAACATTTTTTAAAAAAATGTCAATTTTCCCTATTTCCCCAAAGTTAATGGGTACTTTTAAAAATTCCATTATCTGGAAGCAGATCCACATCTTTCCCAAAAGCTTTTCAGTTCTCCCCCATACCACAGTCCATCTGTTTACCAGGTTTCACTGAAATCCATTCATTAGTTTAAGATATATTGTACATAGACAAGCAGACTAACAAACGGGGCGGGGGTGCGGGGAGGCTTGCTGAAGACATTACCTCCATGCACCTTCAGTGGTGGGGGCTATAAAAAAGATGCTCAAAATTCCCAACCATCAATTTTCTCTCATTACTGTCCATTAGATTTTTTGTGATTTACCTGCTCATCTATGAATACTGCAGTATTGCTCAGGTCACTCAATTCAAAGTTTCTGCTACTGTAACCGCACAGTAATTGGACTTGAGCTCCCAACGCACAGACAAACCTGCTTCACTCTCATCCTCTGTGGTTGGCCAACCAACCTCACACTCTTATACTATTCTTGTGTCCTGAATTGTCTTGCATTCTGCTTTACCTAGCATATTCTGGAGTGGTTGATCCAGAAGCTCCTCATCTGCTGTAGTGTGGCCAACTGTTCCTTGAGCACTGAAACCTTCACAGAAAAAGTGAGACTGAGGGGAAACAGGGGCAGAGAACACCAGATAAATGCAAAAGCAGTAAGTCTGCCAGAGTGGGAGCATCTTTCGGAGATCAGTTCACAAGGAAAAATCATGACACCCAGAGTTAAGGGAGGAGGAAAGTCAGAAAACACTAGACAGTAGAGTCAACAGTTTCTGTGACCTCAGACCCAATTCCAATATGAAAACTTGCCCTCGAAATACTAGTGTTAGGTATTATCACTCAACGATTAATCCAGAAACTCAGTGAATGTTCTAGGAACCCAGGTTCAAATCCTGCCAGAGCAATCTGAATTCAATAAAAGATATCTAGAATTAACAAGCTGTTGACGACCATGAAACCATTGCTGATTGTAGGAAAAACCTATCAGGTGTGCTGATATCCTTCAGGGAAGGAAATTTGCCATCCTCACCTGGTTTGGCCGACATGTGCTTTCAGACACACAGCAACATGGTTGACTCTTAACTGCCCTCTGAAATGACCTAGAACCTGGAATCTCAACAAAGAAATGAAACTGGATGGAACATCTGCCATCGACCTGGGCATTGAAAAAGGCAATGGCAGAAACAACCCTGTCGACCCTGCAAAGTCCTCCTTACTAACCTCTGGGAGCTACTGCCAAAATTGGGACAGCTGTCTCGTAGACTAGTCAAGCAACAGCCTGACATAAGTCATAATCATGAAATCATATCTTCTAGGCAATGTCCCAAACACCATCACTATGCCTGGATATGTCTTGTTGCATTGGCAGGATACACCCGGCAGAGGTGGTGGCACAGTGGCATACAGTTGGGAGGGAGTTGCCCTGGGAGTCATCAAAATTGACTCTGGATCCCATGAAGTTAAAAATTACCACATGGAATGAATTCCTTGATGGAATTTAGAAGGATGAGAGGGGTATAATTGAAACTTACAGAATACTGAACAGCCTGGACAGAGTGGACGCTGGGAAGACATTTCCATTAGCAGGAGGAACTAGGACCCAAGAGCACACCTTTAGAACTGAGATAAGGAGAAAATTCTTTAGCCAGAGGGCGGTGAATCTATGGAATTCATTGCCCACAGAAGGATGTGGAGACCAGGTCACCGAGTATATTTAAGGCAGAGATAGATAGGCTCTTGAGAGTCAAGGGGTTCAAAGGTTACGGGGAGAAAGTGGGAGAATGGGGTTGAGAAACTTATCAGCCATAAGTGAATGGTGGTAAAGACTCAATGGGCTAAATAGTCTAACGTCTGCTCCTATGTCTTATGGTCTTACAACGTCCTCCCACCACTGATGAACCAGTACTCCTCCAGGTTGAACAACACTAGGAGGAAGCACTGAGGGTGGCAACAAAGCAAAATGTACTCTGGGTGGGGGATTTCAATGTCCACCACCAAGACAGTCTCAGCAGCGGCGCTACTGATTGAGCTGGATGGGAAAATAAATGACATAAGTACTCGACTGGGTCTGCTGCAGGTGTTGTGGGAACCAACAGGATGGAAAAACATACTTGACCTCATCCTCACCAATCTGCCGACTGCAGATGCATCTATCCATAACAGTATCTGTCAGAGTGATCATTGTACAGTCCTTGTGGAGATGAAGTCCCACCTTCACATTGAAAACACCTTCCATTGAGTTGTGTGGCACTATCACCATGCTAAATGGAACAGACTTAAAACAGATCTAGCAACTCAAGGCTGGGCATCGATGAGGTACCATGGCCATCAACAGCAGTAGCATTGTGCTCCAGCCCAATCTGTAACCTCATGGTCCGACATATACCCCACGGAACCATTACCATCAAGCCAGGGGGATCAACCCTGGTTCAACGGTGAGTGCAGGAGGGCATGCCAGGAGCAGCACCAAGCATACTTAAAAATGAGGTAACAACCTGGTGAAGCTAACAAACAAGACTACTTGCATTCCAAACAACATAAGCTCAATGTGATTGACAGAGCTAAGCAATCGGACAACCAACTGATCAGATCTAAGCACTGCAGTCATGAATGGTGGTGGACAATTAAACAATTTACTGGAGGAGGAAACTCCACAAATATTCTTACTGTTAATGATGGAATAACCCAACACATCATTGCAAATGATAAGGTTGAAGCATCTGCAGCAATCTTCAGCCAGGTGCCAAGTGGATGATCCATCTCAGCCTCCTCCAGTGGTCCCCAGCGTCATAGTCTTCAGCCAGTTTGATTTACTCCACAGGATATCACGAAACAGTTAAAGGCAGTGAAACTGCAAAGGCTATGGGCTCCATCAACATTCTGGCCAAACTACTAAAGACTTGCGCTCCAGAACTTGCCACTCCCCTAGCCAAGCTCTTCCAGTATAGTTACAACACTGACATCTATCTGACAAAGTGGAAAATTATCCAGGTATGTCCTGTACACAAAAAGCAGGACAAATCCAACACGGCCAGTTGCTGCCCCATCAGTCTACCCTTGATCATCAGGAAAGTGACGGATGGAAGGTGTCATTAACAGTGCTATCAAGCAGCATGTGCTTAGCAATAACCTGCTCAGGGAGCTAGTTTGAGTTCTGCCGAGGCCATGCAACTCCTCACCTCATGACAGCCTTGGTTCAAACATGGACAAAACAGCTGAATTCCAGAGGTGAAGTGAGAGTGATAGCCCTTGACATCAAGACTGCATTCCACTATATGTGGAATCAAGCAGCCCTTGCAAAACTGGAGTCAATGGGTAGCAAGGGCAAACTCTTCCATGGTTGAAGTCATACTTGGCACATAGGGAGATGTCATGGTTGTTGGAGGTCAATCATCTCAGCTTCCAGGACGTATCTGCAGAGTTCCTTAAGGTTGTGTCCTAGGCCCAATCATCTTCAGCTGCTTCATCAAGGACCTTCCCTCCATCATAAGGTCAGAAGTCAAGATGCTTGCTGAAGATTGCACAATGTGCAGCACCATTCGTAACTCCTCAGATACTGAAACAGACCATGTCAAAATGCAACAAGATCTGGACAATATCCAGGCATGGGCTGACAAGTAGCAAGTAACATTCAGGTCACACAAATGACAGGCAATGACTAGGTCCAATAAGAGACAATCTAGCCACTGCCCATTGACATTCAATGGTGTTACCATCACTGAATTCCCCATTACCAACATCCTTGGGTGTTAGCATTGGCTAGAAATTCACTGGACTCACCATACCAATACATTGGCTACAAATGTGGGTCAGAGGCTAGGAATACTGTGGCGAGTAACTCACCTCCTGACTCCCCAAAGCCTGTCCATCATCTGCAAGGTACAAGTCAGGACAGTGATAGAATACTCCTCACTTGCCTGGATGGGTGCAGTTCTAATAACACTCAAGAAGCCTGACACCATCCAGGACAAACCGACCTGATTGGTACCACATCCACTCCCTCCACCACCGATTCAGTAGCAGCAGTGTGTATTACATACAAGAGGCACTGCAAACATTCACCAAAGGTCCTTAGATAGCAGCTTCCAAACCTACAACCATTTCTATCTGGAAGGATAAGGACAGCAAATACAGAGAAACACCAGCCCTGCTAGTTCCCCTCCAAGCCACTCACCATCTGATTTGGAAATATATCATCGTTCCTTCACTGTTGTTGGGTCAAAACCCTAGAATGCCCTTGTAAGTCAACCTACACCACATGGACTGCAGCAATTCAAGGAAGTTCACCATCCCCTTCTCAAAGGCAAACTAGGGACCGACAATAAATGCTGGCAAGCCAGTGACCCCATGAATGAATAATTTAAAAAAAAGATGTTGCTGAGTGGCTACAGAACCTTCTAAGGGGGTGGAGAATGACCAGAGAGAGATTGTGGTCAATATCAATAACAGGTAGTGATAGAGGGATGAGGCCCTGTTGACATATTTTAGGAAGCTGTAATGGGAGGGAAATTAACAATGGAGCCTGTAAGGTAGGAATCACAGATCACTCCTAGTACCCAGCAATAGTAACTACAGAAATAGAAGGTCAGGTCAGTGTAGATGAATGCATGTCTAGAGTGATAGTGCTGGTGGGACTGCTTTAGGTATCTGCGACATTCACAAGGAAGTGTGGAGCCCCAGGAAACAAAAGTTAGAAAACAGAAAATAAAGGAGTCTGGAAGTATGTAATGGTATTGACTTCAATTCAATAAGTCTAGTGAATAATGCAGATTTGCAGGGAACACAGTGGAACAGATCACAATGTTAATGTTACTGGACTAGGAATCCAAAGGCCTGGACTAATGCTCCAGAGCTATTCAAATCTCACAACAACAGTTGGTGGAATTTAATGTATGGATAAAGCTGAAATGAAGATTGGTAGCAGTAATACAGATTATGAAACTACCTCATTGTTGTAAATCTGATAGCCTCCTCTAAACATACATCAAATGTGACTCCATAACCACAACATGGTCGATCCTTAACTATTCTGAAATGTCACAGCAAGTCACTCACTTGTTGGGAGACTTGCGCCAAAATCTGAAGAATTGTCCTGCAAATTACAGTCAAGAGGCAGGTACAGCAGCTTTGTAGTGAAAGCAGATTCAAGTTGCAGATTTGGAGAGATAAGCCACAAGCTGGACAGGGAGCAAGAGGGAGGACAAGTTCCAACTCGGGGTGGGGCTGGGGGTCAAACTGTGGCAGGATCTGTTAGAGGGAGGGTCAACAAGCAGCAGGACTAGTCAGAAACAGGATTGGCAAACAGAAAGGTTGGTGAGTGGGAACATTCACAGCAACAAGGAGTGAGGTGAAAGGGAGAGTCAGCAAGCAGGAGGACTATCAATTGGAGTGACCACTCCAAGGCAGCATGATTAGGTAACGTGACCTGTGCCAGACACAGCCAAACAACATTTAAATGAAACTTCAAACACTCAATATGAACACCAAATATATTACATGACTGACATTAAAATGAAATAAAATGAGCCAACTTGAAGCAGGGACTTACTGTCCACAAAAAAATAGAACAAATTCAATCTGGCCAATTACTATTTCACTCAATTGCCTGAAAGACAGCAGCTCCAACAACACTGAAGAAGCTTGACACCATTCAGGACAATATAACCTTTTTGATTGGTCCCCTATCCATGACCTCAAGCATTCAATTTATCAATTTTTTCCATACAGTGGCAGTTGTGTAGCAACCTACCAAGCCAATAGAATCTTCCAAAACCATGACCTCAACTGTGGAAGAACAAGAGCAACTGACACTGAGGAGTACCATTTCTGCTGTTCCCATCCAAGTCACTTACCATCTGGACTTGGAACTGTATTGTTGTTTCTTGCTGTCACTTGGCAGAAGTCCAGCAAATTATTATACAAATAAGACAACGTTGGACTTTAATTCTAATGATACTGTATTTGGATGAGATTGACTTAATTGCTTTTATAAATGGTTTATTTTATTTGTTTGAAAATAAATGAGAAATGGGTTGCTAAATTTTTTTTCTAAAGACAGCTCTCCCTTTAAGAGAAATACACCTTAACATTCAGTGTAGCCTTGATAAGAATTGTTGAAAGGTTACATCTGCTCTTTCTCTTTCAGACACTGATTGGTTTCTTATAATTTATAATTTAGTAGGTTGAGTATGAATTGTTAATAAAATAGATTTTCTATTTTCAAAGATAAAAATGATCATTGGGACCAAGATGACCTGGTCTGATTTATACCAAAAGTCGAGAGAAACTTGGGATTTTCTTCAGCATTATGTTAAGTAAAACAAATAAATAATTGTAGAATTTTTAAGTTAAATTATACAAGCGAGCCAATGGGACTTGGGTTTAAGCAAATAAAAGGCAAATCCAGGATTAACGTCAATAACATTTCTTCATGCAAAGAATGAATATAGAATATAGGCCAAGAAAAAAAAACAGTGAAAGCAATCCTTCTAAGCAATAACTGGATGCTGAAAGGGGTGTTACTAAGTGAATGATTGAAGAAATTTGAAAAACTGTCTTAATCTTTAATTACCATGTGAATGCTGAGATTTAGTTTAAGTTTCCAGCATCCGTAGTTTACTTGTTTCCTTCTTTAAGTGATTTACAATTATTACGAGAGCTTGGTACCATTTGAAATCTGTTTGGGTTGGGGACGGAAATACATTTACGTAGTGCAAAAAAGTAATGGATTTCTCCCTATGCTGTCTTCTCCTTCGGCTCTACATTGGCCATTATTTATGCAGCAATAGATTATGGATCAAGCAAGAGATTTTTTTACTTCTCAGATGTTTGCATTTTCACTGACTTCAAGAGTTTAATGCAAAGTGCTCAGCTATTAAATCATATTACTCAAAGTAGGGAGAGCAATCTGCCATGATTTGTCCAAGGATCTCATACCATATTAAATAATTTATTCTAAACATTGAGTATAGCAAGTTCTACTGCTGGAATGCCTTCCACCTGACAGCAGTTGGTAGCTCTGCTTTGAGATGCTTTGGAGGTCACTAGGGACAGTATCAAAGAAAATCCTGTGGTAGCAACAATATGTTTACCACTGCCACAGAAATCTTAACTCATAAATCAAAGTTTAGTATTTCCCACCTTCTGGGCTAAGGATAAACTTTGAGAAAAATCCATCTAAGAATAGCCATTGTCTCAAGCAATTTTGCTTCAGCCGTCTGCAGCTCTCAGCAACACCCATCATCCTTTGGACACCCAAGTTCCCTGCTCCTGTTTAAACAATCTAACATTTAAATGCTGTAAATAATTACTATAATAAATAATAGCATTAAATATATTATTCAAAGTTTTCAAGAATTAATTTGGAGATATAATAGACGAAAAATCATCTGGCCACAAAAGCAAATGCTATATATGGGAGATGGAGGTCAGCTAGCTCAGTTGGTTGGATGGCTGGTTTGCAATGCAGAGTAATAGCAACAGCGTGGCTTCAATTCCCATGCCAGCTAGGGCCACCATGAGGGACTCTCTTTCTCAACTTCTCCCCTCACCTGACACGTGGTAACCCTCAGGTTAAGCCAGCATCAATCATCTCTCTTTAATGAGACAGCAGCCATTTGGTATATGGGAGATATCTACATGTTTACTGCTTTTTCAAGACACTCATAATAAGCAACTCACTTCAATGCAAATGCACAATCACTCATATTGTCCTCTTTCTATCCGCTGGTCTGCCCAGACCATTTCGAAGGATGAGCAATACCATTAGCTTCTATCCATGTAGACCTGAAACCAGTCACTTACAGGTAAATAATACTTCCTGATCCTTCTCTTCCTAACCACTAATATTGTGAATTGGTGCTTTGATGGTTTTGACTGATAAGTGTAACATCCATGGTTATTATCCAATAAGGTACGTCAAGAGTACCTAAAACAAAATGGAATGAGGGAACATTGAATGATTATGTGTCAATTAAGGGATAATTGGGTGAGAACATGACAAGTGTATGTACAAGTACAGGGAACAAGTAGTTAGTGGGGTTAGCATTGGTGGTGTTTGAGGTGGGATAGAACTCTGACAAGAAATGTTTATACCTGGATCTTTCTAACTCACACTCAACCTCTGGTATTTAACTCTGGTAAGAGGATGATGTTAAAATCTCAGCTGGTGGTACTTCTGGACAATTCAGATCCCAAAATAAAATTACGCTTGATACATCATATTTGTTTTTCTTCATTTTAGTTAACGTGATCAGTTACTGAAACATAATCACACATTAACAAACAGAAATTTATGTCACAAAAGAAAAACAAAGTCATGTAAAATTACATACCTTTTCCTGACGCTATCAGGAAAGGCTCAAAGAAATAGCTCCTCCATATCAAATCCCCAAGTTTGAATTAATTTATTTTCCCCAATTCTTTTCTGTTAACTGTGAAGTCTTCTTACATGAATACTCAAAAACAAGAGCTTAGGCTTTATCAGCTTTTAGTAAGCTGCAGATTCCTAAACAAAGACTCTTAGCTTGGAAGTAATTCAAAATCAACTTTTCTACTGAGGTAACTGTGCTTTCTCTGAAGTGTCCTGTATTTCTTTCTAGGAGAGAAACTACATTTGATGCTGATCCCAGTCAGGTTTCTGCCAAACTGCCGAGAACAGGCTTGAGGAGCTGAATAGCCTGTTCCTGTTCTTAGTTCACATGTTCTAAAAACTGTCAGTCAATGTGTTTCCTAAACTAAAATAAATCCTTGAATATCCCCAGTACCTGAAACAAGCCAATAGCCTTTAAAGTTTTCCCAATACATCATAATAAAAACATATTTCCATCAACTGAGAAAGAGTTCCTGCTCTCTGACACATACCTGATTAGGTCACTGCTCTAGGAGGTCTATTTGACCTAGTTATTTTTTATACTCATTAGAGAAGTAAATAAACCCATATGCCACTATTTTAAAATCCAAAATCTAAAGATGATATTTGTATATAAATCTGACACTTTTCATCACAATGGCAGAATCTAAATTGTATCAGGGAATGACTATCCAGCCCGATTTCTGAATGTGAACCTCGTGACTAGTGCAAGAATGAGGAAAGCATGTGGACCTGTGTAACTCCTTTACTGAACAGGAAACAAGGTGTGGCTTTGTTTGATGCTTGCACTACCACACAAAATCAGAAGAAGCAGTAAAGATTTTTCAGATGACTAATGATTTAACTAATGATTTAAACATGGATGAAGATTAGGAAAAATTATTAACTTTCATGTATTAAATTTATCAAAAAGATTATTCACTAACTGCTTATGAGGCACAGTGTTTGATAAATTCAGAAAAAAATTATGATAGGTAAATAGAAGAGTACATAATGGGATTCAACAGGCTGCATGCAAGACTGCAGAAATTCGTTCTGGAATTCGACAGTACTACAGCATTTAGACAGACTTTCAGTTTTGACAGGAGTTAGGTTTATCGAAAATGCAATGTTAGAACAAACATCAGAAAGGCTAAAAGAAATTCATTCTAAAACATTCTTTTCCAGCAATGTTCATAGCAAAAATGGGCAATTGGCCATACAACAGAAAATGGGGGACACAGTGTTAACTGGCTAGCAAGAACGTTTAGATAAAGGATACAGGTGACAGTAAAGAAGGAGTTTGACTAAGAGAAACAAGGATCAAAATTTTTTTAACAATTTCAAGAAGCAAAGTGAATTTGGGACTTACAATAAAAGAATGAATGCCAAAAATGCCCATGATGTGGTCAATCAACATTTCATGTGTGATTCAAAGTATCATTACACCATGAACTGTCTTAAGTAGAGTATTCAAAACTAAAGTGAAAGATTCAGAGGAAGTTGGAGATAGGAATTGAAGAGAGATTGATCACAAGACATTTCAGCCCATTGATGAATGTCTTGGTGGTAGAATCTTTCAATTGTACAGTGTTAGACAGCAGATGCACATCTTTAGTGTGAGGAATAGACGAGCTAAAATGCTAACTAGGCTCTCTAAGTAATTAGGATTGGAACAATGTTAAGAAATTTGAGGGCTCCACCAGTGTCAGATTTGTAAATGATGACATACTAAATCTTTAAAACAGGCAGACGTTTCTTATAAATTAACTCGAATCAATCATTTTATTAACATGGACGTAGTATCCAGTGAACATAAGAAATAAGAGCAGAAGTAGGCCAATTGGCTTCTCAGTGCTGCCTATCCATTCAACAATATCACAGCTGACCTGCCCAGGGCCTCAACTTTAATGAAGCTCATTACAGCCTCTGTTATTTCAAAAATTTGTCTCCCTCCTCTTTAAATACTTTCAGTGATCCAGGCTCTACAATTCTCTGAGGTAGAGGATTCCAGACATTCAATACCCTTTGGGAGAAGAAATTCCTTCCTATCACAGTTTTAAACAAGTGTCTCCTTCTTCTGTAACTATGCCTCTAGTTCAAGGTTCCCCCACTAGAAACGAAGAACCTTGTGGCAGAAATAGGCCATGCAGCCATTCGAATCTTCTCTGTCATTCAATATGACCATGGCTGATCCTCTTGCTGAAAACAATGTCACATTCCAGACTCCTTATCACCTTTAATATCTAAAAATTTATCAACCTCTTTCTTCAATATATTCAAGTGACCCAAACCTAACATCCTTTTGTGGTAGAGAATTCTAGGGGTTGACCACCCTCTGAGCGAAGAAATGTTTCCTCAACTTAGTCCAAAATGGCTTACTTCATATCCAGAGACTGTGACGCCCGGTTCTAGACTTCCCAATTAGAGTAACATCCTCCCTTCACCTAGTCTGTCCAACCTTGTTGGAATTCTGTACATTTCAAACCAGATCCCCTCTCATTCTTCTAAATGTTAGTAAATACAGACCAGGTGAACCAATTTTGCCTCATATGACAGTCCTGCGATCCACGGTATCAGCAGTGAACTTTTGCTCTTTCCTTCTATGCCAAGTATATTCACTGTGGTCTCACCAAGACTCTATACAAATACAGAAAGACATCCCTACTTCTGAACTCAAATCGTTTTGCAATGAAACAAACATTTCCTACCTAATTGCTTGTTGCACCTGCTTGTTTACTTCCATTGACTGGTGTACACGAACACCCAAATCCCTTTGTACATCCACATTTCCCAACATTTCATCATTTAAATAATTCTCTGCCTTTTCTGTTTTCCTAATTGAGATATATGGCTTCATGTTTATTCACATCATATTGCATCTGCCTTGGGTTTGCTCACACATTCAACTTGTCTTGATCATCCTCCAGCCTCCATGTATCCTTTCACAAATCAGAATTGCAACTAGTTTGAGCCTTCAGCAAACTTGGAAATATCGCATTTGGTTCCCTCGTCCATGCAATTCATATAAATCGTGAATAGCTAGGGCTCAAGCACTGATCCCTGCAGTACACCACAAGTCACCACCTGCCAAATGGAAAAAGCCACATTTATTCCCAATGTCGGTTTCCGGTCTTTCAACCGATTCTCAATCCATGCCAGTATATTACCCCAATCCCACGTGCTTTAATTTTGCCCACTAGCCTCTCAAGTGGGATCTTGAACCTGCCCTCCACCTCGGTTCTCCCTTATCTATTTTACTAGTTAAGTTCACAAAAACTCCAATAGGTTAGTTAAGCATGATTTCCCTTTCATAAACCTATGCAGGCTATGTCTAATCCTGTTAATGCTTTCCAAGTGTATTGTTAACACTTTCAAAATAGTATTTTCCCCATTACTGATGTTAGGTTAGTTAACCAGTCTGTAGTTCTCAGTTGTTGCCCTTTCTCCCTCTTCTTTAAATTATAGGGTTAGATTTGTCATCCTTCAGTATGTAGGAACTGCTCCAAAGTGTACGGTTTGTAATTTCAGAGATGGGCTTAAAGAATGGAGAGGCCCAGGAAAGATTATTGATAAAGGCTGTTAGAAAAATAATAATTGTACAGCTTGAGAACTAGACTGTTCAGGTGGACTCTTCACAATTGTTTGATATGGATTGCAAATTTTCAGATCCTAAAGAAGTTATAGAAGGCAATGAGTAACCATACATTACGCAGCTATAAGGTTCAGGGTGTTACAGTTTGTCAGTTGAAGGACAGGTCAGTCTGCTTTATTAAAATTGGGGTGTCTCCACGTGAAAGTACACCCTGCCATGTTTTACTGGCACAATGGGAGGGGCAGCTTTCAGGCATCTTTATGGTGCAGGTAGATGATTTTTTTTGTGGGGTGGATGCAGTGAATTTGAAAACAGTGCCATAAATGGGTTTAAAACAGAATTCAAAACTATAAGACAAGCTCCTCGGGCTTGTAAGTATGTTGACTTGTAAATCAAGCAGAATGGATTGAGTATCACTTTGTATTAGCAATCTTACTTCAAAAATGTTAGCCTTAATGTTGTCAGTCAAGTAGGGCCTCAGAAAAAGATGCAGTGGCTTCCGAACCTTCACAGTGAGAACTGTGAAGTCTAATTGGGCAGGTGAACTGACTGGCTATACAAACAAGGCCAGATGCCAGTTTTGAGGTTTTAAGGTTGTGTATAGTTGTGAAAAATCCAAAAGGTGGGTGATATTATTTAGGTGAACAGAACATTGAAAAAAATAAAATGGAGCACTGTGATTTGAAATTCTCCTTTGGGAGATGCTGGGAACATGAAACTTACTGTTTTTAGTGTAATACTTCTTATGCAAAAATCTCTGTGATGGGTTCCCAAGTGCAGAAGGATATATATTTTTTCTCTTTTGGGAGAGGGAGGTAAATGTTGTCCTTTAGCTGGGAATCCAGAAAGATCAGAAAAGTAGTAAAAGTACCTTAGTGGTAGAAACTCTCACTCCTGTTGAGGTGGTAGATATGACATTATTCTTACCGAAAATATTGGAAAAATTCTAAAAAGGGGTTCAGCAGCAATATCAACTGAGTGAAATGTTGATAATAAGTCAATAGATAACAAAAATTCCACAAAATGAATGAACAACAAATAAAAATAGAAGTCTGACTAGAAAACTATATGCTTGGACTCTATGAACAAAATTTATCCTCAGTCGTTTAACACTCATATTCTCTTATGAAAACAGTTTTCATGCATTTCCAAAATGTGGTTATCTGGAAGAGTTGTAATAAACACAACACGCAATAATCTTTAGGAGAACAGAAATAGAATTTTGACCCCCACAAGCCCAACTCTCTTTGAGAATTAAAAACTGAAAGAACTGCGGATGCTGTAAATCAGGAACAAAAACAAAGTTGCTGGAGAAGCTCAGCAGGTCTGACAGCATCTGTGAAGGAAAAAAACAGTTAACGTTTCGGGTCCGGTGACCTTTCCTCAGTTCATCAGTTCTTAGGAAGGGTCACCGGACCCGAAATGTTAACTCTGTTTTTTCCTTCACAGATGCTGCCAGACCTGCTGAGCTTTTCCAGCAACTTTGTTTTTGTTCTCTTGGAGAATTATGTTCCCCTCCCCACATCACATGTATTTCACAATTCGTACTATTTTCAAAAACAAATCTATCCATCTCTTAAACCGTCAGCTTCAACAATCTTTTCCTGGAAACATTTTTCAAAATTCTACTATCCTTAAAGTGAAAACGTTCTGCACAACTTCCCTTCTTACTTGCACCTTCCCACATTTAAATTTCTGAGCCCTGATATTGAAACGCATCAGTACTGAATAACTTGCCCACATTAATCATCAATATAATTTGAGACAATGGTTATAAAGAGAAAACATGGGAATTGCTAAAGCCTGAACAAAATTTTTCATCTCACCTTGGCACACAATCCAGGCCTCTCTGTCACATTTCTCTCCACTGGTCCTCAACTCAAAGAAATTATATTCGTCAAAGCTCAGTAGACCATTGCCATCTAAATCGATGATTTCAAAGATGTCTGACAGAGCAGCTCTATTAAAATGAAAAGACATTTCAGAATGGATACGGTGTATTATCAGAATACAGAACAGATACAAGTTACTGCCTTATACCTTTTAATTAAAAATGTCAGAAAAATGTACTATTAGATGATACTGTTAAAATAAAAGTTGCCGTTTTTGTCCAATGCCCATGGTTAAGAAACGAGGTACCATACAGATATGTTATCTATTTTCTGCAACAGTCCAAGAGAATTGAAGTGCTATGTCTGAAACAAGTTAAGAATACCGAACCTTATTACAGTATTGCACACTAATTTGCATGTTTATACACAAATACATATATTACTATATTTCTTTCCCACTTTTAAAAACTTTTATCATGCTGTTTGTTACCTCCTTGCGAATACAGTTTGTACATTTAAACTCTTGTCCTCATCCTGCTATCCTTTCGTCAATTCTGCATTCTTGCGCATGTCTTCATTTGTCCAACCAAGTGCTATAGATGGACTTGTCCAAAATAAGCATGATATGGAAGATTTTCTGCCACAAGATCAGATCAATTTAAATTTCTGCTTTTAAAATAAAACCCACCTGAATTCCTTAGTGAGTGCTAGGTTGCCATCTTCTCTGTGGACCAGTTTGGCTTCTCGCGTCTTTGATTTCCTCCTTTTTCTTAGTCTGCAGCCGGTGGTGAAAGGGAGAAGGTGATAAATTCCAGAACGAAGCTCTCCCTTCCAACCAAACTTCTGTTGTATCAAAGTTAACAGATGTTAAAACATTTTATTCATTTTTTTCTGAACCCCAGCTCCAAATTCATATACAAATTTGCATCAGACGATTTTCTGTTAAATGCGATATTTGTTTTCTTTCTGTTCCTATTCCAATAAAGTCTTTAAAATGCATAAAATACATAAAGTACAGTCAGATACACTTCACTATTTCAAGCTGATTAATCATTACCGAATATTGTAATGTTAAAAATGTCTCAGAAAACAAATGGCCAAGAAATGTTATTTGAACTCTTAAGCTTCACACAGGAAGGAAGTTAAATAAAATCTCTGCTTACTTTAAGCCCCGTCCAGATGCACTCAAAACAAAAATTACAGTCATTGCTATAACAAAATAAATCATGCCTGCAGCATGTATAAAGCACAGGAAAAATAGATAATTGGATTAAGTTTAAAAGACTATTAATATATTCCATATACTTTAGCGGATGTGTGATCCTAAATATAGTTATAAATCTTTTGTGGCATATTATTCTTGATCAAAAATAAGAATATAAATTTGATATTATGGCAAATTGAATGCAAGGTTTGTGAAATATGAGACAGACATATTGTGCCAGAAAATAATTGAATTACTTATTTGGGAAAGCATCACAAAGCCATCTAATACAATAGCAGACAATTAAAAAGAAATAAAATATTACAACTCCACAGCTGATTAATACTTGGAAAGGGAATAATAGATCACATTATTTGAAAGGGTATTGCATCAGTACACTGTCTCAAATAATGATTAACATGCAATGAATTTGAATATATTCTATTTTTATTTTAAATACCAGTGCAAAGCTGCTTTGCTCCCATGTATTTTGTAAACTTACAATTCTTTGAATCAGGATGTTAGAAATTTTCTGATCATTGATAAATGTTAGATACGCCAATGTTCTTTTATACTCTAATATTTCTTCCCCTTTCTAAAGATTGACTTAATTTACAACCCTACTAATTTTGCCAGTGTCGGTTTTTGATTAGTGTGCACAGAAATATTTCTAAAACATAATGATGATTTTCAACTGGTATGGCTTTCTTTCATTCATTCACAGGATGAGGGCGTCACTGGCTAGGCCAGCATTTAGTACCCATCCCTAATTGCCCAAAGGGCAGTTAAGAGTCAACCATATTGCTGTGGGTCTGGAGTCAAATGTAGGCTAGTTTCCTTCCCTAAAGGACATTAGTGAACCAGACGGGTTTTTCCATCAGCAATGGATTCATGGTCATCATTAGACCCTTAATTCCAGATTCCAGGTCACTTGAGCTAAGGGTCAACATTGCTCCCAACAGAGAAGTTTGACAGTTAAAAACAATGCATATATATTATACATAGTTAGCTAAAACTTTTAGTAAAGTTTAGTAACAAATGTGTAGAACATGTGTATAATTGCACAAAAATTAGTAGCAGGCTAGAAACACTGAAAATACATGCAACAATAGGCCATTCAGCCCTTCAAGTCTGCACCACCGTTCAGTATAATCGTGGCTAATCATGCAATTTCAGTATCCCATTCCTGCTTTCTCTCCATACCCCTTGATCCCTTCAGCAGCAAGGGCCATGCCCAGCTCCCTCTTGAATATATCTAATGAACTGGCCCCAATAGCTTTCTGTAGTACAGAATTTCACAGGTTCACAACTCTGAGTGAAGAATTCCTTCCTCATCTCAGTCCTAATGGCTTACCCTTTATTCTTTAGGCCCCTAGTTCTGGACTTCCCCAACTTCAGGAATGTTATTCTCTCATCTACCCTGTCCGGTCCCATCAAGATTTTATATATTTCTACAAGATCCCCCCTCATTCTTCTAAATTCCAGCAAATATAGTACAAAATTCCAGTTGATCCAGTCTTTCTAGAAGATTGAACAGAACATAAAAACCTGCAAAGAATGACTGTAAGATTAATAAGGAGGGAAAACTAGAATACAAGATAAAACTGGCTAGAAATATAAAACAAATGGTAAGAGTTTCTATGGATGTTTAAAAAAGATAAGTTAACAAAGTGAGCCTTGGGCTTATTGAAAATATGTTGGCAGAATTAATAATGGAAAATTAAGATATGACAGCTAAATTGACCTGGTATTTTGCATCAGTTTTCACAACAGATTATACAAGTAACTTTCTAGAAATTGCTGTAAATCAGGAAGTGGAAGGAATGGATGAACTCAAAAAAATTACAATCACTAGGGAAGTGATACTGTACAAATTGTAGAAGTTACAGGCTGACAAGTCCATGGGCGATTTGTCCTGATGGACTTCATTGGAGGGTCTTAAAAGAAGTGGGTAATGTGATAGTTGATGCATTCATATTAATTCTCCAAAATTCCCTATGTTCAGGGAAGGTTCCATTAATAGGAAAATAACAATTGTAATTCCTTCACTCAAAAGGAAAGGGAGACAGCAGCAAGCTACAGGCCATTTGACTGTCATATGAACGATGTAGCTATTATTAAAGACAGTATAGTACAGTACAAGTTCAAGGTGATCAGGCAGAGTCAGCATCATTTGTGAAGGGGAAATGATTTATTTAACCAATTTATTGGAGTTCCTTGAGGAAGTAACATGAAAGGGATCTGGTGAATGTACAGTACAGTACAGATTTCCAGAAAGCATATGATGCCACATAAAAGGTTATTGAGGAAACTAATAGCTCATGATTTGAGGATAACACATTGACATGAATAAAAGATTGGCAAGCTAATAAGAAACAGCATAGACATAAATGGGTCTTGGTTTAGTTGGCAAGATGCAATGAGCAGTGTATCACAAGGATCAATGCTGGGGCCTCAATATTTTTCAGTTTTTCTAAATGATTTGAATGAAGTAACCAAGGGATTGGTTGCTAAATTTGCTGATGACACAAAGATAGATGAGAAAGTAGATTGTAAAGGGGTCATAAAAAAGCTGCAGCAGGATACAGGTTGGTAAGTGAGTGGCAAAGATCTGGCAAATGGTGTATAAGATGGGAAAATGTGATGTTGTCCACTTTGTAAGAAGGATTTAAAAAAACATTGTCTAAATGGTGACAGAAAGCAGAGCTCTGAGATGCAAGGGGTTGGGTGTCCTAGTGCCTGAATCGCAAAAGGATAGTATACAGGTGCAACAAATAAGTAGGAAATAGAATGCTATTGTTTATTGGAAGAGGAATTAAATACAAAAAGTAGAGAGGTTATGCTTCTGTTATTAGCATTGATGAGACCATTACCTAATACTGTGTACAGTATTAAATTCATTATCTAAGGAAGAATGAAAATGCGTTGGAAGTGGTTCAGAGAAGGTTTACTAGACTAATAGCTAGAATGAGCAGCCTATCTTTCGAGAGACGTTTGGACACACAAGGAGTCTATCCACGGGAATTCAGAACAGCATGTGGAGACTTGATTGAAACACAAAAGCCCAATAGGTCTTGACAGGATGGACATGGAAAAAGTGTTTACTTTTTGCAGGATCTACAACTAGGGGCCACTCTTTAAATACAAGGGGTCACATATTTAAAATAAAGATGCAGGCAAATTATTTTGAAATAATTGACTTTGAAACTCTCTTCTTTGAAATGTGGTGGAAGCAGAGACTTTGCATATTTTTAAGAGGTAGAAGCAAATGGTTATAAAGTTATTGAGAGTGGGCAGGAATGTGGAGCAATCAGGTCAGCCACAATCCTATTGAATGGAGAGGAGGCCTCAAGTGAGCTACTCTTGCTCCTAATCTTTATGTTTGCATGTACTAAATAGTCAACGATCATAGGTTCAATTACAGCGTTGAGTGTCACATGACACAGCTGTATAATCCAACAAGCATACATTATGAAGATGCTGACTTTAATTTGTGGTTTGTGACAAAATGATCAAAATTATGCTAAACTTGTTAATTCCCTGGATTACAGGAGTAACATCAGCCAGGAAGTAAATTAAGAAGGCTAAGAATGCTATCTTTTATAATAAAAGGAACTGAACAGAAAAAAGAGAAATCAATCGCCTCAACCTCTCCACCCCTCTCACCCGCAGAACGTGCAGCCCTCCGCTCCAATCCCAACCTCACCATAAAACCCGCGGACAAGGGGGGCACAGTTGTAGTATGGCGCACTGACCTCTACATCGCCGAGGCCAGGCGCCAACTCTCCGACACCTCCTTCTACCTCCCCCTTGATCATGACCCCACCGCTGACCACCAAACCATTATCTCTCAAACCATCCACAACCTCACCACTTCAGGTGACCTCCCACCCACAGCCTCCAACCTCATCGTTCCCCAACCCCGCACCACCCGCTTCTATAAAAAAATGCCACAACGATGCTACCCGAAGGTTGCAGGAACAGCAACTCATATTCCGCTTGGGAACCCTGCAGCCCAATGGTATCAATGTGGACTTCACAAGCTTCAAAATCTCCCCTCCCCCTACCGCATCCCAAAACCAGTCCAGCTCGTCCCCGCCTCCCTAACCTGCCCTTCCTCCCACCTATCCCCTCCCCCATCTCCTACCTACTAACCTCATCCCGCCCCCTTGACCTGTCCGTCCTCCCTGGACTGACCTATCTCCTCCCTACCTCCCCACCTACACTCACCTTTACCGGCTCCATCCCCGCCTCTTTGACCTGTCTGTCTCCTCTCCACCTATCTTCTTCTCTATCCATCTTCTATCCGCCTCTCCCTCTCTCCCTATTTATTTCAGAATCCCCTTCCCCTCCCCCATTTCTGTAGAAGGGTCTAGGCCCGAAACGTCAGCCTTCCTGCTCCTCTGATGCTGCTTGGCCTGCTATGTTCATCCAGCTCTACACCTTGTTATCTCAGAAAAAGGAGAATGCTGTACTTCTGTTATACAGGCATTGGTGAAACTACATCTTGAAAACTGTGGGTAGTTCGGGTCACCTTATTTAGAGAAGGATGAAGTGCAATGTAAACAGTTCATAGAGGTTTCTTAGATTGATGTGAAGAATGAGCACTTTGTTTTATGAAGAAAATTGAGACGGACTGATCTTGTTTTCGCTAGAGTTTAGAACAGTGAGGGGTGACTTGATTGAAGCGTACAAGATCCTGAATGGTCTTGATCAATGTAGACTTGGAAAGGATGTTTCCTCCTGTGGGCGAGTCTAGAACAAGGCAGCATGGTTCTAAAGTTAGGGTCACGTTTTTAAAACAGAAGTGAGAAGAATTCTTTCTCTCAGAGGACCGTGTAAGCTTGGAATTCCTTGCCTCAAAAAGAGGGATCATTGAATATTTTTAAGACAAAGATAGATTCTTATTAGCAAGGGAATAAAAGGTTATCAGGATAGACGGAAATATAGAATTTGAAACACAAACACATCCACCCTGATCTTATTGAATGGGAGGGTGGGATGAGGTGCCAAATATTTCTGCTTCTAATTCAGAGGTATGTAGAATGTATCAAGCCCCACTGAATATGTGTCTAAGCACTCAAAGGGAGGAAAAAAACTGGGCTTGGCTTTTACAACATCAACCACACCAATCATAAAAGGACTTACTAATAGCCACAGCCGGTCCCAGGAGATGCAATGAAACTATGACTCAACAAGGAAAGAGTATTCATGGAAGAAGATGCAAAGAAGGTCCAGCTGAAGCACAGTTTCCTTTATGATTTTGATTTCACACGTTTTGAAAACCAAATCTGGAGTTATTTATCTCTCTACATGTCAATTAATTAGTCACAAGTGACTGGCCAGCAAGATCACATCTGGAATCTTTATTTCTGACTTTGCAATTCTTACCTCTTTTTCTCGTAATTCTGTGGCACATACGACTTCCAGAACTTCAGAATCACTATCGTTCCTCAAAACATATAACGAGGTATCTACATTCATCCAGGGAGATAGCTTTTCTGAGCATGTGAAACAAAATGTAATGTTACTGCAACCAGAATACCGTTATATATCCAACGAGAAAGGTATATTGTTGAAAAAAGTCTTCTTTTCCTTTCAGTGAAATTTTCTGTTGCAAGTGTGTCACATTACAACTGATAAAGATATATAGCGTTGTGGAGAAGTTGTTTAGAATTCAAATAATCCAGGATTACAGCATGTTGAATAAAACATTTAAAAATGAATAAGATGCTCAAAATGGTTGGGGAATCATTTAAACATACTTTACAGGGGAATTATGAGACAAAATTAGTCTGCTTCCATTTCACATCATAAATAGTCTGTCTGAAATTCTGCAGCCATATCAGGCTAAATTCATAAAAAAGAGATGAAACTACAGAATGCACATTTCTCATATTGTGAATGATTGAACTGAGTGATTGATGTGCTGCCATTATAAAGATTTGTGAGGTTGCGCCTGTCAAACAGAAGGGAACTTCCTTAGGATTAGTAAAATATGTATTAAAAACTCTACATTTTTAAAGGTAACAAAATGTATTGCTCTGCACTGCTTTAGGCTTTTAAATAATACATATACATTAATTTCATGCATTTTCCGTCTAGAACAGTAAAATGCAAAAAGGATAAAACATATAGTCAGTATAACATTGTGAAGGCACTGTAGCTGTGGTTACCAAATTTTTAAAATAGTTACAAGTTCATAATTGCGTTTCCTTTTCAGAGGCTATGCCATTCTGCCAGAAATTAACACTCTTCTTCACTTAAATAGCCATTCTCCATGCCCAGGACATGAACGTCTACAGCTGTTGAACTAGATGGGGCATCACAGCCCAGCCTGACTTGTAGCAAGAGGGAAGATATGTCCTGTACACAAGGTATAGAAAAATAATAAACACGTGGTTGAATGTATTTAGAATTTTGGTACCCCTGGCACATAGTGAACACATTTCTATCTTTATACATAGGTATACCTTCCTTTAAGAGTCATTGGATAATAATCAGAAGCATAAATCAACCTGGTATTTTCTATTCCAGACATCAGGATGATAAGCTAAAATAACTCAGCCATTACTAAGGCAGAAGAAAATGACCTGTGTGAAGTCTGAACGCTGATGTAGCATGTGAAGTTCATGAACTACATGAACTGAGCTGACTCTTCCCAATCCGATACTAGGCTCTTTAAAACGAAGCAAGAAGCAAAAAACAGAAGGTATTTCAGTGAGATAGGTAGGTGAGAAGTTAAAAAGAAAAACATAAAACTTTCATGATGTATCGAAAAATTCTTCTCTAAGTTTACATTTTGTTATCAAGTAGAGTTGTAACTGACACTGCAAAGACAGCACAAACAAAATCAGCCTTTATGTTGTTGGGTGATGTATAATCACAAGAGAATTAGATGTGGGGAATATCATACAATCTGTAGTGATTGGAACGAGGTTGGCCAGGTAGATTTCTTTGAGTATGAGTTCACTGATTGGGTTGTCTTGCTGACAGATATAAACAGGAGTCCCAAGGATTCTCCTCACTCTTGGGACAGGCTCGGAGGTAGCTGGTCAGAGTCCATGTATTGTACAAGTGTAAATAAAGCATGACTTGGTGACGGGACACTGGCCTCTTGTGGAGTTATTTCATAATCTGTCTTAATTCATCCACCCAGAGAAATCCTAACATCTCCTTTTGCAATATTCAATTATTACTTAAATGATTGGAGAAGTTTTGCCTCCAGTACCGTGTCTGTAAGTTTATTCACATACTATTCCATCACTCTTCAAGTAAAGAACAAATTCCTAATCAGTCCTAAAAATACCTGTTATTGTTTTGAACCAGCTTCCCACCTAGTGTACTCCCATAGTTTAAATCTTGGATTAACATAATAGATTAGATTTTCGCTAACGAGACAGGATGCTCAAGTTGGAACATTTCCAGAATCCATTTGCATTTCCATATAGGTCTCTGCAGGGACTTGTTTCACTTCAGGTGGGGGGGTGGGGAGGTGGAGGGGGCATGGCAGACGACTAGGTATGTGGCAATGCAGACAAGGAGGTGACATGGGGTCAGTGAGGTGTCATTAGATATATGGAGGGGACATGGATAAGAGCTTTTAAACATTTCTTTCAAACAGTTTCTGAATTCACTCTACAATTTGTGACTTCTGTGAGGTGCTTGAGAACTGGTCTATTTGAAAGAAAATTCTGCAGCAGGGCATAAGGTGCTTATCTCCACAAAGGAACCAGCCGGTTCAGGAGTGCAAATTGTAGGGTCTCCATATTTGATCTCTGAAAATTCCTGGGGGCAAAAACAGAGGCAGGAAACCCAAAATCAGGTCCCACTCACTATTTTTAAAAGGCTTCCAGAGTCAGCCTGACTCTGCAAAAATCCAGATCCACCAAGCCACAGTGATCTGTCTGCTTATAGTCTGTTTAGATCTTCCATCTCAGTTATAGTGAAAGCCTTGATTGTACCTAAGATGTCTTTGAAATACTCAGCAGCTCTGGCAGCATCTGTGAAGAGGGAAAGAGTTAATGTTTCACATTAATGATGAAAGGTTGTTGGCCTGAAACAGGGATTTTGCTTCTCTCCACAAATGTACCTTAGAATTTCCAGCATTTTTTGTTTTCATTTCAGATTTGAACACATTAACATGTTGATTAAGAATACTTGGTTCTCAGAAGGCATACTGTTCTATGATTCCAAAGTCCAAAGATATGCAAGTTAGGTGGATTGACCATAATAAATTGCCCATAGTGTTCAGGGATGTGTAGGTTAAGTGAGTTAGCCATGGGAAATGTAGGATTACAGGGAAACAGTAGGGGGCATGGGTTTGGATGGGGTGCTGTTCAGAGGGTTGGCGTGGACTTATTGGGCCGAATGGCCCGTTTCTGCACTGTATGGAATCAATGAATTCTGTATCTTCTTGAAGCAAATTGCTCTCTTTCCATGCTGACAAGGTGGCATATAACAAAATGTCTAGCATTAGCTTGGATTGTCTGCAGTATTAAAAATGTCTAACCATGCTGTTAAAAGTGTTGCAGAATAGTTGGCAGACTATACCTTCACTTTCGCTAAGGTTTAATGGTCTGATGGTAAGATAAACATTTGTTGTTTGATGTAATTCCAGTCTATACTGATGACTGACAATTCCACCATCTTCCTCCAGGTAAAAGCATCCCTTTGACCAAGTGTGTTGCCAGTTCTAGAAGGAAAACAACATAAAAATGGAACAAAGCTACTGGACTTGTTTATCAATTTATGCTCATTCATAAGCACAAACAGTCAACAAATTGTCATTTTACTTTTGGATATATTGAGGCACAAAAGGGAAACTTGGAATTGTTAGTCATTCGTAGGACCAATAATTCAGCACATTGAATAATCTTGCAAATTTCTATACTTAGCATGTGTATCAAGATCCTCTGTCCAAGTTCTGTAATTTTACAAAAAACACTGCCAAAGTGATGAAAATGCCAGCTTCCCAGGAAGTGTAGATTTTTTTTCAAATCTCACTGGTACAACAAATCAACTGCTCTAGCATTCAAAATTTATTCTCGACCTGTGGGTTATAAATTTACAGATACTTGACACAAAATGCAACAATGGGACACATAGTGACAAAATAATTTGATTTAAGACATTAACTATTTTGTGGAAATTGAGGTTTTTTTCTTCATTTTGGAAGTATATAGAGTGTGCAACATTCTGAAGAATGTGGGCATTGGTGAGAAAATTTGGACAATCATGTGAGATCAGCATTGGAGCATTTCCCAGCCAAGAGCCAAAAGTGATACTTTCCAACCAAGTTTTGAACGCTAAGACAAAATTCTTGCTAGTGAGCAGTGAGAAGCTGATTATCATGCATCGATATCCTACTATTACATCAACTTGCCTCACTGATATGCAGTTTCACATTTTTCCACTTGGCAGATAGAAAAAAGATGGTGACAATTCCAGACATTCAAGTTAGAGCTATAAAATGATGTCTCCAGATCTTTGCTTGCTCCTTTGGGCCTCTATCATTGATAACTGTAAGAAATAGGAACAGGAGTAGGCCATTCGGTCCCTCGAGTCTGCTCCATCATTCAACAAGATCATAATTGATCCGACATTCCTCATGTCCACTTTTCTTGCTTTTTCGCTGTAACCCTTAATTTCCCTACTGATCAAGAATCAATTTATCTAAGCCTTAAATATACCCAAGGACTCTTTTGGCAAGGAGTTCGAAAGACTCACAACCCTCTGAGTGAAGAAATTCCTCCTCATCCCAGTCTTAAATTGGCACCTCTTTAATTTGAGGCTATGTCCTCTCATTCTAGACTCGCCCACAAGGGAATCTTCCTCTCACATTTACCTTGTAAAGTTCCTTAAGAACCTATATGTTTCAATGAGATCACCTTTCATTCTTCTCAACTCCAGTTGGTACAGTCCCACATTGTTTTGCCTTTGCTCATAAAAACAATCCCTACATACCACGGATCATCCTAGAGAATCTTCTCTGAACTACCTCTTAACAAAATTATACCTTTACTTAAATAAGGGGACCAAAACCGTTCACTGTACTCTAGATGTGGTCACATCAGCATTTTCTACAGTAGCAGTAAGACTTCCCTATTCTTATATTCCAACCCCCTTGAAATAAGGACTAAGATTTCATTAGCCTTCCTGATTATCAACTATACCTATGTGCTCGCTTTCTGCATTTTATTACAGAAATACTTCCAAGTTCTTTGGTGTTGCTGCTTTCTGCAGGTTTTCTCTATTCAAACTTATCAAGGCATGTTCCATGGGCAGTGACCATGCACAACCTCCACACACCGCTCCTCCCCTATTCCACCAAGGTCTCCAGGTCCCCATCAGCAAAGCGAAGCACCAATAACCCTATATGTGACATGTTCAGGACAAATAAAGTGAACTATAGCTAGTATTCTGCCCTACAAGCAGGGTGCCGTAAGAGCATGGTGTATAGTTAATAAGGCATGTTTGAGAAGATAGCACAAAAACATCTACCAAGGCTTACAAGATAGAAATCAACCATGTAACTCACCAAACAAAAAACACTCAGCTGACTGGTGCTAAGATTGAGCCCGTAATGTTCTGTTTTGTTTCAGGTTTTATGCTATGCACTGAGGGTAATGGATCATCTCCTTGCCTCTACCCATAACACTTTGAAATTGCATATTCTGTTTGTCTGGCTTTCTCACAACAGTTTCTTGAGGCAGCATGACCGAGATAGGGAATTCAACATGAGGGGATAAAAACAGAATTGATTCTAAGTGTCTACAATCTGTGACACTGTATTGGAGATCTGATTCACTGATATTGAATTTGATAGACAATATGCTCTCTTTCAGACAATGCAATGGAGAAGAAACTGTTGACTGTGTCCTTTTATAATGTGTTTCTGTAAAGACGGTCAGGAAAGAAATTCAGTGGATTTTATATTGAGCAGCTCTGTAATGCAGGATTCGGATCTGAGGAAGGGTCACTGGACCCAAAACATTAACTCTGATTTTTCTTCACAGATGCTGCCGGACCTTCTGAGCTTTTCCAGCAACTTCTGTTTTTGTTCCAGACTAACCCCTGGGATGTGCACTAAGACAAACATCACCAGCTGCTAGAGGATTATCAGTTCGGAAAGAGATGCTGTTTGGTCTGCCCAAAATTTCTTAGTAGTCCAATGAAAAGAGCTGTCCATGTCCCAAATGTTGCAGAATGGCACATTCCAAAGTTCAGGAACAATGCTATGGGATGCACAAAAACCTGGGGCAGCCACTGAAAAGTCTAAATGAGGAAAGGCCACTGTCTAAGGCCCTACTGTCCGAGCACACAAGTGGCCAGGATTTATGTAAAATCCCTCAGGTTGTATTGTCTTAAATGAATTGTACGTTGTAAATGTAAGTTGTAAATGTGGTGAGGCACTGCAGATTATGACATACCGTAAATGAAAAAAATTGAAATATATACACTTTACATAATGTCAAATTTGAACTGTTTATTCATAAAATGTATAAAAATGCATAATTAAGTATATTTTTTGGGGAAAATAACACTGGTTTAAATCTGGTAGAGGCACAGTATTTAGAATTCAGCGTATATTTTTTAGCATTTCATATAATGGTGATATTTTACAACTTAAATCATCTCTTGACGTGAACAAAATACACTGGTTCAGCAAGATGTTTCACTGGTTTTGCAGCTAGAAGGTACAGGCATTGCAAGACTAACTTCAAAGAAAGATCCTAGACAATATGGTAATCTCATATTGTTTATGAGTAAGCAATTTATCTTCATAGTTATTGTGCACGCTATCAATCTACAACAAAGATTTACATTAAGCAAGTTAGAAAGAATCAATGAATGGCATAAAAGATTTTTTTTGCTATAAATATCTAATTGGTGCTCAGAAATATTTTTATAAATACCATAGTAATAATAATTAGAAACAATACTTCATTTGGGAGTGTATTTTTTCTTGTGATAATATTATCTTTTGGTTTATCCCAGTTTTGGTGTTTTATTATGTTATTTTGAAACATTTCCTTAGCTAGAGCAACAGCATGATGGACTGGGGTGGTAGTGGTGCATGAGGTAACCTGCTCTCGGAATGAAACCACATCTTACAAAAGGAACACAATTTAGATGGGCAATAACAATTTAACAGTGTTGTGATGTTTGTGATGTTGTAGGCATGTTCCCCGCCCGTGCCCCCCACCCCCACCCCCCTAACCATTTGAGGGTGTGCTTGGCCTTTGTCTGGTCCTTCCATGCAGCAATCTCACTGAAACAGGGATCATACCAGCACAGAAAGAAAATGGCCATATCAATCTCTTTTCTTAATCTTGTGCTTTTCTTTTGACATCAACATCAAATTACTTAACAGTAAGATTATGGCATAATCTCATGCCAACCTGGTCTGCTTCCTTTAGAATTGCTTTTATGAAAGTGCTGGGAAAGCTCAATGTGTTCCCACCCATCTGTTCATTTGGCCCTGCAGAGGTATTTTCAATAATCTGTTAATAGCTGCTCATAATGCAGATGCTGCCTTGCTAACACATTCAATGCACCAATGTAAGAGTGAAACCAATGAAGCACAATGTGGACACTGAGCAGTCTAACTGAAGTTGGCATGCAAAAGCTTTGCTTTATGAATTCTTTTGTTGCTTGTGAAATTAAATGACTGAAAAGATATTCTGCATTATTTGACAGCCATCTTTTAAAATGAAGTGTTTGTTTGATAGTAACATCAATCTATTTCCAGTTTTGAAGCCCAATACAACATGGTATGCATGACTCTTACAAATGCCCAGTTCAAATAGATATTGCGTTCTTGGAATAAAATAGATGCAGATAAAACATGGATAAGAAACTGGTTAAGTGATAGGAAACAGAATAGTGAATAATGGGCATTTTTCAGACTGGAGGAAGATTTGCAATGGAGTTTGTCAGGGATCAGTGCTGGGACCCTTGCTTTTCCCGATATATATTAGTGAGCAGATCATGGTGTACAGACCACAATTTCAAAATTTGCAAATAGTACAAGACTTGAGAAAGTTTTGACAAAGATAGTGCTCAACCTCAACTAGAGATAAACTAGTTGATGGAACAGGCAGACAAATTGAAGATAAATGTACGGCAGAGGAAAGTGAAGTGACTCATTTTGATACGAAGAATACAAAGACACTATAAAGTACGGATAAAATTCTAAAGTGGTGCAACAGCAGAGGGACTTGGATATACACGTGGATAAGTTATTAAAAATGGCAGGACAAGTTCAGGCAGCAATTCATAAAGCATGCAGTATCTTTGGCTATATTAGTAGAGGCTTGGAATACAACAGCAAGGAGATTATATTAAATTAGTATAAAACATAGATGTAGCTTCAACCGTAATACTGTGTGCAGTCCTGCAGGGCACACTTCAGGAAGGATGTGAAGGCATTTGAGATAGAGTGGAGAAAGGATTCAAGAGAATGAGTCTAGAGATGGGAACTTCAGATGCATTGATAGATTGAAGAAATCGGGACTATTTCTATTGAAGAAGGTTGACAGGAGATTTGATAGATCTGTTCAAAATCTTGAGGATCTATACAGAATAGGAGAAAGTAGGTAGAAAATTTCCCACTCATGGATGGATTCAGAAGAAGGGCACATATTTAAGGAAATAAGCAAAAGAAGTAATGGAAACTTGAGGAGAACTTTTTTTTCACTTACTGAGTGGTTCAGATCTGGAATGTGCTGTCTGAACATGTGATGGAGGCAAGCTCAGTGGAGGTATTCAAGATGGCATTGGAGTATTATCTGAAAAGGTAAAATGTGCAGGGTTCAGGGGACAAGGTGAAAGAGTGGTACGAGGTGAATTGCTCATTGGGAAAAATGATGCATGCGATGGGTTGAATGGCTTCCTCTTGTCCTATAACAAATACATGATTCTTGACAGTTACACTATATCATCCCCTAATATTTCAAATAACTGCACCAGCAGTAGGTTTCTAAAAAAATCACCAGATGGCGCTCTAGTCACTCTGATTTCTATTGGTAAGTCAATACATTCCATCCACTGAAGGATATTTTTAACACAATTCATCACACATGCTGTATTATCTGTGGTTCTCAAGAATTATTTTACATGTAAATCCAACAATATGATCTTATATGCAGAATTATTTTAAAAATCAGTCAATCCTAACTGAAAGTTTTTTTTTGCTTGTTATGTTCCTCTTATTCCTCACTCACGCACAAGAAGGACTCAAAAGAACATATACATTAGGAGGAACAATGGGCAATTTGGCCCCTCAAGCACGCTCCAATAGTCAAACAGGATCAGGTTTGATCTGATTGTTGCCTCAACTCCAAACTTCCATGTCCTGATGAAAGGTGTAAACCCAAAACGTTGACTTTCCTGTTTCTCTGATGCTCCCTGACCTGTGTTCCTCCAGCTCCACTGTATTGACTCTGACTCCAGTATCTGCAGTTCTTGCTATCTCCAAATGCCCACCTACCCATGACAGCCTTAGTCTTTGATAGTCAAGAATCAATTTACCTCAGTCTTAACAATATTCAATGACCCCATCTCCACCAGACGCTGCAGAAGAGAATTCCACAGCCTTACAACCTTTTGAGAGATAAAAATTCTAATTTCCATCTTATGTTAAACTACGTCCATTAATTTTAGGCTCCCCCACAAGGGAAGACATCCTTTTAACACCCAACCGGCCATGGATCCTGAGAATCTTACATGTTTCAATAACATCGTCCCTCATTCCTCTAAAGTCCAATGGACACTGGTTCAACTTGTCCAACCTTCCCTCATAAGACAAGCCTTCCATCCCAGATATCAGTCAAGTGAATCTGCTCTGCACTGACTTCTAATGCAATATTCCTGCTTAAATATGGAAATGAAAACTGTTCACAGTGCTCCAAATGTGCTTTCACCAATGCCCAAATATAACTGTAGCAAAACATCGCCCCTTTTATATTCCATTCTCTTTGTAATAAATAACATTTGCCTTCCTAATCATTTGCTGTACCTGCATGGTAACAATTTGTGATTCATGTATCAGGACATCTAGATCAATCTGTACCTAAGAACTCTGCAATCCTGCTCCATTTAAATAATATGCTGCTTTACTATTCTTCCTGCCAGTGTAGATAAGTTCACATTTACCCACGTTAAACTCCATCTCCTAAATCTTTGCCTACTCACTTTCTATGTCTATTTGCAGACTCTTTGCCCTTTTCATAACTTACTTCCATATTTATTTCTGTGTCATCAAATTTAGCTATCATATGTTTGCTGTCTTCATCTAAGACTCATGTACTCTTAGACATCTGTGATTAAAAGGGAGACATGGCCTAGTGGTATTGTCACTAGACTATTAATCCAGAAACTCAGCTAATGTTCTGGGGGACCCAGATTTGAATCCTGTCATGGCAGATGGTGGAATTGGAATTCAATTAAAAAACCTGGAATTAAAAATCTACCGGTGACTATGAAACCATTGTCGGAAACACCCATTCAGCTCACTGATATCCTTTAGGGAAGGAAATCTGCCATCCTCACCTCGTCTAGCCTACATGCGACTTCAGACCCACAGCAATGTGGCTGACTCTCAACTGCCCTCTGAAATGGCTAAGCAAGCCACTCAGTTCAAGAGCAGCTATCGACTTCAATGGATTTGCCCAGTAATATTTCAATGGCTAAGAATATTTCAGTGTTTCTTTAGTACTTGCATAATTTGCCACAGTGAACAAATTGCTGAATTTGTTGTTACGTTAGCTATTAAAAGTAATTGACAATGTATTGTTTTGCTAATACAGATACTTGTTCAACAAAATCCACTCAATTCTTAAACTCTATTTTTGGTTTGTTGCTTGTATTTATTTCACATTTGTCAATACCCATCTAATCTGAACCTAATCAATCTTACTGTTTTTAAAAAAAAATTCAAATCAATGGGCAATGTGGAACAAAGCCTAGTTCCATAATTTTTAAAAAAATCTTCCATTGTCTCATTTCTATTGGCTGCACAGACCTTTTTTTAAACACTGCAGTATAGATCTACAGGCACCAATGAGCCTCAGCTATCTTATTCATACGGCTATTCTTCATGTATAACTTAGACAGAGACTGCTGCAAGCTAATTTAATGAGGAATAACTTGACAGTTAATAAGATCAGATCCCTTATGCAATACTTTCCTGTAGAGGTCACTGAATATCAAGGAATAACAATAACCATGGCAGATTTTACAACTCAAGCTCACAAGCACTGAGGCCAACGGCAGCCTAAGCACTGTCTCAGCTGAGATCAGTTAATACTGAATGGAAACCAGACCCCTGGTTCATTTAGCCAAGTACTACTTTAAGTCTTCATCCTAGCTAGAACCATGTTTTTAATAAAGGTAACCCAAGAACATCACAAAAGGAAAGATCTGATCAGCGACAGGTTATTCTAGCCAACGTTCTCTTTTGTGAACATGCATACTGCCAGCAATCTCACCTGTGAAACAACTGCTGTAACAATGCATCACCCATCTGATATCCTCCTCACAGTTAAGAGCAATGAAATGTGATTGATGAAGTCACCACACTACTTTCATCATAATTTACAAGTAAAATGTAATCTGTTTTAACTCCGCTGAAACAGATAATATCGTGTAAGATCAATACATTATGAACGTCTTTCCTATTTTAAAAATTCCAACATCCGAGACAAAATTCAAGATTAAAAATAAGACAGACCCACAGATCACAAAGAGCAGACGGAGGTTGGGCTGTAATATATTATGACATCACAACGCCCTAGGCACAACATTATTCACAAAGTTCAGTTTGCAAATGAGCAAAGGAGTGCACAGATTTTAAATGTGGTTACAGCTGTTATTTTTTTCATAAAACTGTCACCAGGTTAATGTGCCACTGTTTATTTTGAATTTGCCACCAGAAGCTAAAACCACCAAATAAATATTTCATTATTTTAACCAATCTCTGCTGGACAGGAGTAATTAGTAACTAATTTGCAAAATCTGTGATCTGGTGGTTATTTAATAAAATAACTAGTTCAGTCAAGAAAGGAATATTTCAGCCTACTTCTCACTATCCAGTCTCCATTTCCTAAAATCTTTCACTAATCAGATGATGCAAATAAAACTAGTGTGTAGTTCTTTAACAAGCTTAACTATATACTGCAATAATTTATAACACTTTGCCATATTGTTTAAACAAAACAAGATTTCAAAATAAAACAACACCAGAGCGTTTCTTGCATCAGATGTCTTTTTTCGTGGAAGCTATTACCAGGATAGAATTATCTACAAAAGAGCCTAAGGGGTATAATTACTCGGAAAGAGAATTTGAAATACGGTCCCAATGAGACCCTGCATTCAGACATATAATATAGGAAGCCATGACACCTTTTCTGTTTCATCATATATTTATGCTGCCTTTGTGTTTTTGGGTTGCACAGTAGGGAGGGGAAAGAGGTGTCAAGTGAGATGTGGCTCTGTTATTTCTCTGTGCTGCAGCACTAGAATCATCAATGCACAATTTTTACAGAAGGTCTCCAGGCTCCCATTCACAACCAGAACAGTAACATTTTCCAATTTTCTTTTGGAACATTTACAGCTGTTATTGTACTGAATGCTGAAAGGAAAATCTAACAGAAATTGAGACATGAAGGAAGGACAGAAAAGAGGGGGAAAAAAAATCAACATTAACACTACACAAATATTGACTTTACAAAGTCAATATCATGTTATCTTTACCCCTTAGGAACTAAAATGAAAGAGGGTGATTGTAGTTTTGAAACAAGCAAGCAGTATGTGTAGTCAATACTGCTTTTCTGTAATATTTCTTTTTGATCCCAGAGATCAAAATATGGAAAAAAAAATGGAAAAAATACCTGTAACTCCATAATTTGATCTGCTATAATCAATGATCAAGCTCCCTAAAAGATTCAATCTACTGGTAAATTGTTTCAAATGCAATAGAGATCCAGTACATTCCCAATCCATCTTGTTGAATTTCCCAAAACCTATAAAATCACTTCCCTATTCTTTCATTATATAATGTCTGAGCCACATATAATACATCAATGCCTAAACCAGATTTTCATTTGTTTGTGCCTCAATTTTTGCCCCTCTTAAGTGTGCTGACTTGTGCTAATGCTCAGTTGAATGGACAGCACCTGTCTTCTAGCAATGTGTTTTGCTAGCCATTCTATGTATGTTCCTCACCAAGAACTGCAGCATGGTTATCATCATCTTGGATAAAATCAGCTAACTCAGCATAGATTGAATCTGGGATTATACATCTGTGTGGCTCAGGATCACATCACACTAAAGGCATGGAACTGTTCCCACATTTTATCAAGCATTGCTTTGATTATTCAGGATTTCAACACTCAATGGCTAGAAATCACATAATTTCACTCAGAGCTATTTGCAACTAAATACTTTTGGAAATGGATAGTTTGTAGTTAAAGCTTTTCAACTAGAACAGCAAATATGGAATATGAAGCTTGCTCCAAGATTGTAGCCCATGAAAAGTTGAAGATGATTCAGAGAAAATCTTGAATGATTTATCATGCGATTAGCAAGTTCCCCTCAAAGTCACACAACCATTTAAAGATGAAACTACATCACCATTCCTGTATTGTCATTGAATCAAAATCCTGCAAATTCCCTTCTTAACAGTACTGTGGGTTTACCCACCCCACGTGGACAGCAGCAGTTGAAGAAGGTTGTTTACCGCCATGTTCTCAATGATAATTAGGAATGGGCAATAAATTCTGGCCCTGTCAGCCACACCCATATCCCTTGAATAAATAGATTTTAAAAATGTGTTACTACTTTGGAGCATAGTTAGATGCAGGGAGGTGTATGCTCTGGCACAGGTAAGCAACAGGTCAATAAAGGAAAAAATATTCTGCAACATTGCAAATGTAGATACTGAATCAATAATTAAATAAGTATTGGAATATGAAAATGACTGAACTTAGCTGCACCACCTGTTACCCTCAGATACCATGTTGTAGCAGGCTATTTAAGTTTGTTCATGAAGCTGGCCACTTCAAAATTCCCAAAATCATCTGGTGTCAATGAATTGTGTAGCATCAAGGCTCAATCCCTACGCACACGTAGGGATAAGCTACTAAATAAATACTGCTCACTGAATATCCTGCTGTCTTTCCAAAATATTGTGTTTCAGATTATTTCAAATTTCCAGCATGTTTTTTCTTTAATACTAATGTTGCAACTTATTTTTCCAAAATATTTATACAATTCACTAAGCCTACACTAGTGTACGAAGGGAAATCATTATTTATCATTTGCCTATTTGAATTTATTGCAACAAGAAATATACAGAGGGTACACTGGAAAGTACAATGCTGGAGTGACTAGTAAACAGTAATGTTGCTACAATAGTTCAAGATGCACTGTCAGCTATACCTTTAGGACTGCTGTACTATTTCTGTACTCTCGTCAACTAGACCAATGGTGCAAACTTCACACTGTTCATTATCTGGACCTATTTCTTTGAGTATGGATGTAAGGGTCTTTGTGGATAAATAACATTTTTGCATACATTAACTTTTCTGACTGAGCAATATTGCAATATAGATGGCAGCATTATCCTTGAATTCAAACACCATCCTGACTTGAAAATATATTGTCGTTGCTTCATTGTAATTGAGTCAGAATTCTGTAAGTGCCTTCCTTGCAGTCTAACTGCACCATAAGGATTGTTGCACTTCATGAAGACAGCTCACAACTTTCTCAATGGCAATTAGGGATAGGCAATAAGTGTTGGCTCTGCCAGTGATAGCTGCACATATTAAATTAATAAAAGTATTAAAAAATGTTTGAATTAAATCCCTTCCTTTCTTTGTCAATACTTCATTATTACCATATGTTTGTAAATAAGTTTAATTTAGCCCACACATATAGCTACAGATATCAATAAGACATAAAATGCTGACATTCTGAAATGGATTTCACACAAAACAGAGCTAACTTTCCTTTTTCAGAAGCAGATTAAACCTCTGTTTCTAGCATGTTGCTTTTCTTTATTCTTTTCAGATTTCTATTAACTGTGGGTTTCTTTTTTCTCTAACTGAACAGGAAGGGACATGCTTCCTAGATCTGAAATTAGAAACTGCGTGAATTACCTTCATTGATTTGGGCTCAGTTAATTTCAGACCTTTTGTAGTGGTCGCTCCCATAGTGATGGTAGAAGAAGTTGAGGCCCTTCGACTTCGAGCAGATGATGTTCTTGATGAAAGTCTGCTATCAACTGGAATAAAATGATGTATATATTTAGAATCCTTCAGTTTTACATCAGTTTCAGTTGGAATATCAGACAGCCTGTAATAAGATAAAAAGGCACAGATTATATCTTGTTAGTTGCTGATAACTAGAACCTACTTATAACAATGTCAACCTAGCAGACCTTTCTAATCAGGGACAGAGATCTTCACTGCAAGTATACACATCCATTCACAAAAAAACAATCCTGGCAATTTGAAAATTCTAAATGGAAATCTTTCCTGCCATATCTACACTCAACTACCATTTCTTACTATTCACCCAATCAAACCTTATTAAAAGCGGAGACTTCACATGAATGGGCCAGGAGAGTATTTATAAACAATTTTAATATGTTAGTGATGCTTGCTTCAGTTAATTTATTTTTGTACATAGTAACGTTTGGTTTTTATTTAAACCAATTTCATTTAATTTTAACTTTATTTAAAAATGTAAAATGCAGTGATGCAGTTCTGTCGATTAATCACTAGTTCTTCAGAATCCTCACCAAATGCTAATAGTCTCCAATAGGATCACAACACCAGTTAGTGGACGTCAGAATTGTATGAATCCTACCTACTATTGCAGCAATTCAATGCAGCAGTGGCAATTGAGAAATGGATAAGTTGTCTGGAGTTTCCACCAGATCCTTAACAATTTCAATGTGCCTTACAAGGGCAGAAGAGGCTTTACCTGGAGGTTCCTCTTAAGTCCTTGAGTGTGGATAGCAGTTCCTCATCTTCTCTACCAGTGACACTAGCCTTCAAGTACTCATGATAACTGAGGAGGGACCTGCAGCTCTGCAGGATCCCTCACCACGCCAGGGCCAACCAGACCTCAGGAAGTGATGTACATTTGCCAAAGTCATTCCAGGTCATGGGTCAATAGGGACAGCAACAAGCCCCTAATATGGTTTATGTTTCAAATTCATTCATGGGATGAGAACTTTCCTGGCTGAACCAGCATTTGTTGCCGATATTTAGTTGCAAGATTAACAATTTCAATTGATGCTTCATAGGTTTGACAATTGATGCGTTGTAGGTTTGACAATTTTTGCTGTTGTGGTGAATATATACCCAACTGCTGTTCTCAGTTTCTCACAATTGACTACTTGATTATCATCATGCTAGTTGCTGTAACTCAACATCACCGCACAATTATCCTCATCAGAATTTTCTTCCTCACTCTCTTCATGTGTGATTGAAGTATATTGGTCTGAGCTGGTTTCCGTTTGCTTGCAATGGAGCACCACAATTACTGGGTTCATTAGGATGATTCCCATATAGAGAGATTGTCTTATGAGCAAAGGCTAAACAGTTTGGGACACTACTTACTGCAGTTGAGAAAAATGAGAGGCCACCTTATTGAAACACTTAAGATTCTTAAGGGGCTTGACAGGGTAAATCCTGAGAGAATGTTTCCTTCATGGGAGAATCTAGAATCACAGGGAACAATCTCAGAATAAAAGATGTCAATTTAAGACTGATAATGAGAAGGAATTTCTACTCTCAGAGGGTTGAGTCTTTGGAACTCCTTGCCACAGACAGCTGTGGGGGCAGAGTTCATGGGTATATTTAAGGCTGAGATAGACTCTTGCTCAGTAGGGAAATCAAGAGTTACGGGGGAAAAAAAAAAATCAGGAAAAGCAGATGTGAGGAATATCGGATCAACCATGATCTAGTTGAACAGTGGAGCAGGCTTGAGGGCAGAATGGTCTAGTTTTGTTACTATTTCTCATGGTTTATCACTAATGACTGTAACATGTTATAAACTTCTGCTGCTATCCAAGTATTTGCATTTGCATTTCTGACTTGCATTCTCTGTCCAGAGTTCAATGTTGGTATTTCACTACCTGCTCACAGGCCATGAATCTCTTATAATCTTCTTGTCTTTGAAGAAGTAAGTCCTGTGATTTGGAATGGTTACATAATTGGTTGCTAATCAAAATAATTAACACTTGCCTTCTGAGCCTAAGTTCTGCTGCGGAAGGTAACCTCTTCTCCATTGGCATTGCACAACAATTGATGATCATTGATTTTATTGTATGTTTCAGCGAGGATAGTTGGATGGTGATGTGATATGAGTCACTCACACTTAGTACAGATCTTGAAATGGTTTGCCAGTGAATTGTGATCCATTGTCAGACACTCTGTTCTGGTATGCTAAATAAACTGAAAATTAGCACTCATTGTGCCACAATGGTTGTATTTGTCGTGTTGTTAAGTTGTTGAACAATGGGAAATCTAGAGAAGTAATCGGTCACAAAGATGTAATCCTTTCCTTGCACTCTGAATAAGTCTGATTTTACTTTTGTCCAAGGTGTGGTTGCTAAATCATGTGGATCTAGAAATTCCCTTAAATGCTGGAGTTTGTACAGTGGGCATACGAACATCCTAACTTATCCCTGGCCAGTACACAAGTTCACTTGTAAGCTCCTTGAACATACAAATCTGAAAATTAGAAGCAGAAGTATGACAATTTGCACTTGATCACTGCTCCATCATTCAATAAATTCATGGTTGATCGACATGTGTTCCAAATTCTATATTCCCATCTACCTCTGACAACCTTTGGTTCCCTTGCATAACAATAATCTATTTACTTCCACCTTGAAAATATTCAATGAGACAACCTCCATCCCTTTTTGAAGCAGAGTTTCAAAGTCACACATTTATTTAATTAATTTTTAAATATCCATCTTAAACGCAGTTTTTGCCCTTTCAAAATGGATATAAAATTCAATCATATGATGATCACTGATACTTGGAGGTGTCTTTACTCAGATCTTTCTTAATTATGTCACAACGCACAATACCAAGTCTAGTTCAGCCTGTTCTCTGATTTGTTCCAAAACAATGCTGCCCAATATTTCTTCTTATATGCTTGGTTATGGTACATACTCATAAGTTATGGTTAGTATTCAGAGACCTGTAGATTACTCCTACTAGCAATTTGCTTCCCCTACTGTTCCTCATTTCCACTCGAACTGATTCTATATTCTGATCTCCTGAACCAAAATCATCTCCAACTACTGCACCATTACCATGTTTAATTAGGAGGGTTATCCGTCTGCCTTTATCTAGCTCTCAACTTTTCTTGAATGTCATATATTCAGAGCACATTCCTTGTTATGCTGCAGCCACGTATCTGTAATGGCTATCAGATCATAAGTATTCACTTCAAAGTTCTCTACCAGATCACTTACTTTGTTATGAAAGTTATGTACATTTAGATACACACCCTCTACTTTCACTTGTCTTTGTTACCTTCATATCATCTAGTCTTGACTGCTGGTATATTCTAAGTTTATTTTCTTTCTGTCCCTTCCTGCCATTCTCGGACCTTCATTTCCCATATTGTTATTATTTTGCTTTTCTGCTTCAACTCAATCCCTTGATTTGTTACATTTATCCAAACTTGATCCCTCATCCACCTCGTTTAGTTGAAAGCCCTCTCTATTTCCCTAGTTGTGAGCCTTGCAAGAACACCAGCAGTCCCAGGTAAAGACAGTTCCTAGTACAGGGGTGTCAATGCCCCATGAACCGTAACCGACTTCTCCCACACTAGTCTTTGAGTCACGAATCTAAACTTACTCATCCTCTGACAATTTGTACGTGGGTCAGGTAGTAATACAGAGATTATTACTTTTGAGGTTCTGCTTTATTATTTGGATTTCTCATACTGTATCAGCAGAATGTCTTTTTTAGTTCTACCTGTGTAATTGGTACTAATCTGGTTTATGACCACTAGATGCTCCCCTTTCCCCTTCTCCAACCAAGAATTATTGCAAACTCTGACATTAGGCTGTCTAAACTCACACTCCTTGCTGCACAGAAGTGTATCAACTCTCCTTGTTATAATGTTCCCTAGTACCGCTACATTTCTTCTGACTCCTACTTCTTGAACGATCTCCTGTACCAAGTGTCATGGTCAGTTAATTCAGCATTCCTGCAGCCTTCAATCACATTAAACAAGCTGAAAAAAAAAACCTCAAACCTTTTATTTCCTTTTGTTTTGAAACTACGCGCCATTCTCACTTGTTTTGCCATCTGCCACTGAAAGAGACACATTGGTACTACCCTCATAATTTTTCACACTCCTCCCAATATGCATGGCAGTCCACAAAATGTCCAATATTCTTGTGAACCTAAATATGAATGCAACCATAGTATTCGGAAGAACCACTTTAAGTAATCTTGGCATAACAAGTTGAAAAACTTTTCAAACAGCTATTCCAAAGCTTGATCTTCTGCGAGGCTACTCAATCAGAGTTACTCAACAAAAGTAATTCCATATTGTAGCAACCAATACTTTCACAAGACACAACAACAAACAATAATTTCTTTTAGATTTAGAATAAACATATTTACCACACCTATGTGGGGTATGTAGAATATAGAAACATTGTATGTTTTTTGTGACAAAGTCATAAAATTCTAATACTGAAATAAAATAAATAATACTGATCAATTTAAAAAAAGACTACTTCTCTTCTAAATGTGATTGATGGTGCAGACCAATACTGTGCTCATGTTTACCTTTGGAGATTAAATCTGTCTCAGGATTTCGAGAAGTTGCCAGCAATGGTTTTGATGAAGGTGAGGAAGAAAGTTCCAATGAAGCGACTGTTGAACTTCCAAACTGCTGTTGCTTCATTTTGGTAATAGCCTCTAATCTTGCAAGTGCATTCTTTTGACTTGTTTCAACAGTTGCCAGGAATAATTTACAAAACTGTGAAATGAAGAAGTACATTACATTGTAACTTTCTTTGTATTTACATAAATCAGTATACCTAATTCCAGAAAACAAGTTACTATTAAATTAACTACAAGTCAGAAAAATAGTCTTCCACCCTTAATAAATGAAAAACAAATACTGAAACATCTCTCATATTTTAGGAAGAATTGTTTTTGTACTTTATGTGGACAAATTGTTGACGGTGGCTTTCGCAGACTGAAAATGGCTAATAACGGGTCCTGTTCTTCAAAAATAAGAGGCATGGAGTACAAAAGCAGGAAAACATGGGAAACCTTTATAAAATACTGGCACATGCCTCAACTTGAATCCTGGGCATCATATTCTAGGAAGGACATTAAGATGTTGCAGAGGGTACAGAAAATATTTACAAGAATAGTTTCAGGAAAGACAGAATTCAGTTACATGTGGATCCACAGGAGAAGCTGGGTTTTTCTTCTGAGAAGAGATGGTCAAGAGGAGATCTCATAGAGATGTTCAAAATCATGTTGAATGGGGACAGAGTAAATCGCAAGAAATTGTTCTCATTGGTGGAAGGCTCAAGAACCATAGGATACTAATTTAAGGTCACAGTTTAAGGGTATGGGGTAGGCCACGCAGGACTGAGAATGAGGAAAAAAATTCCTCACCAAGAGAGCAATGAACTTGTGGAATTTTCTGCCACAGAAAATGGCCAAGGCCAAAACATTGAATGTGTTTGAGGAGTTTGATGTCGTTCTTTGGTTTAAAGGGAGCAAAACGTATGGAGAGAAAGTAGAAACAGAATGATCTGCCATGGTCATACTGAATGGCAGAGTAGGTGTGAAGGGCCGAATGGCCTACTCCTGCTCCTATTTTTCCATGATTCTGAGGTGAATGTCAAAAGGACCGAAGGAAACATTTTTACAAAAAGCTTACATTTACAAAATGCTCTGGAATGCACTGCCTGAGGAGGTGGAGGAGGCAGATTCAATGAATGACAGAATTGTCACAGTGCAAGATGAGGCCATTTGGTCCATTGTGTCTACACTGCCTGTCCAAAAAAGGCAATGCACCTAGTCCCATTTCCTCCCCTTGTAATTTGGCACGTATTCGCTTTCAGATAACAATCCAACTCTTTCTTGAATTCCTCGATTTAACTTGCCTCTTCATATTATCAGGCAGCACTTTGAAGAACTTTACTTGCAGTTAGGAAAAGTTTCTCATGTCTCAGTTCCTTCTTTTGCCAGTTGATCTAAATCTGTGCTCTCCCATTCTTGATCCTTTCAGAAATGGGAACAATTTTTTCCCTATCTACTCTGACCAGACCATCCTAATTTTGAATACTTCTATCAAATCTCCATTTAACGTTCATTTCTGCAAGGAAAACAGTCCCAATGTTTCTAATATATCTACATATCTGAAGTACCCAACACCTTTCACATGAATTGTTTCTGCACTCTCTCTGAAATCTTTATATCTTTCCCAAGGTGTGGCACCAAAACTGGACACAATGCTTCAGTTAAAGTCAAACCCGAATTGTATACAGGTTCAACATTACCTAAAACAAAAACAGAAAATGCTGGAAGAACTAAGCAGGTCTGACAGCATCTGTAGATAGAGAAACAGAGTTAATGTTTTGAGTCTGATATGACTCTTCATTTTCTTTTAAGTTTTTATTTTAGATTTCCAGTGCAGCATTTTGCTTTTAGCATAATCTTCTTTCTTTTGTATTCTATGATCCTTTTATTAAAAGTTAGAAAGCTGTATGCTTTATTAACATGCTCTCAACCTGCCACCTTCAAAAATTTATGGACATCTACATCTAGGTCCTTCTGCTCCTGCACCTTCTTTATAACTGTACACCTTATTTTACATTGTCTCTGCATAGTCTATCAAAATTCACTTTGCATTATTTTGCATTTGCCCATGCATTACAACAACTTGTCTATATCCATTTGAGGTTCCACTGTAATGTTGGGGTTGAGGATAAATGCCAACATGGACTGAATAGACCAGTCTCCTTTACTGCTGTAATTATAGTGATGGAGTCATAGTGTTGTACAGCACAGACACAGACCCTTCAGTCCAACTTGTCTATGCTCACCAGATATCCTAAATTAATCTAATCCTTTCTGCCAGCATTTGGCCCATCTCCCTCGAAACCCTTCCTATTCATATAGCCATCCATATTCCTTTTAAATGTTGTAACTGTACCTACCTCCACTTGCTCTGGCAGTTCATTCCATACACGCACCAACCTCTGCATGAAAAAGTTGCCCCTCAGGACCCTTAAATCTTTGCCCTCTCACCATAAACCTATGCCCTCTAGTTCTGGACTCCCCTACCCTGGGGAAAAGACCATCTATTTACCCTATTCATACTCCTCATGCTTTTACAAACTTCCACAAGTCACCCTTCAGCTCTGATGCTCCAGGGAAAACAGCCCCAGCCTAGTCAGCCTCTCCCTATTGTTCAAAGCCCCAAAGTCTGGCAACATCCTTGTAAGTCTTTTCTGAACCCTCTCAAGTTTCACAACATCTTTCCTATAGCAGGGAGACCAGAACTGAATGCAGTATTCCAAAAGTGGCCTAACCAATGTACTGTACAGCTGCAACATGACCTCCCAACTCCTATACTCAATGCACTGACTAATAAAAGCAAGCGTACCAAATGCCTTCTTCACCACCCTGTCTACCTGTGACTCCGCTCTCGAGGAACTTTGAAGCTGCACTCCAAGGTCTCTTTGTTCGGCAACACGCCCCAGAACTTTAGCACTAAATGCATAAGTCCTGCTTTGACTTGCCATACCAAAACATAGCACTTCACATTTATCTAAATTAAACTCCATCTGTCCTGTTGTATTCTGATGTAACCTTCTTCGCTGTCCACTACAACACCAATTTTGGTGTTATCTGCAAACGATGGAAGCTAGAGAACTTGGGGAAATAAACTGATGACACAAATACATTAGCAAGGAGCCCAGCTATCGCTTCCTATAATGTTCTGGGGTACACCTGATCAGGTCCTGGGGATTTATCCGCCTTTATGCATTTTAAGACGACAAGCACCTCCTCCTCTGTAATATGGACATTATCCAAGATGTTGCTATTTATTTCCCCAAGTTCTCTAGCTTCCACATCCTTCTCCACAGTAAACACTGATGCAAAATACTCATTTAGAGATCTCATCCATCTCCTGCAGTTCCACACGTAGGTGTCCTTGCTGATTTTTAAGGGGCCCTATGCTCTCCCTAGTTACTCTTTTGTTTTTAATGTATTTGTAGAATCCCAAGGGATTCAAAATGATATTTGCCAAAGCTATCTCATGTTCCCTTTTTGCCCTCCTGAGTTCCCTCTTTTTAGCTCATACTGCCTTTATACTCTGCTAGGGATTCACTTGATCTCTGCTGTCTGTACCTGACACGTGCTTCCCTCTTTTTCTTGATCACAATCTCAATCTCTTTAGTAATACAGCATTCCCTACACCTACCGGCTCCCCGCCGCTGCCCCCCCACCCCCAATCACCCTAACAGGAATGTACATCTCTGGATTCTCGTCATCTCACTTTTGAAGGCTTCCCACTTTCCAGCCGTCCCTTTACCTGTCAATATCCGCCCCCAATCAACTTTTCAAAGTTCTTGCCTAATACTTTCAAAATTGGCCTTCCTCCAAATTAGAACTTTAACTTTTAGATCAGGTCTATCTTTTTCCATCAATATTTTTAAAACCAATAGAATTATTGTCACTGGCCCCAAACTACTTCCCCACTGACACCTTAGTCACCTGCCCCACCTTATTTCCCAGATTTTGCTTCTTCTCTACTGGTACTTCCTTATACTGAACAAGAAAATGTTCTTCTACACATGTAATAAATTCCTCTCCATCTAAGCCCTAAACACTATGGCAGCCCAGTCTACGTTTGGAAAGTTAAAATTCCCTACCATTACCACCCTAATATTCTAAGAGATAACAAAGATCTCCTTACAAATTATGATTGGATATAATGGGCCAGATCATGCAGTCAGTAGCAAACTACTGATGCAAGCCATTGATTGCGCTTACACTTGCCCAGAGATGCCCTATGGGGTTTTCCACTGGAACTTGTGGTGATTAGAAATCCAAAACAGCATACCACCCTCTAAAGAGGATTTAGGGCCTGTATGAACAGGACAAAGAACTGTGTATATGTTACAGCAATCAACTTGAAGAAATGGAACTAAGTCACAGCGCGTAACAGGCCGGTGGGGGGAGTTCTAAGTTAGAATCCAGTAGGCTAGATTTCAATGTCAAGTAGCACAAAGAAATAAAGGGACGAATGAGAGAAAGAAATAAAAGATGTTAAAAAGAAATATTATTTAACAGTCTCCAATGATTAAAATCTGAAGAACTGAGATTCTCCGATTTTCATATGTTTTCATGATTTATTGACATTGTTGGCAGTGTTACTGCCCAACTCTAATTGGCCTCAAAGGTATGTCACCTTCTTGGACTACCTACAGTCCATGTGAAAAAGGTACAGCCACAGTACTGTTAAAGAGGGAATTCAAGAATTTTGATTCAGAGACAGTGAAAGTGAAAGAAGAGCTTGCAGGTGATGGCGGTCTCATGCATCTGCTTGCCGTTCAGGGTTAGACAGTACTGTCTAAAGAGCTATGATGAATAGTTGCAACGCAGCCTGTAGATCATACAAACTGTTAGCACCTGTTGTGAAGGGAGAGAATTTTTAGGCAGAAATCACACCAAAGCAATGGACAGCTAAAGTTAAATAGACTGCGACTGACAGCACTGTTCTCTGTAAGGAAACATCAGCTTGAGATGGTTCTGCCTTCCTTCACAAGCAGAATTGTCATGTTTATACTGTACCATATCTGTTACCACTCTGTATACTAAACAAAGGGGTGTAGTGTGTCATACTAAACAGCCCTTGGGCATTGACAGGAAGGCTTGCCAGCTGGAAGTACATTAGAAATTCAGTGGCATCCTTAAGCCTTTATCTGTTTTAAATGGGTGACTCCTAAATTTTAAATAGTGACACCAGCTTCTAGATTCTCCCAGAAATGGATATATCCTTTACACATATACCGTGTCAAGACCCCTTAGGATCTTATGTATTTCAGTCAAGTCATCTCTTAACTCTTCTAAATTCCAACAGATAAAGCCTACCTGTCCAACCTTTAGTTAATGGCAATAATACCAATTTCAGGTATTAGTCTAGTAACCTTCTCTGAACTGCTTTCAACCCATTTACATCCTTCCTTAAATAAGGAGCTCAATACTGTACATAATATTCCAGATGCAGTGTATAACTGAAACGTAACCTTCCCATTTTGTATTCAATTTCTCATGCAATCAACTATACTGCTGTATTAGCTTTCCACATTGCTTGCTGTACGTGCATATTAATATTTTATGATTCATGTTTTAGGATACCCAGATCCCTCTGCATCTCAGGGCTCTGCAATTCTCCCCATTTAGATAACATGCTTCTTTATTATTTTTCCTGCCAAAATGAACAATTTTACATTTTTCCAAATTATACTCCACTTGCCAGATCTTTGCACACTCACTTCATCTATCTGTTTCCCTCAGCAGGTCTCGCAGCACCTGTGAAGAAAAAATCAGAGTTAACGTTTCGGGTCCGGTGACCCTTCCTCAGAACTTTGTTCCTGATTTACAGCAACTGCAGTTCTTTCGGTTTTTGTCTGTTTCCCTCTGTAGCTTCATTATGTTGTATTCCCAATTTACTTTCCTACTAATTTTTACGTCATCAGTAAATTTAGCAACCAGAAGTAGCTCTACAATATCAGTAAACACAGCTTGACCAACAGACTCAAAGTAGTTGCTGCACATTCTGTTTAAGCAAAATACACAAAGTAATTGAAAACATTAAGTAGTAATTGATTTATAATTGCAGTTTTCTCACATCTATCAAAACTTTATAAACCTTAAATAAAAACAGAACATGCTGGAGAAATGTGAGAGATCTGACAGAAACAGAGTTAACTGTTCAAATCCTGTATGACTCATCTTCAAAAACTTATCTCAGAGATGCTGTCAGACCTGTTGAGTTTCTTTAGCAGTTTCGGATTTTATTTCAGATTTCCAGCATTCACAGTATTTTGCTTTTATTTGTATATCCTCTACTTTTTTTTCTACATGGGGACCTGCTAGAGTGAAGCAACCGCACAGCTTCATCCCCAATTTGTTAAGTCTCATATGTATGGGCCTGTGAACAGTCCAGTGCAAATGACTGTGCATTAATTCCTGCTCCCCAGCATCTCGAACAACCAGCATCAGCACTGCTGGAATCATAGCTGCCCTTCTTGTGAATCATTAACAAAATGACTGGAAATGGTTGAAAGGTAGATATTTGCAGCTTTTAGACCTCAATTGCCTTTAATGTGAAGTGATTGTTTAACTTCACTACAAAGGCCTTCAGAGATTGCTTGTGTATTAGCTTTACACACTTTCAGTTTCAATATCTTGTTCTGGATGTGTGCTGGCTTTGCCTCAACTAAACATGTGCAGATTTGAGGGCCCTCTTTTTGCACTGCACATTCCCCAAAACTGTTATTTGTAAAAGAATGTGTTACAAGATGATAGTAGTGAACTTTGCACGAGTCTTTCACCCTCTATTCTCCCCTTTAGATATAAACTTCCATTAATTTTGATGGCCTTCTCCTTTCATCTCCCATTCCTTTTGTCTTCTTCAATTAGACCTTTCCCTAGCTCCCTGGATACTTCTGTTCTTTCCCTGATCTCACTTCCATTGCTATCCCCATGTCTAGCCTCACTTCTTTCAGTTCCACTGCTTTCCTCCCTCCCAGGCACACCAACTTACCCTATTGTGTTCCCCATGCTTAATAACCAGCTCCTACCCTTTGCTGACCCCACTGTCCCTATGATATTAAACTTCTCTCTGTATCCCAGTTTTATCCTTCCATTCAACTAGGATCTTTCCAGTGCCTCCAAAAATCATTTTAAGTTCCATTTCCTACCTTCCTTCACTACTGGTAATCCAAATTTGATAGCCTATTTAAATTGCTCACCATTTAAAGTTGAGCCTTGTTTGCCTGACCCAGTCAGTTTTGCTGGAACCAGCCAGCACGGTCACCTCACTTGAGCAGGCTTGTCGACCCACTGAACCTTGACCCCTGACAGTATCTTTAAGGACAAGCTGGCAGACTAACTATGACTAATGAATATGGAAAGGCTTCATTTCTAACCTTGTAAACATAAAGTTTTTTTTTCTGGGGGAACCAAATTAGTAAATAAGCTTTTACTCACCAGACGTTGGAAGAGGAAGTGGACCCTGCCAGATATAATACCATGCATGCAATTCCAGTGTGCTGGGGTATTAATGTGTATTCATGGCATGCTAATGAATGCAAAAGAGGCTCCCAAATTGAAATGCCTTAAAAGTTCTGAGAACTTAATAGGAAAAGTTTAACCTGCTGTCAGGAATTGGACATTTGGTCTCCCGCCCAATCAATTTTCCATATGCGCTCTTCTAAAAGCTCCAGGCAGGCCAGAAAGATTCCATTGAATATTCTTGCAGTCAAAATCGCAACTATTTTTAGTCTTTCTTAGTAAGCACATTATACAATTCAGCTATATCGTATCCTGGCAATGACACCTGAATTAAACACAAAACAAGCTCTGAAGCTCATCCAATGTGCTAGTTCATTAAGGCAGCAAGCTACAACATAACACACAGGAGCTGTTTCAATATCTGTATCATGTCTGTTGATCTCAATTAAGTAGCATTAAAGGAGCTTCAGTTGGTCTCAGATAGGAATGGATGAGCGTAGTAAACGTTAGGGTATATAAAACTGATTGTTATCACTATTCAACTGCCATTAGAAAGTGCAGGTGCGCTGACATTACATGGTCGTGAAATAATGTCACATTCACTGTTAAGGATCAACTTGCATTCAGTGTTTTTTCACCTTGAAGCACTTCACAGTTAATGTAAGTTATTATTATAGACACGTGGCAATTCAACTTCACAAACCAGGTCACACAGACATCAACTAAGATTAAAAGCCAGTCAAACTGTTGTGTTAGAATTGGTTGTGAGAGCAATATTGGCCAGAAATCACTGCAATTACTCTGTGCTTTCCCAGTGGTATCGTAGAATCTTATCTATTCACTGAGCTGATAAAGTAGACCTCAGTATAACATTCCATCTGGACAGCACCTTTAACAATGTGAAATTTCCTCAGTATTGAAAAAGTGACTTGTTTTGGCAGGGGAAAGCAAGACCAAGTAGTGCTTGATGCACTCCAGCTCGATTTTATGATAGATTGCTAAAACAGTTACGTGCCAGATAAAGAAACATGAACCTAAATAACAGAAAGTGCTGGAAATACCTAGCAGATCTGGCACCATTTATGCCAAGAGAAATGGAGGTAATATTTCAGGGTGATGACTCTTCTTCATAAGAACTGGGAGTGCTGGGAAGGAAGGCATGGAGAATGGAGGAGAGTACAGATGGTAAAGCATGTGATTGAGTAGAAAATAGGAAAGATTAAATGACAAAAGAAATGATGTTGTCAGGCAAAAAGGAGTTGGTAATGGAACATGTAAAGAAACAAGAGGAACTGGAGAAAGAGTAAATTTGAAAAACAAAATCATCAACAGCTACTGTTCAAATAAAAAGGGGGCAAGCATACAAATCTACTGGACCCGATGAGTATTTTCCAGAATTTTCTGCTTTCATTTCAGATGTCCATCATCCACAGTACTTTTCTACTACATCGGAATCCCTCAAGTAGAAAGGAGCAAAGAAAGATGCCAGAACAGGGGACACATCCAGGCTGGAAGAGAAAATGTACTATGGATAAGTGCGCCATGCATAGAGGAGAACCAAAGAATCGACAGTTGTATGTTTGAATGTGTAGGTGAAAGTGATTTGAGGGAGAGTTTATTGAACAGCAGACACATAAGAAAATTAAACTGAAAGGGGGTAGGCAAATATGGATGGTAAGGAGTGCAAGAAAGTTGTCAGTGAAGGTCTGGATTGTGACTGAGAATGATTATGTGCAATAGCATGGATAAGAGGGAAGCAGTAATTATGATTTGGAGAGTTTAAACAGAAGCAGCAATGCATGGAGGACAGGACAGCAATGAAATTAGAAAGTGGACAAATTGAGTTCAGTGTAGATTGAAACTATTAGGGATGAGAAGTTCCTCATGCTGAAACTGATAAAGGAAAGGAGTCAGGAAATAATTGGTGTGGACCTTTGAGAAGCAGGGAAGGTAAGTTGAGATCAGGGATTTGAAACAACAGGTGAAAGGATTGGAACAACATAGAGTGCTTGAAGAAAAAGAAGGTATTGGGGAAAGAAATTCAGTTTTAATTTCTATTTCAGAGCTGTAGCCAAGATATAAACATGTTTTACCAGGATGTTGCCTGGTATGGGGGATTTTAGCTGTAAAGAAAGGTTTGATAGATTGGGTTTGTTTTCACTGGAACGCAGGAGTTAACGGGGCAACTTGATAGAAGTTTATAAAACTGTGAATGTGGATAGATTGGAAAGTATGAGGCTTTTTCCCCAGGGTGAATGGGTCAATTACCAAGGGACACAGGTTCAAGGTCCGGAGTTGGCGGGGGAAAGAGTTTAAAAGAAATGTGCAAGTCAACTTTTGCACACAAAGAGTGGTGATTTTTAAGGTGCAAAGATGGCCTTTAGTAGAATGATGTGGGAGATTAGGATATGAGAATTTAGGGAGAGTTTCCATGTTACTTCTTATTATGTCTGCAGGAAGCGTGTTTGGTTGCGAATCCTATCAGATTACATGGATTAGAGATAGTAGGAACTGCAGATGCTGGAGAATCCGAGACAACAAGGTGCAGAGCTGGATGAACACAGCAGGCCAAGCAGCATCATAAGAGCAGAAAGGCTGATGTTTCGGGCCTAGACCCTTCATCAGAAATGGGGGAGGGGAAGGGGGTTCTGAAATAAATAGGGAGAGAGAGGGGGAGGCGGATAGAAGATGGATACAGGAGAAGATAGGTGGAGAGGAAACAGACAGCTCGAAGAGGCGGGGATGGAGCCAGTAAAGGTGAGTGTAGGTGGGGAGTTAGGGAGGGGATAGGTCAGTCCAGGGAGGACAGACAGGTCAAGGGGGCGGATGAGGTTAGTCGGTAGGAGATGGGGGTGCGGCTTGAGGTGGGAGGAGGGGATAAGTGGGAGGAAGAACAGATTAGGGAGGCGGGGACGAGCTGGGCTGGTTTTGGGATGCGGTAGGGGGAGGGGAGATTTTGAAGCTTGTGAAATCCACAGTGATACCATTGGGCTGCAGGATTCCCAAGCGGAATATGAGTTGCTGTTCCTGCAACCTTCGGGTGGCATCGTTGTGGCACTGCAGGAGGCCCAGGATGGACATGTCGTCTTAGGAATGGGAGGGGGAGTTGAAATGGTTCACGACTGGGAGGTGCAGTTGTTTATTGCGAACGGAGCGTAGGCGTTCTGCAAAGCGGTCCCCGAGCCTCCACTTGGTTTCCCCGATGTAGAGGAGGCCACAACGGGAACAGCGGATGCCGTATACCACATTGGCAGATGTGCAGGTGAACAGCTGCTTGATGTGGAAAGTTTTCTTGGGGTCTGGGGTGGGGGTGAGGGAGGAGGTATGGGGGCAGGTGTAGCACTTCCTGCAGTTGCAGGGAGAAGTGCTGGGTGTCGTGGGGCTGGAGGGGAGTGTGGAGCGGACAAGGGAGTCACGGAGAGAGTGGTCCCTCCGGAAAGCAGATAAGGGTGGGGAGGGAAAGATGTCTTTGGTGGTGGGGTCAGATTGCAGATGGCGGAAGTGTCGGAGGATGATGCGTTGGATCCGGAGGCTGGTGGGGTGGTACGTGAGGACGAGAGGGATTCTTTTTTGGTTGTTATTGTGTGGACGGGGTGTGAGGGATGAGTTTGGTTGCAGTGGCAGTTAGAGGCAATGAGGAATTTACAGGAGGTCGTGGCATGATGGATGGCAGTTGCAGGAAAGGAGATAAACTGAAGATACTGTCAGGTAGTTGGTTTACCTCCAGAAAAGGTAGGAGGGGGAGGCAGGTCATACAGGAGTCTCCTGTGGCTATCCCCATCTCAAACAAGTATGCGGTTTTAGAAAACGTATGGGATGATGGACTGTCAGGGGTATGTAGCACAGACAGCCAGGTTTCTGGAGCCGTAACTGGTTCTACCATAACAAGGGGTATGACAGGTTCTAAATGATCGATTATGATAGAGGACTCTCTAGTCAGAGGCACAGATAGTTGTTTCTGCGGCCAACAACGAGACATCAGAATGGTGTGTTGCCTCCCTGGTGCCAGGGTCAAGAATATCTCGAGAGGGTACAGAATATTCTCAAAGGGGAAAGGGACCAGCTGCAGGTCTTGTACACATTGGAACTAATGACACAGGAAGAGAAAAGGATGAAATTCTGAGGAGAGAATTTGGGAAGTTAGGAGGAATTTAAAAAGGAGGTCATCGAGGGTAGCAATATCTGGATTACTCCTGGTGCCACGAGCTAGGGAGGGTAGGAATAGGAGGATAGAAAAGATGAATGCGTGGCTGAGGAGCTGGTGCAGGGGAGAAGGATTCACATTTTTGGATCATTGGAATTTCTTATGGGGTAGAAGTGACCCATATAAGAAGGATCGATTGCATCTGAATTGGAAAGGGATTAATATATTGGTGAGCAGATTTGCTAGAGCTGCTCCGGTGGATTTAAACTAGTGGGTGGTGGTGGTTTTGGTGCTGGTGGGTGGTGGCAGGGTGGGACCAGGGGCAATTGCAACCAGGCTGATAGTCAGTCTGAGACTGGTACAGTTCGGAAAAGGAGCACGTCAAACAGTCAGGGCAGGCGGGAACAAAGTAGAGAAGGAGGTAGGACTGATAAAATAACCTGCATTTAATTCAATGTTAGAGGCCTTACAGGTAAGGCAGGTGAGCTCAGGGCATAGTTGGGAACATGAGGCTGGGATATCATAGCAATCACAAAGACATGGCTCAGGGATGGACAGGACTGGCAGCTTCATGTTCCAGGGCACAGATGGGATAGGAAGGATAGAAAGGGGGGCATGAGAGGAGTGGGGGTGGTGTTTTTGATTAGGGATAACATTACGGCTGTACTTAGGGAGGAAATTCCTGGAAATACATTCAGAGAAATAAAACTGAGAAATAAAGTGATGATCACCTTATTTATTGATTCTACTATAGACACCCCAATAGTCAGGAGGAATTGAGAAACAAATTTGTAAGGAGATCTCAGTTATCTATAAGAATAATAGGGTGGTTACGGTAGGGAATTTTAACTTTCCAAACATAGACTGGGACTGCCACAGTGTTAATGGCTTGGATGGAGAGGAATTTGTTAAGTGCGTACAAGAGCATTTTCTGATTCAGTACGTGGATGTACCTACTACAGAATGTGCAAAACTTGACCTTCTCTTGGGAAATAAGGCAGGACAGGTGACTGAGGGGTCAGTGGGGGAGCACTTTGGGGGCCAGTGACCATAATTCTATTAGTTTTAAACATAGTGATGGAAAAGGATAGACCTGATCTAAAAGTTAAAGTTCGAAATTGGAGGAAGGCGAATTTTGACGGTATTAGGCAAGAACTTTCAAAAGTCGATTGGTGGACAGATGCTGGCAGATAAAGGGACAGCTGGAAAATAGGAAGCCTTCAAAATGAGATAATCAGAGTCCAGAGACAATACATCCCTGTTAGGATGAAGGGCAAGGCTTGTAGGAGTAGGGAATGCTGGATGACGAGAGAGATTGAGGATTTGGTCAAGACAAAGAAGGAAGCATATGTCAGGTATAAACAACAGAGATCGAGTGAATCCCTAGAAGAGTGTAAAGGCAGTAGGTGTATACTTAAGAAGGAAATCAGGAGGGCAGAAAGGGGATATGAGATAGCTTTGGCAAGTAATGTTAAGGAGAATCCAAAGGGATTCCACAAATACATTAAGGACAAAAAGGTAACTAGGGAGAGACTAGAGCCCCTTAAAGATCAGCAAGGCTGCTTATGTGTGGAACCACAGGAGATGGGGGAGATACTAAATGAGTATTTTGCACCAGTGTTTACTGTGGAGAAGGATATGGAAGCTAGAGAACTTGGAGAAATAAATAGCAATACCTTGAAATATATTCATATTACAGAGGAAGTGGTGTTGGACAGCTTAAAATGCATAATAGGGGATAAATACCTGGGACCTGATCAGGTGTACCCTAGAACTTTGTGGGAAGCTAGGCAAGTGATTGCTGGGCCCCTTGCTGAGATATTTGTATCGTCGGTAGCCACAGGTGAGGTGCCAGAAGACTGGAGGTTGATTAACATGGTGCCACTATTTAAGAAAGATGATAAGGAAAAGCCAGGGAACTATACACAAGTGAGCCTAACATTGGTGGTGGGCAAGTTGTTGGAGGAGACCCTGACGGACAGGATTTACATGTATTTGGAAAGGCAAGGATTGATTAAGGATAGTCAACATGGCTTTGTACACGGGAAATCGTGTCTCACTAACTTAATTGAGTTTTTAAAGAAGTAATGTAGAGGATTGATGAGGGCAGAGTAGTGGATGTGATCCATATGAACTTCAGTAAGGCTTTCGACAAGGTTCCTCATGGTAGACTGGTTAACAAGGTTAGGTCACATGGAATACAGGGAGAACTAGCCATTTGGATCCAGAACTGCCTCGAAGGAAGAAGTGATTACATTTATATATCAGTGATTTGGATGTGAACGTAGGAAGTATGGTTAGTAAGTTTGCAGATGACACCAAAATCGTAAGTGTAGTGGACAGTGAGGAAGAGTTCAACGGTATCCTGATCAGATGGGCCAATAGGCCAAGGAGTGGCAGATGGAGCTTAATTTAGATAAGTGTGAGGTGAAGAAGGCATTTGGTATGCCTGTCTTTATTGGTCAGTGCATTGAGTATAGGAGTTGAGAGGTCATGCTGTGGCTGTACAGGACATTGGTTAGGCCACTTTTGGAATACCACATGCAATTTTGGTCTCCCTGCTATATGAAGGATGGTGTAAAACTTGAAAGGGTTCAGAAAAGATTTACAAGGATGATGCCAGGGTTGGAGGGTTTGAGCAATAGGGAGGACAGGCTGGGGCTGTTTTCCCTGGAGCGTCGGAGGCTGAGGGGTGACCTTACAGAGATTTATAAAATCATGAGGTGCATAGATAGGGTAAATAAACAAGGTCTTTTCCGTGGGGTGGGGGAATCCAAAACTAGAGGGCATAGGTTTCAGGTGAGAGGGGAAAGATTTAAAAGGGACCTAAGGGGCAACTTTTTCACACAGAGGATGGTGCATGCATGGAATGAACTGCCAGAGGAAGTGGTAGAGGCTGCTACAATTACAACTTTTAAAAGGCATCTGGATGGGTATACGAACATGAAGGGTTTAGAGTGATATGGGCCAAATGCTGACAAATGGGACTAGATTTATTTAGGATATCTGGTCAGCATAGCTGAGTTGAATCAAAGGGTCTGTTTCCGTGCTGTACATCTCTATGACTCTGAGTGCCCAGCATGCACTGCCAGAGGTGGTGGTGGAAGCAGACACAATACCTGCATTCAAGATACACCTGGACAAATACATGAATAGGAAGGGAATAGAGGGATATGGATTCTCTAAGTGAAGACAGTCTTAGTATTGAAGGGCAAAATGTGTCGTGCAGTTTTGGAGAGCGAAAGGGCCAGCTCCTGTGTTGTACTGTTCTGTGTTTTTCGTATGTTACAGGGATGAACAATCAATGGAATATAAAACAAATGGCTCCAAACTCATCTTAGTGCAATACTCTCTGGAAAGATCTGAAATTTGTAAAGACCACATCTTCTTACTTGTGATTGTGGACTGGAATTCCAGAAGGCATTTGACAAGGGGCCACACCAAAGGCTGCTATATAAAATAAAGTTGCACGGTATTACAGGTAATGTATTGGCATGGAAAGAGGATTGGTTGACCAGTAGAAAGCAAAGAGTACGGGTAAATGGGTGTTTTTCTGGTTGGCGGTCAGTGGCTAGTGGTGTGCCTCAGGGATCAGTGTTGGGACCTCAATTGTTTACAATTTACATAGATGATTTGGAGTTGGGGACTAAGTGTGGTGTGTCAAAATTTGCAGATGTCACTAAGGTGAGTGGTAGTGCAAAGTGTGCAGAAGACACTGAAAGTCTGCAGAGGGATATAGATAGCCTAAGTGAGTGGGCAAAGGTCTGGCAGATGGAGTACAATGTTGATAAGTGTGAGGTCATCCATTTTGGTAGGAATAACAGCAAACTGGACTATGTTTTAAATGGTAAAAAATTGCAGCACGCTGCTGTGCAGAGGGACTTGGGTGTCCTTGTGCGTGAATCGCTGAAGGTGGGATTGCAGGTGCAGCAGGTAATTAAAAAGGCAAATGGAATTTTGTCTGCCATTGCTCGAAGGATGGAGTTTAAAAACAGGGAGGCTATGCTGCAGCTGTATAGCGTCCTGGTGAGGCCACACCTGGAGTTTTGGTCTCCTTACTTGAGAAGAGATATACTAGCACTGGAGGGGGTGCAGAGGAGATTCATTCGGTTGATTCCAGAGTTGAGAGGGTTGGATTATGAGGAGAGACTGAGTAGACTGGGATTATACTCATTGGAATTCAGAAGAATGAGGGGAGATCTTATAGAAACATATAAGATTATGAAGGGAATAGATAAAGTGGAGGCAGGGAGGTTGTTTCCTCTAGCAGGTGGAACTAGGACTAGAGGGCATCGCCTCAAAATAAAGGGAAGCAGATGTAGGACTGAGGTCAGGAGGAACTTCTTCACCCAAAGGATTGTAAATCTGTGGAATTCGCTGCCCAGTGAAGCGGTTGAAGCTACCTCACTGAATGTTTTTAAGGCAAGGCTAGATAAATTTTTGAACTGTAAAGGAATTAAGGGTTATGGTGAGCGGGCGGGTAAGTGGAGCTGAGTCTCAAAAAGATAAGCCATGATCTTATTAAATGGCAGGGCAGGCTCGAGTGGCCAGATGGCCTACTCCTGTTCCTAGTTCTTATGTTCTTATGAATGGCAAAAGGACAGTTTTAAGCCTAAGGAAGGAATTGCTACACATTTGAAAACAAGTTACTGGAACTCATTATCAGTTGTGTTTACACTTTTGCTTTACAAACAGTTGGGGAAAGTGAGACAAGGTGGAATGGCACAAGATTATGTTCAGCGTGAGCTTTAGCCAGCAAGTGCGCTGATTGGTTTAAGCAATTGTGACTAGTTGTGGATGCCAGAGGTCATCCAATTGGTTCCTGAGTAGCTAAACACCTGGCATGTGTGAACGCTTCACAGGTAGAAAAATTCTTGACCAGTTGCTGTCAGCTGTTGCCTTTATCAGTAACGCAAAGACTTTACAATTAGTGTAATAACTGCCCTGTGCCACTTGTGAAGAAGTGAAAGAATCCAGAAAGGGTACGGACAGCATAAGTAAATTGGGAAGCAAATTCTATGGATGGTTGCTATTGAACTGTGTTTCCCTAGTGATTTTCATTCATGCATAACATGATGTGTGTTTATGTGTGTGCGTGTCTGTGTGGTGACATTTCAACTGTTAGAACTATACATCAATAATTCATAGTTTTGTTTTGCCTGTGGTTACTGTATTTACTGGTTTTAACAAACAGTAGTCCGTGTTAAGTACAGGAATCAGGTCAGTGTGTTCTATAAGCCTGATTTTATTAGACAAGTAGATTGGGGACACTGGGTACTTTAATTAAACTATTAACTTTTGTGGCAATGCTGGGAGTAGTGGGGCACAAGAATGAGCATACTTTCCTACCGTGGCAATAACAAAATATCTAATACTTCTTGGGCTTGACATCCTATTGCAAACAACATGAATAAGGATTGTTAAATTTCAAAACTGCAATCCTGTTGTCATACCTCATTATAGTCCAATTTTCCATCGTTATTGATATCAGCTTCTTCTATGATCATCTTCACTTCTTCATGTGTCATCCTCTCACCATTCTGCAGTGAAATGGTAAAAGTCATTGCATAGTATTCAGCACCATGATACTCAGTATATAGTTGCTCATTTTACAAGAAAGGGATAGAGTGAATTGAAGTATTGAGATGACCTTATTCTTCATGATCATGAAGAAACCTAGCAAATACTTCCACCGGGTTTGTGACACCATGTGACAACATTCCACTTGCTTAATGCTGTCCAAATTACATTTATATTAAAACAAACCAACATTCTGGGTATTTGATGAGAAAGTCTGCATGTTGTAAATTTTCAGGTACTTTGTCTTCTATTTACTGTACCACATAATGAACAGTGATAGGAGTTGAGAAATACTCTGGCCAGCTGCTACAATGGTTGTATTTAAATAGATCAAAACACGTGTTGTGAAAATCAAACCAAATATCCAGATTATGATGAGATAACAAGGTGTAGAGCTGGATGGACACAGCAGGCCAAGCAGCAAAGCTGACGTTTCGGGCCTAGACCCTTCGGGCCCGAAACGTCAGCCTTCCTGCTCCTCTGATGCTGCTTGGCCTGTTGTGTTCATCCAGCTCTACACCTTGTTATCTCAGATTCTCCAGCATCTGCAGTTCCTACTATCCAGATTATTATGTTGGTCACCACTCTACGATGAGTTGAAGCAGCATTGAAAGTTTTCTGATAACCAACTTGAAATGTTAACTCCGTTTGTCCAATACGGCCTAACCTGCCACTTAGGTCCCGGCTCCACCCCTGCATTTGGATCCTCACCTTCCTGACCCACAGACCGCAATCAGTGAAGACAGACAACAGCACCTCCTCCACGATAATCCCTAATACTGGCACCCCGCAAGGATGCATTCTCAGCTCCCGACTGTATTCCCTGTAGACCCATGACTGTGTAGCCAAATTCTGAATGAACACCATCTACAAGTTTGCTGATAACACCACCGTGGTAGGACGGATATCAAATAATGACGAGTCAGAAAAAAAAGGAGATAGACGACTTGGTGTCTTAGTGCAATGATAACAACCTCTCTCTCAATGTCGGTAAAGCAAAAGAACTGATCACTGACTTCAGGAAGAAAGGAAGAGGATATGCCTCTATCTACATCAATGGATCTGAAGTGGAGAGGGTCACACGTGTCAAATTCCTAGGAATGACAATATCAACAATCTGTCCTGGACCTCCGATGTAGATGCAATGGTCAAGAAGGCACAACAATACCTCTTCTTCCTTAGGCAGCTTAGGAAATTCGGCATGTCCATAAGGACCCTCACCAACTTTTACAGATACACTACAGAAAGCATTCTATCCGGGTGCATAATGGCCTGATGCAGCAATTGCTCTGCCTAGGACCGAAAGAAACTACAGGAAGTTGTGTGCACAGCCCAGACCATCACAGAAGCCAACCTCCCATCCATGGAATCCATTTATACTTTTCGTTGGCGTGGAAAGGTTGCCAACATCATCAAAGACCCCTCCCATCCTGGTAATGCTCTCTTCCAACCTCTTCCATCAGACAGAAACTTGAACACATACACTAACAGGTTCAAGAACAGCTTCTTCCCTGCTGTTATTAGACTACTGGATGGACCTCTCCAACTTCAAATAATGGTGATCTTGCTCTGCACACCTCCTATGCAACCGTAACCTTGTATGCCTCGCTTTGTCTAAGTGCCCTGTGATCTGTATGTCCTTGTTTGTGCTGATCTGCCTGTACTGCTCGCAAAACAAAGCTTTTCACTGCACTTAGGCACATGTGACTACAATAAATCAAATCAGATTTTCAGCATCGGCAGTATTCTGCTTTTCAAATAGTGCAGGTGCTCCAATTGGCTAGACACCATCAACTTGTTGGGAACAAGAAAGCCGTTGATTCTCTTGCTGGCTATTATCTAATGACCCCTCACTACAGAGTGCATGTCTGTGAAGACTAAGCAATGCAAAGATCAGGTGCTACTGTTTACACTTTTGTTGCAGGCTCACTTGGGTGAAGTATTGGAAGACTCCTACGTCTGTGAAATTGTGCATCTTCAAGAAAAGGGAAGAGAAATAAAATAAAAGGAGAAAAGCTCATATTTGTGAGGTGGGATTTTTGAAAGGGAAAATTTCCTTCACATACTATTTCAGGATCAGAACATGTAGAGCAGCAACGTTGCTGGAGATGGGGACATTCCAACAACTCAAAGTGCCCATTTAAGACCAGCAATGTTAGGCAAAGGATGGACACCACTCACATTTTGGGTTACATGTATTAAGGAGGCATGTAATGAATTTAAATAATGTTCAAATTTTTGATCTTGCAGTTGTACATTCGGACTAGTTTGCTAGCCTTTAGTTATACTATTAAAAGGTTTTATTTGTGGTTTGGAAATATATTACACTTCCTTTAACAAAAAAAGATAAGCACTTACAGTAGTGAGAATTTTGTAAAGCTCCTCATGTGTAATGTAGCCATCGTTATTCAGATCAAGCTTCTTGAAAGCTTTCATCAATTCATTCTTGCCTATAAGTTTTTCATTTTTCAAAATCTCACAGAAGTCATCAAAGTTTAATTTCTCAGTATACTGAGTCCAGTACTTCCCAAGCGTCTTTTTGGAAGGATTTCTTCCAGCCTGCTGGAGAACTATGGTATAAACAAATTACGCATTAGTTTAAATAATCTAATTTAGAACATATAAATAAAGACAAAATTCTATTTTAAAATGACATTTTTAAATAGCCTATCATTGGTAACTAAATAAATCAGAAGACCAGCATGGAAACATAGGCAAATCTACTTACCCAATGACCATTCTAAAACAAAATGGCTTTAATACACTACATAGTGATGCAGAATTGAGAACATTCCAGTCAGACACACTGACTTGCTGCCATCACTCTGATGAATTCAAATACAGTCCAGCAAAAGTGCAAAGTCTCTGGTCTGATGTCTTTAGCTGAAGAATTTTAGTATCAGGGCAAATTATGCTAAAAAAACTGGGACATGCAATCCTTCAAACCCATTGAATTTTGAGCAGTTCTAAACATTTAACTTTTCCTTCATCATCATTAATTTCAGAACATATTTACATTCAAACTATGATGTCTATTGTGGTGGAATAAAAATAGAAAGTGCAGGGAATACTTTTGTCAGAACTGCTGAAAGACCATAAGATCATAAGACCAGATGAAATAGGATCAGAAGGCTGAGGGGTGACCTTATAAAGGTTTATAAAATCATGAGGAGCATGGATAGGGTAAATAGGCAAGGTCTTTTCCCTGGGGTGGGGAAGTCCAAAGCTAGAGGGCATAGGTTCAAGGTGGAAGGGAAAAGATATAAAAGGGATCTAAGGGGCAATTTTTTCACATAGAGGGGTGTGCGTATATGGAATGAGCTGCCAGAGGAAGTGGTGGAGGCCGGTATGATTACAACATTTAAAAGGCACCTGGATGGATATATGAATAGGCAGGGTTTAGAGGGATATGTGCCAAATGCTGACAAACGGGACTAGATTTATATAGGTTATCTGGTCAGCACGGACAAGTTGGCCCGAAGGATGTGTTTCCGTGCTGTATATTCTATGACTCTGAGTAAGCCATTCTGCCTCTCCAGTCTGCTCTATCATTCAATAGGATCATTGCATTTTCTGATATTCTTCACATTCACTTTCCTGCCTTTTCCCTATAAGGCCTTGATTCCCCCTACTGATCAAGAATCTATCTTTCTTAGCCTTAAGCATACACGAGGATTCTGTCCCCATAGTGCTCGCTGCAAGGAATTCCAAAGGCTCACAACCCTTTGAGAGAAAAAATTCCTGTGGTTGTTGTTTGGTTCACCAAACTGACTGCTTTTCCTGCAAACTTTTCGTCTCTCTTCTAGGTTACATCATCAGTGCTGTGTTGCCTCTACTGAATCACTGTTGTTCCATCCTGCTCTGAATTTATATAGTCTGTCATGGTGGACAGTCTTGCTTCCGGTTCTGTACCCTAGTGCTATGTAGATGGGGTTGATTGCTGTTCTCTTCTTCCCTGGTGAACTTGATCCCAAAAATTGCGATCATTAAACGAGCAAAGTTAGAAGAAACACATCATCTTATTAACAGCATATTCACTGGGATCAGGCTCACCAGGGAAGAAAAGAACAACAATCAACTCCCGTTTCTAGACATAATAGTAGAACGAATGAACAATGGTGAATTCCTTACAAAAGTATACAGAAAGACTACACACACAGACCAAATCCTGAATTACAACAGTAACCACACCAGCGTCCACAAACAGAGTTGTGTCAAGACTCTGTTTAAACAAACGATAACTCACCGCAACACCCCAGAGCTGTGCAAAAATGAACAGGAATACCTATACAGAGTCTTTACAAACAATGGGTATCCTAACAGCTTCGCCCACCAATGCCTGGCAAACAAACAAAACCAAGATGCTGTATGCCCTAACATACTGGCCACCTTACCCTATGTTAGAAACACATCAGAACTGACTACAAGACTCCAACGACCTCTTGGAATAAAAATAGCAGACAAACCAACAGCCATATTTCGCCAGTCGCTGGACCTGAAACGTTAACTGATTTTTTCCTCACGGATGCTGCCAGACCTGCTGAGCTTTTCCAGCAATTTCTGTTTTTGTCCCTGAGTTCCAGCATCCGCAGTTCTTTTGGTTTTTATGTTGAAATAGACCCCATCTACATACCACTATGGTACGAAATTGGAAACAAGACTGCCCACCATGACAGAGCGGACCATAAAAATTCAGAGCAGTACAGAACAACAGCTCTTCAACAGAAGCTACACAGCACTGACGATGTCACTTAGAAGGGAGATGAAAAGTTTGCACGAAAACCAGTCAGCTTGGCTAACCAACCAACAACTCCAACTGCAACCCGAGCCACAGATCTTTGTTAAAACATTAAAGAAGAAATTCTTCCATATCTCATCTTAAATTAGTGTTCCTTTATTCTGATACCACGACCTTTGGTCCTAGAGGGGAAACATCCTCTCAGCATGTACCCTGTCAAGCCCTGCAAGAATCCTATAAATTTCAAAGAGATCACCTCTCATTCTTCTCAACTCCAGTGAGTAGAGTCCTAAGCTGTTTAGTCTTTGCTCATAAGACAAGCCATCCATACCAGAATCATCCTAGTGGACATGCTCTGAGCTGCCTCCAATGAAATAATTTTGTTACTTAAATAAGGGGACCAAACTGTTCACAGTACTTCAGATGTCGTCTCCACCAACACTTTGTACAGTTGCAATAAGATTTCTCAGTATTGTACTTCAACCCCTTGAAATAAGGGCTGACATTCCATTAGGCTCTTCTTGATTACTTACTGTAACTACATGCTAGTTTTCTGTGTTCTGTGCACAAGTACCCCCAAGTCCCTTTGTGTTGCAGATTTCAGCAATTTTTCTCCATTTAAATGATATTCTGTTCTTTCTTCTCCCCCTTCCAAAATGAACAACTTTACATTTTCCCACGTTGTGCTCCATTTGCCAACATTTTGCCCACTCAATTAACCTATGATATCTCTCTGTCAACAGTTTGTTTCCCACCACTCAGGTTAAAAATTATTGAACAGAACTATAACTTGCTTTCTCCCTCCACAGATGCTGAATAATTTCCAGAATCTTATGTTTTGTTTTTAATTCTGATTTTCAAAATATTCAGTATTTTCCTTTTGTCCATTGTGGTGGGCTTACAACTGAATAACATTGTTTAGCGTAGAGGTTTGAGTAAATTAAACTGGAAGATATAAGAATTATGATTTGAGTCTTTTCCATAGTTTTTATATTTTGATTGTCGATTACATCATCTTGTGTATCAGATAATTATCACGGTTGCCAAACATGCACTTTTCATATGTGTCCATCCTTGTGTCGAAAGAAAGAAAAAAAAATTCAACATTACAAGGTAACAGAACAGCAAATAAAAACTGAAAATGCTGTAAATACTCAGCAGGTCAGGCAGCAACTATGGAAAGAAACAGCTATGCGCCAGGCGATGATTCTTCATCAAAAGTGTACTAAGACAGAAAGAAATGGAAACATTTTTAAGACTCTGGATTTCAGCATCTGGAATTCAGCACTTTTGACCATGTTGGAACTAAGGCCACGAGGTTAGGAATGGAGTACCTGGTAAAAAGCAAACTGAATGTCAGTGAGCATGTTATTCTGTGCAAGTGCTGCTTGATAGCACTATTAAGGACATTGTGCATCACTTTTCTGATGTTTGAGAGTAGACTAATTGGGTGGTAATTGCGGTGGATTTGTTCTGCTTTCACGACAAGCCTGAGAATGTTTTCACGTTGTAGGGCAGATGCCAGAGTTGTTGCTACACTGGGACAGCTTCTGGAGCACAGATCTTCAATATTATTGCAGGAATTTTAAAAGTGAACAGAGCCCTTGCAGTATCTAGTGCTTCTACTGGTTTCTTGCTATCATCTACAGTGAATCAAATCAGCTGAAGATTGGCATCTGTGATGCAGGGAACCTCCGGTGGAGGCCAAGATGGATTATCCAGTTGGTAATTCCAGCTAAAGGTTGTTGCAAGCTCATCAGCCTTAAAGTCTGCACTGATGTGCTGGACTCCAGCATCACTGAGAATGAGGATATTTGTGGTGCTTCTGCCTCCAGCGAGTTGTTTAATTGTCCACTGCTATTCACAACTAGATGTGGCAGGACTGCAGAGCTTAGGAACAAAAACAAAGTTGCTGGAAAGGCTCAGCAGGTCTGGCAGCATCTGTGGAGGAAAAACAGAGTTAACGTTTCGGGTCCGGTGACCCTTCCTCAGAACTGCAGAGCTTAGATTTGATCAGTTAGTTGTGGAATTGCTTAGCTCTGTCTATCACTGGTTCTTATGAAGTTTGGCACAGAGTTAATACTGTTTTGTAGCTTCATTGTGTTGCCACCGTATTTTTAGGTATTACTGGTGCTGCTCCTAGCAGACGATTCTGCTGTTTTCATTGAACCAGAGTTGATCCCCTAGGTTGATGCCAATATTGGAGTGTGGGATATACTAGGCCATGAGGTTGCACATTGTGTCCGGAATACAATTCTACTACTGCTGGTGGTAATGGATGCCCAGTCCTGAGTTGTTAGATCTGTCCAATGCCTGACATCTATTCAATTTGGCATGATGATAATGCCACATAAGACAATGGAGGGGTCTTAATGTGAAGACAGGACATTGTCTTCACAAGGACAGTGTCATGGTCACTCTTATCCATCCTCTTATTGCCTCACTGGAATTCAAGTCCTGCTATTGCTGGAGTCATCTCAAAAGTTCAAGATTTTAAAAAGTGCACAAAATTTATCTCCAATTTATGTGTTTTAGACCTAGGTTGACAGGAAGCACAGACCAGTTTCTACACTTAATAAGAACTACTATTCATTACAAATAAATTGATTCTAACAATTATGAACTATCAACTTATAGAACTACTAGTTGAAACTCCAACCACCTTATAAACTCCCCCTCAACATGCACTTACAAACAGACACAGACAGAATAAAAACATGGGTGTTATGGGTGGAGAGGAAGTTTGGGAAGGCAGTTTAGTGGTCCCTGTCCACAGGGTTTGTTGAAATGATTCTTGTGTTTCCCAAGTTGTGAAAGGCATGAAACAAAAACAGAAAATGCTGGAACTACTCAGCATATGTATGGAAACAGAAACATACCTAAAGTTTCAGGTTGATGACTTTCCATCGGTATGGCGTCATACTATACATTTCATTAATCACAGCCATTCCAGTCTCAATAAAGACAGAATGCTCAATGTGGTGTAGTGGCGCATGCAGCAAGTGTCAACTTTGTTCAATGATGGTACTCTCATTCTGAGAACCGTGGGTTCAAGTTCCATTCCAGATCTGAAATTCATAATCTAGGCCAACATTTCAGTGCAGTTTTCACAAATATTGAATTTTCAAGTAACCCATCTTTTGGATAAGGATTAAACCAAGGCCCCAGCTGGCTGTTCAAGTGGACGTAAGGCATCATACCACTACTTTTGAAGAACTAAGAGTTCTCCTGGTGTCCTGGCCATCAGTTACCTTTTAAGTAACACCAATAGAATCTAGAAAAACTGATTAATTAATCTAATATTTTGTTTGTTGAATTGTACTAGTTTTGCCTAACCTTGAAGTTACTGCACTTTTAAGAATAAATTATTAGTTTTCATTCGGAAGATTTGAAACGGGCTTTACAGCTTCAATAATGTGACTGCTTCTGAATAGATTTCTGCTATTCTGATAAAAGGTCAAGGACCTGAAAATTTAACTGTTTCTCTCTGTCCAAATGCTGTCAGGCCTGCTGAATATTTCCAGAGTGTTATGCTTTTATTTCAGATTTCCAACATCAGTATCATTTCATTTTTGCATTATCTCAGTTGTTCGTGTTGAAATGTTAAGCCCCAAGTGTTGTTCATCCTATATCTTAACTTACCTATAATATTTGGAACTTAACTTCAGATCTGACAGTTCTTACTTCACAAAAGTTAAGTAATCTCCGCTTTGTTCAGGTTTGGCAGACAGCAACATATCATAAATACAATATCACTTCAAAGAACCTGCAGTATAATGGTGATTGTTTAGCTGTTTTCTCCATTTGTTTGTAAAGTATAGATTTAAAATACAAATATAACAAATTGTTTAGCTGTATTTGCTATTTTAATTATAATCTTACCCAGACAGAGTTGATCTTTGGAAGTGATATTCTCTAAACTGGTTCGAAATACAGTCAGGTAAGCTGCTCTACAGTTTCTATAAAAAATCTCTTCTTCGGTGTGCTGAGATCTGCCAGATTCAGGTTGCCTGGGCAAAGCTGAAGTAGCTGTGATGCTTCCTTGCTGGGTGGACATTCTGAAAATTCACAAGATTGTGTTTTATATTAAATACCATATAAACATGCAAATTCACCTCCAAGGCACTCACCAACTTTATTTGGAAGTAAGTCATCGTTCCTTCACTGTCAATGGGTCAAGATCTAGAACGTCCTCCCCAGACCAAATGCACTACAGTGGTTCAAGAAGGCAACTCACTAACACCTTTTCAAGGTAAACTAGGGACAGGGCAGTAAAGGTTGATCCAGTCGGTAACACCCACATCTCATGATAAAACTCAATATTTAGGCAAGGATGTCCATGAAACTAATTTGGAAGGAGTACTTATACATAAAAATAATAGGACTCCTTCCATCGGTTACCTTTCTTTAGAAGCATAGAAATCTCCAGCCTATTGAAGGTTTTCAGCCCATTGCAACAGTCAATGTTCTAATTCCATTTCCCAGCACTTGGCTCATAACTTTGTATGCTTTAGCATCAAGTGCACATCTAAATACTTTTTATATGTAATGAGGGTTTCTACCTCTACCACCCTTACAAGCAGTTAGTTCCAGAGTCCCACCACCTTCAAGGTGAAAATGTTGTTCCTCACATCTCCTCTTAATCTTCTGCTCCTTACCTTAAATCTACTCCATCTTGTCATTGATCCCTCCTGCCTACCCTATCTGTGCCCCTCATAAATTTATACATTTCAATCATGTCTCCTGTCAATCTCCCCTGCTCTAAGGAAAATGACTCTAGTCTGTTCAAGCCCTTTTCTTAACTGAAACTCTCCAGTCCAGGCAACATCCAGGTAAATCTCCTCTGCAGCCTCTCCAGTGCTATCATATCCTCTCAAAATGTGGATTCCAGAACTGCACATGATACTCTAGCTATGGCCTAACAAACATCTTACATGCTTCCAGCATAACCTCCATGCTCTTAAATTATATTCCTCAACTAATAAGATAAGTATATCATATGCCTTCTTAACCACTTTATGTGCAGAAGAACTGCTATCTGACTCTCTCTTATAGCCACAGTATTTAGATGCTTGGTAAATTTAAGTTTCTGGTCACCTACAACTCCAGGATATTGATGGTAAGGGTTTGATGATTGCAATGCCTTCAAATATCAAGGGTTATGCTCTCACTTCTTGATGGTAGTCATTGCTTTACACTTGCCTGGCAGAAATATTATTGCCATTTATGATGCTAAGTCTAAATATTGGTAACAAGGTGATCATGCTGCATGCAGACATGAACTGTTCTATTATCTGAGGAAACTGTGATTGGAATTAAACATTGTCGAAACACCAACAAACATCCTGAGGGAAGGTCATTGATGAAGCATCTGTGTCTAGGAGAAACTGATGGCCTAGGGTTGAGATGATAAATTTGCAAATCCTATTTATGAAGGCGGAACTAAGTTTAATTACATTAAGATGCATTTCATTTCCACCACATCAAATATTTAACCAAAGTTCACTGCACTTCCAAAAGAAATTTCAACTAACATTTCAGTGACGTAAATTGGCGCCCTTGCTACTGCTTCCCAAGCATCATTCAATTTCACACTTTCAAAACCTTTCCTAGTTTACAGATTGTTATTAAACCCCTTCTTCTTCCTCTACTTTGCTAAAAAAAATTATAATATCTTCAAACAAAATATTTTCCCAGGTTATTATAGCTTCTCTCTGTTGGTGACGTTTTTAAGGCATTATGTTTTTAAAGCAAAACAAGTGAAATTTAATAGACCCATTATTAGTAGAAAGAAAATTTAATACTTCTTAAATATCTGAACTAGATCAGGGCAACAGCTAATCTGTAACCTCTTCGCATTAACGAAACTAGAATGCAACTTCTGGAAGTTTCTAGTTGCAAAAAGTTAACGTCTCTGGAGTTTAATAACATTATTAAAGATACCAATTACCCTCCGGTTTGTCCTCACCTCCTCTGCCTGGGCCTTGGCTATAACCATGGAAACCTACTTTAGCCAATGGAAAGAAAGCGGTGCTCACTATTTACCGACCCGATCCTGAGAAGAACCCGGTCCTAAACAATAGTTCCGGTTTCCTGACCAAGTGGCTGCAGTCTTTGTTTTAATTAAGCTTTACAAACTTAACTTGAGAATACAGCACAAAACGGCTGGATGCTGAAAGCGGAACAAAGTTAACCGCCTTTCATTGGTTTGTCCACTTCTCTGGTTTACTGATTGGTATTTATTCCACCTGTCCTTTTTCTTGAAATGTCCCCAACATATTTTATCAGATTTCCTCAGGGTGGAAGGTAAAGCTGTTGATTTGTTCCAAATGTTTTGAATTTCATCAAGGACTCTGACATGGTCCAGGTACTGACGGGCTTGAGGTTGCAACTCTACAGTACAAACATCGAAAGACACGGCAACGCTTTGGTGAAAAAGCTTGAAATGCACGAAGTGAGGAGAAGCGAGCCTGGAATTCAGCAGCTCGAGCCGCGAGGGTCAGTACCCGGAGCGAAAAGAGAGCGACACCGGGCGGGGAAATCAAACCAGAAACAGCTCGTGGTGGGGGCGGGAGTCAGAATCAGAAAAGGATGGAGCCGAGATTACCGTGAGTGCCGGGGGGGTGATGGAGCCGAGATTACCGTGAGTGCGGGGGGGGGGGGGGAGGGTGAGGAGCCGTGATTGCGGGGGGAGGGGGGAGGATGAAGCCATGATTACCATGAGTTTGGGAGGTGTGGAGCCAAGCTTACCAGGGAGGTGGGGTGGCAGAATTGCATGGCATGGACATGTCACATGTACTTTTATATGAAAGATAGAGTGAAAAATTTTATAAGTCACTCCCTCACATCTACATAAATGACAGAAGTCATACATAACAATAATAATAAAAAGTAAAATTGAGACAAAGTTCACCACGGTTCCCTGAAGACGCAGCCAGGTCAAGACTGCCACTCCTGGTCAAAGCTGCCTGCCAGGCCTCTGGAATACTTGGATGCCAAAAGATGAAAGAGACCTTCAGAGCCTGGGACCTGTTCCTCGCTCACCAGGAGACACCAGGCTAGGGTAGACCCGTGTCCGGCTCCTCCTGGCATTGCTGCCACTGCCGCCGGAGGCAGAGTTCACCTGCCAGAAACCCATATCCACCCCATGCTAGTGAGGGGCAGGGGGACTAGGGAGGAGGCAGTGGTATAATTGGGGGGGAAGGAGGAGGAGTTGGTGGGATAATGGGGGGGGGGAGGGGGAGAAGGGGGGGGTGGAATAGTGAGGATGGGAAGAAGGGGAGAGGGTGTTGGAGAGAGTGGAGGTTTTGAGCTGTGTGAAATGGGGGAACAGGAAGAGTGGGATGTTGGTGGTTTGAGGAGTCGAGTTTGGTGCGAGTGGGGAAGGCGAGATGGAAGTGAATAGTGAGAGAGGCAAGTTGAGGGGAGAAGTGACAAGTGTGGGTGTTTACGGGGCAGTGGTGAAGTGAACAGGAAGGACTGGCGGGTGACGTGAGGAGTGACTAAACGGGGAGGGGAGTTGGGGTAGGATGGACAAGAGATGGAAAAATGAAGAAGTGAGGAGGCAGGTGAATGAGGAAGGGAACGTGAGGGGGGGTGGGAATGTGTTGGAGTGATGTGTAGCATTGGGACTGAATAAGGGACAGGGAGTTTAAGAGAGGGAGGCAGGGATTGGGGATGTCATTGTGTCAGTGGCTAAGTTAGTCGGGGTGGTGGGTGAAAGAGGGAGGCTAAGAAGAGAGGAGAGCAGTGGGGGAGGTGGGGATGATCTGGAAGTGGGTTGAATGAAAAAGATGAGATGGTGATGATGGTTATTAATGGTTCCCCTTAATTTCTTCGACACAATGGTTTCATGGACCGTGTGTTTGTTGGTAGTTAGATTAAAGAAGTCTATTTAATCTCCACTCTTATTTATCATGAACGTTTAAAATTGTCAATCCTACTTCCTGGTTGCTGTTTTGGTTTTAGCCATTACTGGTGTTCTATGTTGTATGCTGTGTTCTATTCAATAGTGAGTTGTAGTCCAATTCCACTTGCCAATCTGAAGATCTCTAACTCCATGCCCTTCTCTACCTTTGCTCACTTTCCATTATAGCTGGTAATATTGATGCATTCCTAATTTTCACATCACAATTCAGATACTAAACTTCAATTTATCTAAAACTGTGCCTGCAAATTCTAGCACCTCAACCTATGTTGATTCTCAGTCATGCAGTACCTCAAAAATAATGTTCTCATCCTTGTTTAGTTTTTTCCAAAGTTTCACCCTTTCAAATCTGTAACCTCCCCAAACTTCCAACTCTTGTTTTCTCTATCCCACTCCTTGTAGCTTCTGTTTTGTCTAGCCATCATCTTTATTTTTCATAACACCTGCATGAAAATCCTTTGAATGTTTTTATATTAAACATGCTACATAATGTATTTTGTTCCTGAGTTGTAGGAAATTCTAACCCTTTCCTACTGGGTTATGTCTAATAACATGCACAAGTCATAAGAAGCCACTACTAATTGAAACTATAATGCTTGTGAAGTAGAAATGCTGTTTTGAGTTTGAGGCTGAAAAAGAGTTCTTGATCACTACAGTGTGAGGTCTGATGAAAACCAGTCCTTAAGTCCAGTCATCTGATGAAGTCTGATGCTGAAATTAAGTGCTGGGAAATAGAACACTTTCCCATTTCAGGCTCAAATTGCCTTCACTTTATATAATAAAATGTTTGTACCATTAAGAATGAGAACATCTTGCCCAATGTTAGGAAAGTATCAGAGTTGCTCAGGGTCATTTGTGTAGTATTGCCTAGCTAATAAACTGAAAGCCAGAAAGAAATTCGGGTTTGTTCTGCTATTGCAACAATGTCGCTGATAAGGAGTGAAACAGGATCATTAAATGACAAGGCCAGGTTACATGACAATGGATCAATTAGAGGTCAATTAATTGATTTTAAATATAAGAAATGTGTCTTGATGAATCAATTATAATTGATTGCTCAACAGAACCCTATTAGGTCACGTAACCAATAACTTAACTCAATTATTCATGTGTCACGCAAACCTTATCCTTTTGCGGATGAAAATTAAGCATCCCTACTGTACAGTTTAAAGCTGTGCTAATCACTAACTCCAGTTGAGGAGCACAGTTGGAATTCTAGTCTTACTCATCTATTTGTCTCACTCCTTCCTTCCTCCCCCAACCAAACCATCACCCATTATCAGTATAAATACCACTATTTCCCAGCTGCTTTCAGTTCTAACAAAGAGTCACTGGACTGGAGACATTAAGGTACAAATGAACTAAAATTTGTAGCCTGTTTTGGCGATCATTAAGTACCTCGCTCGTTTGTATTAGGAATAATCTGGCCCCTGAAAAGCTTTGTCAGGCCTTCACTTTCGACTGAGAAACTAACTGTTGGACAAACGGAATTAAATCCAGTACAACCTGCAAAATGAGTCCGGTTCAAAACAAGAAAAACTACAAAAATTAGCTTTGCCCAGGTGTGTGAGGAAAATGCACGTGATTAGATGGGAGCATTTTTTTTTAATTGAGTCAAGAATGTCCAACAAGTGATGAGGGGTAACACAGTGTATACTTTAGTTTGTATTATATATAAAAATCACTGAATGATTTCACCTTGGCCACAACTCTGGTATGTATATGTACTTTCTATGAGAAAAAGTAACTTGATAATTTATCTTGGATTTTCATTATAAACATTGGTGAGATAAGTGAACATATGCATAAAATCTGCATGTCCAGTCATGATCATATTGTGTTGTTACACTCGTTGGTTATGTTCTTTTATAGTTCAAAATTGGGCATTGTGAGTCTACTTCCACTTGTATGAAGTGAGTGATTCATTTAAGGAAGCAACTAATGGCACTATGATGAATAAGTACTGACAGTGGAACAGAACTTGTAGCACCAGTGGAAGTGTACATCATAGCACATTAGGCAGAGAGTTAAATTGACATTATGCTTGCCTTATTAGTGTCTGCTGTTTTGAACTAATGAAGCGTCATCTAGACTCAAAACATTAGTTTGCTGCCATAGATACTGCCAGACTCGCTGTGATTTCCAGCATCTTTTGTTTTCAGTACAGACTCCAGCATCTGCAATACTTTGCTCCTACGTTCTGCTGCTTTGAAGTTGTACGTTCTGATATTTTCTTAAACAAAACATATTTCTTTTAATATTTCAGAGTTAAACGGTCACTAAAGTTGGAAAAAAGGGTAAGTATTAAAGATATGAAGATTTGAAGATGCTTTCATTAAATCAGAAGTTAAAAATGGTGCCTTAAGGCCATTTCTTCTACAACTGCAGGCAGATGAGGCAACACCTTGCAAAAAGAACCACAAGGTTTCCATTGAAAGATTTTCCCCAGTCACTGGAACTCAGTGTCTTAGCCCTTTTACCCCCAGGGATGCACTCTGTGGAGCAAAATCTGGTAAAGTAATAGCAATGTTTTTGAAAATTAATTCATTTTGTTTAATGTATTATTCTATTGCTGAGTGACATACTATCAATGTCTTCATAATTACGTTATAACTAACTGGGTGCATCCTGTGTTGCACTTTTGGAGTAGCATTGACCTCGAGGTCAAGATGATAATTAAATTTCTTTTAAAACGTTTCTGCAAAACACTTTGTCCATAGTAATTTCAGAGTGTGTGAAATAAAAGGAAAATTCTACCATAATCTTTGTATGATCGAACAAATTAGTTCGTCATCGAGTAAACTTAAAATAGTGATGAGGACGATATAGTTTAGACTAATTCTGCACTCCCTGCCCCCCATGTAAAGTCACCTTAGTCTTACCAGACCATGGGGCTGCTCTCTCATGAGAGAGACAAGTGATTGTGGTTTAACCTGAGGGTCACTATGCCTCAGGCGAAGGAAGAGATTGAGAAGGACAGTCCTTGATGGTAACCATAGAATCCCTACAGTGTGGAAGCAAGCCATTCAGCCCATTGAGTCCACACAGACCTTCCGAAGAGCATCGTATCCAGACCCACACCCCACCCTATCCCTGTAACCCTTCATTTCCCATAGTTAACCCACCTAGCCTGCACATTCCTGAACACTTTGGGCAATTTAGCATGGCCAATCCACCTAACCTGCACACGTTTGGACTGTGGGAGGAAAGCGGAGTACCAGAGGAATCCAGTGCAGACATGGGGAGAAAGGCAACTGCCTGTGTGGAGTTTGCACAGAGGATGGAATCAAATCCATGTCTTTGATGCTGTGAGGCAGCGCTAACCACTAAGCCACCGTGCCGCCACTAAATTCACAATCTCAGCCTGTGTGTGAATTTAACTCACGTTATTGGCATTACAAACCAGCCATCCAGCTGACTGAGCTAATTGACCCCCAACTGTCATATAACATGTATAGAAATAGCCATTTCTTCCTGATATCAGCTATGGAGTCTGGCTGATTTAGGGTCAGGAGATTCCTCGTGGCAAGAGAAAGAAACAGATTTAGAAAGTCTTGTTTCAAAACAGCATTTGCCAAGAACAGGGATCAGACCATTTTCCCACCTACTCTCAGCAGGAGGAAGTGCATTGAAAAGGCATTTGGGAAAACATCATGCAGTTTTGTAAGGTCAAAATAAAATATATTTGTTTTATGTTGTCCTGTAGATGTTGCTGAATCGAATGTGGAAAAGTCTAAAGTTTCCACAAAAGGGCATCTGCATGCAGCCCAGAAAGAGTGAGTCACTGAATCACTGTCAATTCTTGCAATCTATTGAAAAGGGACTGTCCTGAGTAATGCAACATTTTGAAGAAGATTACTGTATTATGTAAACATGTGTATATATAATTTTAAAAATATATATTAAAGAAGTATTAGATCAGCTGAGATATTGCTCCCAGTGAGTCAGGGAAAACATTGAATGTGACAAAGTAAATGTGATGTTTACGGGAAATGTGCACTGTGTGTAAGACTTTCGATATGATCTATATAAATCATGAATAATACAGCAGAAAGAAGACCACTTGGCACGTATTGCTGTGAGCTCTAATCCCACATCCCTGCCCTTCCCTGTATTTATATTTTTGCTCTCCAAATTCTGATCTCATAAGCTTTTCATTGATGAAGAATTAATATATAGAAATTGCCAAGTTCTGAAGTTTGTGATATAACTTGAGTCTTTTGTTTTGATATAGATTAAATATTTTGAGGTCAAAAGTGGAAAAGTCTGTCTTGGTTATCAAAGCAACCAGAGAAAAGTTGAGTGCTCTGCAGGTCAGTCTAGATGTCCTGATAAAAGGTCTATTACTTAAGTATAGGTAATGGAAATGCCACTTTTTCATTCCACTTCACTTCATTGCTGAAGACATGGTGTTGGTGGCAGCATCTAGTGCCTCAGTCAAGTGACTATTCTTCATTTCTGGGTTTAGATAGCTCCCATCCTATCCCTGGAGTCCAATACTCATGCCTTAAATGCATGATTTTGCTGCCAGGCCAGTTGTTCACAACCAAATTACATTTTGCACCAAACACAATTTTGTTGTAGAATCCCTACAGTGTGGAAACAGGCTTTTCAGCCCAACAAGTCCACACCGACCCTCAGAGCATCCCAACCAGACCCATCTCCCTATGACCCAGCTAATCTATACATCCCTGAACACTCTGGGCAATTCAGCATGGCCAATCCACCTAGCCTGCACATCTTTGGACTGTGGGAGGAAACCGGAGCATCCGGAGGAAACCCATGCAGACACTGGGAGAATGTGCAAACTCCACACAGACAGTCACCCAAGGGTGGAATTGGACCCAGGTCCCTGGTGCTGTGAGGCAGCAGTGCTAACCACTGAGCCACTGTGCTGCTAGTTTTCTAGACTAAGGTGTTACAACAGTGTGCCTTAATTTCTTTCTGCTTTTTTGTTAACGAAATAATATCAAAAAGTATGATCATATATTGTTCATTATATCCCAGTGACTCCTAGAAGTCTCAACTCAGCTGCCAGCATATTTGATTAGATACTCACTTGTACAGTGCTCTGTTAATTTTAGAGATTACGATTTAAAATCTCCAATCTGGTATCTGAATTATGAAAATTTTGACTTAATTGGTAAAATAGGCATTGAGGATGTTTTTCCACTGGAAGATTCTGCCAGAACTAGTCTTGACCCAACCTCTCTTGTGTTAAAATGGCATGCAAATTCCTTATTTATCTTTGACTCACATACCCAATATCACCCAAAATTAATAAATAGCTCCAGAGTGATTTTTTTTTTTTGGAGAGGGGTGTTCTGTTTGTCATGCAATAAGCTTACTACTTTGTTGTTATAATTTCAGGCTTTAGAGGGGAGAAAAGAGTTTGAATATTTCATTGGTGCCTGGAACAAGTCGGGGGATCTGACTGCTGAGCTCCAAAGAAACAGGGAACTCAGTAAGTACCAAAATTTCAGTTTGGAAGTTTTCTGACATTTCTAATCCCGTACTAACTGTAGAGAGAATTGCTAGTTCTTCTGTGCTTTGCAAATTGACCTGCACATACTCAACTCCAGAGAGCAAAGCTGTTTTATGTTATGTCCGAATTGGGAACTAACATAAAGAAACTTGGCGATTTAGGGTTTTGCAGGATCCCGCCAACATTCTAATGTTGCACAGTCTAATTCACACAGCTATTTTTAGAACCTCAATAAGTTGTTTTTCTCAATTGTTTTCCAAAATGAACAATTCATTGTGTAGTTTTGAGGGTATTGTGATGTCTGGGGGAGATGACCTGTGCCCAAATCTACATTTTCTAATGGTCATAGATTTCACCCTCCTGTAAATAGCTTCACATTTTTGAGTGGTAAGGCTGCTGAGCAGATTGCGGAGTGTCTATATTAAGAGGAAAGTAAAGAGAGTGATTCTATTCCACTCCTAAAACATCCCCAATTAAAGTAACATTCATTAGGCCTAGGAACATGATGCTAATATGTAAATTAGAAGAAAATGCAGGTATTGATGAAGTGTATATTTTAAAAAAAAGTTTCCCAAAATGATCCAGTCAGTATGTCACAGAGCCCTGAGACTGGGACCTGCACTGAATGAACTGTTCCTTGGTAGAGGAATGGTGATAAATATGCTACAGTTGGTTTCAGACCACCATGAGTCAGGCAGGAAAAATATCAGGCAGTTCCTATTTTTGACTTTTCTGTAATATATGGTTTTAAAAACACTATACCCATAAGTGTTGGACAAGAATGTAATTCAGGTGAATAATGATGGGTATCCATGGTTTGAATCCTCTGCCTCCCCGTGTTTGAGTTGCATGACAATGTGTTTGGCCAATTAAATAATGTTGCTCGTGCCTTTAGAATTGGGATACCTTGTGGTTTACTGCCTTCGCAGATTAGAGGAAGAAAACATTGTAACTTATTTCCAATGCAAGTTATAATTGTATATCTTTGTTTTGTTCTAGTGGAAAGAAGAAGCAACCAAGCTGCTAAGGTTCAGTAGAACCAAATATGTAACTCTTCTAATACGGTTAGCTTTTCATTGTCAATCAAGGCTACATAGGTGCTTTGATAATTTTCCTTTTTGGTAGTCTTCCTTTTGTTATATTTAATGCAACAGTATAAATTTCAAATACATTGCCTGAAATTAATTCTTGAAAGAAACTCTTCCATTCTTTTTAATTTCATTTAAAGCTGATATGTTAACTTGAGATTTAATCAGTGGTGTAATATTATGTTCCTATTAAAGCCTGTTCACCTGTACAAGGCGCAAGTTGGGTGTGTGATGGAATATTCTCTTTTGCCTGCTATCACTTCTGGACAAAGCAGCCTTCTGGATTGCCATTCTGCCTACTATCTTAAACATTCACTCCCCCAATTATCACAGTAACAGGAATGTGTCCTATCTACAAGATGCACTACATCAACTCACCAAGACTACTTCAAAAACACTTTTCAAACTGCTGGAATGGACCTGGGCATCAGATGTGTGATGCAAGTTTCCTTCCAGAGCCCTCACCATCATGACTTGAAAATATGGCACCCATTCTTCACTGTTGCTAAATCAAAATTCTGGAACTCTTTCCTAGCAGCACTATGGGTGTGTCTACACCACATACATTGCAGCAGTTCAAGAAGAAAAGTCACTACCACCTCTTGAATAAATTAGGGACAGGCAATAAATGGTGGCCACGGCAATTACTCCACATCATGTGAAAGAAAATATTTATTAAAAAACTCATATGCAAAAATCAACTTTTAACTGCTTGAAATTGCACTAATTATACCCTGAGCACTTCATCATTCACATTGAAGTAAATCTTGTTTTTACCTCAGATGGCCACACATACTGGGTTCTGTTCCATTATACTGGGAGCACTTTGATTGTTTAGTGAAGGCCTAGGCATTGCTTCTACAATTAGGCTGCTTTATGTGGGGGACATTACAGCCACTGGATTCTGGACCCTATTGCAGTCTTGGTCCAAATATGGACTCAATATACGGGGTTAGAGTGACTGTCTTGACATTAAGGGAGAATTTTGTCTGTGTAGCATCAAGAAACGCTAATAAAAATTGAAGTCAATGGGACTAAGTGAAAATTCCACTGGTTGGAGTCACGCTGAGCACAAAGTAAGTTGGTTGTTGTAGTCCAAAGTTACAGATTCTTCAGGGTCCTGTTTCAGGCCCAACCATCTTCAGTAGCTTCATCATAATGTCAGAGTGGGAATGCTTTCTGATAATTACCCACTGTTCAATACTATTCTCAACTCCTCAGATACTGAGGCAACCCGTGCTTGCTTGCAGCAAGACCTGGACAATATTTGGACTTGGGTGGAGAAGTAGCAAGTAACATTTGCGTCACACAAGTGCCAAGTGATGAACATCATCAACAATATGTCCTGTTGATATTTAACAGCATTATCATTGCTGAATCGGCCATCAACACCCAAGGTTACCATTGACCAGAAACTTCTCTGTGCCAGGCTGTAGGCATTCTGCTGTAAATTCTGCTTCCTAACTCCCCAAAATCATTCTGTGGTCTGCACGGCACAATTTAAAGAGAAGACTCCCTGCTTGCTGGATGAGTACAGTTCCAAAAACATTCAAGAAGTTTAACAATATCCAGAAAAAAGCAGCCTGTTTGATCAGGACCCCATCCAAATTAAGTATTAATTCCTATCACTACCAGCATACAGTAGCAGCAGCATCATTGACAAGATGTACTGCAGCAACTTTCATAAAGGACACTACTGATAAGATTAGTTTTTACAACATTCAACAGTGATCACATGGTCACCATGAGACTAGCTTTTACTTCCAGATTTTTTTCATTGAATTCAAACCCACAACTTCTGAACATTAGCCTGGGATTCTGGATTAGTAAACCAGTGACATTACCACAACAGCACCACCTCCATCTACGCACAGTGGCAGCAATATGGACCATCTACAAGATGCGCTGCAGGAACTCACCAAGTTTCCTCTCTCAGCTTCCAAACCTGTGAGCATTACTGCCTGGAAGGGCAAGAGCAACAGATACATGGGAACACCATCACCAGATTCCTCTCCAAACTGCATACCATCCTGACTTAGAAATCTCTTGCTGTTCCTTCACTGCCTTTATGTCAAGATCCTGGAATTCTCAGCCTAACAGGATGGCGGAATTTGAATAAAGGACTTCATCACCACCTTCTCACGGGCAATAAAATTTGGCCTAATCAGCGATACCCACATCTCATGAAAGAAAGATCCTCAACCCAACTCCCCTCGCCAGGCCTGTCAGTTTGGCACTCCCCAATACCCACAAATAATGACCAAGTGATGACACAGCAGAGATTGCGTCTTTATGCCCCAAGTGTGGACAGTGTCCAATTTACTATTAGCCAACTGGCCATTAAGTGGCTGTAAGGACTGTGCCTGGTAAGGTATTGGTCTATTGGGTGGGGATCAGAACACCTCATAAAATTCTGAAAGAAGCAAAGTGGAGGGACTGTGGTGAGGCTGAAGACTTTGAAAGGATGAGAGTGATGTCCATAATGCTGAAAGTATTCAGGCTGTCCCTAAATTCCAGAAGGATTTATAAAAGGCCTATAGCATCATGACGTTCTTACTTACTTACTTTGTGAAGTGATTCATTTTGGAAGGTCGAATTTGAATGCAGAATACAGGGTTAATGGCAGAATTCTCAGTAGTGTGGAGGAACACAGGGATCTTGGGGTCCACGTCCATACATCCCTCAAAGTTGCTACCCAAGTTGATAGGGTTGTAAAGAAGGCGTATAGTGTGTTGGCTTTCATTGGCAGGGGAATTGAGTTTAAGAGCCGTGAGTTTATGCTGCAGTTCTATAAAACTCTGGTTAGACCATACTTGGAATATTGTGGTCAGTTCTGGTCACCTCATTAAAGATGTGGAAGCTTTAGAGAGGGTCCAGGATGCTGCCTGGACTGGAGGGCATGTCTAATGAGGAAAGGTTGAGGGAGCTAGGGCTTTTTCATTGGAGCGAAGAAGGATGAGAGGTGACATGATAGAGGTATACAAGATGATGAGAGGCACAGATAGAGTGGATAGTCAGAGACTTTTTCCCAGGGCGGAAATGACTGTTATGAGGGGGCCTAATTTCAAGGTGATTGTAGGAAGGTACAGGGGAGATGTCAGAGGTAGGTTCTTTACACAGAGAGTGGTGGGTGTGTGGAATACGCTGCCAGCAGTGGTAGTGGAGTCAAATACTTTAGAGACTTTTGAGTGACTCTTGGATAGGCGCATGGATGATAGTAAAATGTAGGGTATGCAGGGTAGTTTGATCTTAGTAGGATAATAGGTCCTGACAACATCGTGGGCCGAAGGGCCTGTACTATGCTGCACTGTTTTATGTCCTGTGTTCAACTTACCAAAGCTCCTTTGACAGCATGTTCCAGATCAACAATCTGTATCAGCTAAGAGGGTAACAGCAGCACAGCATAGGAACATGAAAAGCTACAAGATCCCCTCCAAGCCCCATGCCATCCTGACTTGGAATTGTAGCACTGCTTCTTCACTATCACTGGGTCAAAGTCCTGGAACTCCCTCTGTAACAGCACTGTGGGAGTACCAATGGATTACTATGGTTCAAGTGTGCAAATCACCACCACCTTTTCAAGCCAATTGTAAACAGGTAATGAATGCTGGCCTTGCCAGCAATAACCATGTCTCATGAACAAATTTTAAAACATAATTCTTGGCCATGTTACTATACTTGCATCTCTTATATAAGGCTAATGCAGAAATCCAATATTGCATCCAATCTGCGAATGCCACCTTTGGACGTCTAAGGATGGGAGTCTTCTTCAACTGTGATATCCGTGCTGATACAAAGATCTTTATGTATAAGTTGGGCGTCCTTCCAACCCTTCTATATGGCTCTGAAACTTGGACTATGTATAGACGCCACCTCAAGATCCTTGAGAAGTACCATGAATGCTGTTTAAGAAATGTTCTCCACATCAGCTGGGAGGACGGGCATACTATCATCAGCATTCTTGAAACAGCTGATAGTACCAGCATCGAGGCCATGATCATCTGAAACCAACTCCACTGGGCCAACCACTTGCTTAGGATGCCTGAGTTCCAACTACCAAAGCAAATCATCTTCAGACCAGCTCATGGAAGGCACTCAAATGAGAGGACAAAGGAAACATTTCAAAGACTCACTTCAGGTTTTCCTCAAGAAATGCAATGTAGGTGCCAATGCATGTAAGACGTTCATTCAGAAGAAAGCAACTTGGAGGAAATTCCTATACAATCGGACACAATTCTGTGAGAATGCCCATTGACATGAGAAAGTATGGAAAAGGAACCAGAAAAAGGAATGCCAATGATCCCAAGACAAAGGACCGGTTCCACCTCCTGGAAGCCTATCAAATGTGTGGTCAGAGATGCAGCTCTAGGATCAGGCTCATCAACTGCACAAAGGCCCACGGCCAGTTACATGGAATTTCCTAGGTGAATAATCATACTTATTAGTTAGTGATTGACAACAACGACATGCACCCTTCAGCAGAAGATATTGGATGGTCATCTGGAATGAGGTTTTTCTGTTGTCTCATTCTCTCTCAAAATTCAGTGTCTCAGCACCAATTGTACTGAACCATTGCTACTCTGATAAACTACTGCTAAAGTGATATTTATTTCTGATCAATGTACATAGTGCTATTCAAACCAATAAATAACTATCAGAAAGGAAATTCTGCTTTTGATTTTATACAGTCCAAGCAGCTGAGGTTTAAAATGGAGGGCTAATATCATGTGTTTGATTGGCAGAGGCAGCATGATTAAGTTTTAATTGAAGTAACATTTGTCAGATAAAAATATAATTTCAGATATTGTCAGTTGTTAAAATAGGTTGACTGGTATAACTGAGAAGCTCACAGTTAGAAGCTATTTTTCCATTGCTTACTAAAGTATTAACATGGTTAATATTTTGGTTGCCTGACTGCTTCAAAGAAATTGCTAGAGCTTCAAAGGAAAACAAATTTCTCTATTCAGGAATCTACTAGTTCTTTTTTTTTTAATCTTTGCCATTGTACCATAGACAATATATGGCACACTATTAACAGCCCTTACTTGCATTCTAACAGTGACTGTTAGTCTTTCCAAAAATTTGCTTAGAACAATTGAAAAAATATAGATTATTTGTAAACAGCAGTACCTTAACTGAGTTTTTGCTCCTATGAATTATTTTAAATTGCAAATAAATCTGTAAAGCAATGTAACTTATCCAAAGAGGTACATCAGTCTGCTGTTTCATGTTGTCTGAATTGACAGGAGATGTGGTGGACATGCTCTGTGTTCTCCAGCAAGCAATTTACCATGATTAATGTTAGAATTGAACTGTGCTAACTCAGATTTCAGTTTATAGGCGTATAAAAACTGTTGTCAAGCTATTGTGCACAAAAAAAAGGTGTGTTCTGGTGGAGGCACTGAATTTTAGATACTTTCTCTGATTCAGATCAGAACACAGCCTCCTACCTGTTACTAAATTTTATTTCTTATCCTTGCTGCTCTTTGTGAAGGGGAGACAATGTTTTCTGTTGGCACTAATCTGTTGGCAGCAGATGTTGCTTAAAAAAAAGTTGCATTAAGTTGGGCATGATTAAATGTCCAAATTTTATGCATGCCAAAAATGAATACATTTTTGTTTTAAAAGCACAACAAACAAAATGCATCTCTTTCTGCAGTGCTTCATCAACAAAAGATGTAGTGCTTTATGAAACTGCTTGAGTGCCAGAGTGAGTGAATAATGTTGTGTGTCATCACTACATTTTCAAATACAGAAGCCTCTTATATGATGGAAGATTTCATATGTACTAATCTTATAAATTAGGAATTGATTTGTTTTTGATATCAGTGGAGCAAAGACCTGTAAATAATTTACATATCTTGCCTTTACAGATAATGCCTTATTTGTTTTCAAATTTTTCCATTCTAATTTTAAATCTGTATTTAAATTTTAAGCTATATTTCAAATTTTCAGCATTTCTACAATGTTTGTCTCATACATGTTCATCAAGTTTTTGTTTTGAAGGAGTTAATTGACGTGGTATAATAAAGTTTCACATTGAACAGGTTATCACAAATATAAGCTCAGCAGGTCGGGCAGCATCTGTGAAGGAAAAACAGAGTTAACGTTTCGGGTCCGGTGACCCTTCCTCAGAA
>NC_063341.1:29196011-29300773 GCF_021869965.1 Rhincodon typus | reverse complement strand
TTCTGAGGAAGGGTCACCGGACCCGAAACGTTAACTCTGTTTTTCCTTCACAGATGCTGCCCGACCTGCTGAGCTTTTCCAGCAACTTTGTTTATGTTCCTGATTTACAGTTTCTGTAGTTCTTTAGGTTATTATCACAAATATAAGAATGTTACTTAATCCTGGCCATATTGTCTGTAATAAACACATCATGATTTACTGCTTTAACATTTTGGACAAAATGCCAGCATTGAATTTGATGCAATATTTCGTGTCCCTCCTTTTGCCGAATAATTTTTTTGTTTGATTTTGCAGTATTACATGTATCTTTTGTTTCTCAGCATCTATAAATTAACCTAAATTCAATTTCTATCATAAACATTTTAATCAGTTCAATCTAAGTATTTTGGATGGGCATAATGTATGTTTGGGATGAATGATGAGGAATATTAATCATTTACGGTAATAGTGAGGCACTTTGCTATTTTAACTGAAATTCACACAACATACTTTAAGCACTCCTTGAGAATAGAAAGACATACATTCAATATTTTCAAGTCAGGACTGAACTGTTGGCCACAATAGTTGTCTGATGGTTTAAGATTCATTCCAAATACAGTTGGTCCTGCTATAATGCGTGTTTCTTCAACAAGGACTGGCTTTAACACGATTGAAGAATTTAGACTGCTATTTGTGAAACACGAACTTTCCTTACCTGTATTGGCTACAACACGATTGTGGCCCCATTAGTTTAAATGGTGCGGCTATTGCCTACGATTGTCCTATGACGCAAGATCGCATGAGAATGGAACTATCGCATTATATCGACTACATTCTACTTCACATTTACTTTGAAGGAGAGCCTCAGGAACATATCTTGGCAGCCCTTATCTTAAAAGGTGACCATTGATGAAGGGATCCAACATCATTTTAATGGCACCAACTCAGCCTTCTACAAACTATGGCAGCTAAAGTTTGACAACAAAAACCTCTGCAAGTCAACAAAAATCCGGAGTGGTTGTCGTCACCACACACCTGTGCTATAACGTGACCTGGAAAGTGTTCAGCGAACAAAATCTCTAGGGAAATTATATCAGCAAAACCTCTGTCACATTCTCCAAATTCAATGGGAGAAATGTTGAACAAAGAAAACAGTTCAGAGACACTCTAAAGATCTTGAAGTGTGATAGCATTCATCTGAATGACTATGAAAAGATTGCTCAGAACATTGATAACTTGTCTATTAAGCTGCATTACACTTTGGGTCATGTTGTCTTAATGATGATGGAGAGCACTGCAAGAGAAGGAAAGAAAAAAAAACAAATGCTGCAAGAGAAGGAAAGAAAAAAAACAAATGCTGCACTCCAAATCCTACCTCAGAACATCATTACCCCATGCACCCAAAAATCTGGGGTTCGAGAATCAATCCTGACTAAACTTCATTCTTGAGGTGAGGGGCAGTTGCTGCCATTGATGTGTGGCCAGGATTTGACACAAGTTAGGACATTTTTTGATGACCTCAAGTTTGTGAAGGTTGGCAAGTGGAGTCTGGTCAAGAGTCCGTTGGAAAAATCAAGTCTAGAGGTGGTAATGTCATAAATGAGGATTTCCCCAGCAGGTGAGCTGCGATAGCGGTGGAATTGAGCAATGTTAGAGGTTTATGTAGGAATCTTGGTGCTGGCATAGTTATGTGGACAGGAGCTTATCTCAGAGTTGATGTCACAGCAATGCTGAGAACTGTTTCAGCCAGAGACTGTGAGCAGGGACAGGAATGGAATAAGTGGCTACAACACAGCAATTGTGGTGGAAACCAAAGTCCATGATTTCCATTTTTCCAATGTTTGAGGGAAGAAATTTTGCTCCAGTTAGTACTGGATGTTAGATAAGCTCTATGTCAATTCAGGGATGCAAGGGGCCTAAAGAGTTGATAGTGTGGTAAAGCTGAGTGTCATCGGTGTACATATGGAAGCATTAACAATTTAGATTGATGATCTTTCTACATGAGGATGGAAGATATCTTTTGTTAACAGTGAAATGTTAACTCTGTTCCTGTCTCCAAAGATGCTGTCTGACCTGCGCTGTCACCGTGGGGCAGCAAGGATGGGTACAGCTTCTTTAGCATGTTCAGGGATGTTGGAGCAGTAGTTAGCAGCAACAGAGAGATTAAGAGTTAATATTTGAGTGATGACACAGCAAATTTCAAACGCAGGAACAATACCTGAGGACAGAGAATCATTAGTTCTTATTGTACGAATATTGGAGCTAGGAAGAGAATAAAACCAGAAAGTGCTGGAGAAACGCAAGTCAGAGTTAACATTTCATTGTTAACAAAAGTTATCTTCCATCCTTATGTAAAAAGATCATCAATCTAAATCGTTAATGTTTCTCTCTTCACAGTTGCTGCCTGACCCGTTGAGTATGTATTTCTAGAATTCTGTTTTTATTTCAGATTCCCAGCATCTGCAGTACTTTGCAGTGGTGGTATTGGCTGGTCAGTTTAGTGAGAAAAGCATCTTCTGACGCATGACTTTAAATACTTAGAAGATAGAGATAGTAGGTGCGAAGGAATACATCTATCTCCACGTTCCCTCCAAGTCATGCACCATCTTGACCTGGAAATATATCACTCTTCCTTAGCCATTGCTGGGCAAAATTCCTGGAACTAACAGCAGTATGACAGTACTGTTTTCACACGGATTACATGCAATTCAAATGTGGCTCACCATGACTTCTTGAGCGTAATTAGGGATGGGAAATAATTGTTGATTATGCTTCAACATGTTTTGAATGAAAATTTTTTTAATTGTCAAACCTTTACATTAGGCTTTGCAAAGTCTAAACATGAGTATAGGTTTGTGAATATTTCTTCTGGTTAACCTAACAAATAGATACATGGATTGGTGAAAATCTCAGTAAAAATAACATGACCATGCAAATTAAAAATCTAAACTTGGGAAGCTAATCAGGCATCAAAACAGCAGTGAATAAATTCATTGTGTATGCATAACAGACAAGAAGCAGAAAATTATTCTCTTTTTGCGTATTAACCCAGACAAGGTTGTGACTTCAATTAGTCTTCGGCCAGGAACAGATAAAAATCAGGCAGGTTAACAATTAGTCTCATCATTGTTACCATGAAGTTCAATATATAAAAGAGGCCATTTTGTTTAAATAGCACGGGATATCCAAACCGAGCATTAGCACTGAGTCACTGAAATATAAGCATGATCGCTTTTTTTTTTTTGCTGCTGTTTGATTTCCATGCGCCTGGAGATTTGGAAAAACAAAAACTGTTCTTGTGCAGTGACTGTAACATGAGACCTATCTAAATCGGTGAAAATGCAGAATCATACAAAAATACAACACAGGATGAGGCTACTTGGTCCATCATGCTTGTGCTGGTCTTTGGTAGAACCCCGGAAATAGTGTGACACCCCTGTGCTTTACTCATACCCTTGCTAATTAATAGTAGTGTAATCCAGATTGGGCTCTTGGATGTTCATGAAGGAAATAATTAACAGTACAAGGAATGAGAATATGCTTTTAATTTTGTAATTTCACTACTATTTTCTCTCAAACCACACCTCAGAGTACTGACTTTTTGAATTTGTGAATTTGTGTCATTAGGTTACAATAATTTACAAACACAGCTGAAATTAAGAGGCTTGATAGTGCAATGAAGGGAATTTTGTAAAATTCTAATGTGCTCATTTACCATTTTAGAGCGACTTCCACCTGTTTGACTCTACCACTCAAAAGTGTTTGTTTGAGCAAGTTCCACGTTAAAAAAAAACATTTTGTCAAGCACTTTTGTACTGAGCGTCTCATTGGAACCAGGAGAGAGAATCTCTATTGATGCCTCTGTGTCAATAGAATGGGCTTTGAGCTGATCATTAGGAATCTATACTACACCTATCACAGAGGATTTAATTTCCCCTGCACTTTGCAGCAGTTGCAGAATGTGCAAAGACCTGTTCCAGTTTATTTAGTCTTCAAAATTGCAAATCAATGCCAAAATTGCAGATCATCATTCCTGAAATTCCTTTGGAAATTTAGAAAATATTATTATTGGAGCAATCAGAGAAAATACAGCCTAGTAGACAATAGCAATAGCAAAACTAACCCAACACAATGATCTTTTTCATTCTGGGGAAGGAGGCCTCAGCCTCTGAGCCAGAAGGTTCAGGTTCAAGTCCCACCCTAGGACTTAATGGCTATGAAAGGTGGAATCATTAAACAGCCAAACAGCTAGAGTATCAACTTATAAATTCTTCCAATATACTTCAAAGCTGGTAGTAAGACCTGGAGAGATTCCTGATCAACCATATGATGGGTAGTTTCTACCATCGATGTAGATTCAGACTGCATTATGTGTGCAAAGCTGTATGTTGCCATAGCAACTTGAACTGAAAACTTGTGTTCCAGAACTAACCCCCGCCCAAGGTGTTAAAATACAGCTATAACACTGGCAATTACCCAACAATGTGGAAAATTGTCCTAGGCACAAAAAGCAGGTCAAATCTGACCTGATCAATTATCCCCTATCAGTCTATTGTCCATCATCAGCAAACTAATGGAAGGGGCACTTGAAAAAGAATAACTTGATGCTCAGTTTAGGTTCTGGCGGGGTCAGTCAGCTCTTGACCTCATTACAACCTTTGTGCAACATGGACAAAAAATCTGAACTCCCATGGTGAGTTAAGAATGATTGCCCTTGACAACAAGACAGCATTTTACCAAGTAGGATATCAAGGAGATCTAGAAAAAATTGGAGACAATGAGAACTAGGGAGATAATTCTCTGCTGGATAGAATCATACACTGCGCATAGGAAGGTGGTTGGGATTATTAGAAGTCAATCATCTCAGCCCCAGACATCTCTGCAGGTGTTCCTCAGAACAATGTTCTAGGCCCAACCACCTTCAGCTACTTCATCAATGACCTTCCTTCCATCATGAGGTCAGAAGTGGGGGGATGTTGACTGATGGTAGTACAATGTTCAGCATCATTCAGAGCTCCTCAGCTACTGAAGAGTCTATATCCAAATTAAGCAAGACCCTGAAAATATCCAGGTTCGGGTTGATAAATGGCAAGTGATGTTCATGCCACGCAAGTTCCAGGCAATGACCATTTCCACATGCAAGAATCTAACCAATACCCACTGATATTCAATGGCATTACCATCACTGAATCCTCGACTATCAACATCCTGGGGGAGTTACCATTGACCAGAAACTGAACCGGTCAAATCGCAGAAACACTGGCTACAAGAGCATGACAGAGGCTAAGAATCCTGCAGTGAATAACTTAGCTCCTGACTTCCCAAAACCTGTATACCACCTGCAAGGAATAAGTCAGGAGTATGATGTGATTCACAATTAAAGTTCATGCTTCATGGTAGGTGCCCATGATGTTATGCATAAATGTAAAATGAATCTTGGAGATCTCTGACCCAGTTATCCTCCAATAGAAACCTATGATCCCCTTGTATTCAGTAAAAGTATGAAGGTGTAGGTATCAGGTAAGAACAGGATTGGGCTCCGTAGTGTATGCCTTTTACATGAGGAAGAAGTACACACGCATTCTGTAACTGGCTCATTGTGACAGGTTACATTTCGTAGAAAATCACGTTGAGGAAAGGGCATTTAGCCCAATCATTACCTCTGCCTTTTTTAGTTTCAGTGATAGCTGCTAAGAAAGTTAATCTGCACAATTGACTTGGGGCACCGGAGCCCCTCGTATATGTGTCCCTTAATGTTAGTTCAGTATTAATTTTACCCCAATATACGCCTCAGCTCAGGAGGCACCAAACCAGTTGTAGACTAAACCAATTGCCTTCCCCCACCTGAAAACAAGAAAGCAAAACTTTGGGAAGTGGTAGTCAATCAGAGATCAGACTATTAACATATGCTTGACTGAATTTCATTGTTTTGTAACAACGCCACATTTTTTTAAAATCCAGTCTGTCAAATTTTGTTAGGTTGTATCTACCTTTGTAACTTGCATTCCAGATATTATAGTAAAATTAACTAACATTAGGGTATGCACATGAAAGTTGATGGGAGGGGAATTGATGCTGGGCTCCCATGACTTATTTTGTGTGGCTTGTGCTGATCCTTCCCGTTAGCTATCACTAAAACTGAACATGAAGTATCTGGTATTGCAAAGTTGGCTGCACTCAGCAAACATCAAGCAATTGTGATGTGTTTTGTAGAGCCTCTGGTGCTAGGGTGTCATCACTAATCTGTGCTAAGTTAATTGATTTCAGTCACTGGAGAGCATGGAGATTAGAGTTGGCCTTTGGTCAGGGAAAGAAAAAAACAATGTTTCCACTCCTGATTGCTATCTAGTGACCTCTGTTGGGAAGTATGTGTGGAGGTCAGATGAAGACAACATTTAGCATGTAATTCCTCTCACGTTTGAGAAGCCTGTCAATGTTCAAGCATGGAAATCGGTCATTTGATAAATTGCCACAGGACATTAGATACTAGGGCAATGTGCCAGAAAAAGTTAGCAAAAAAGGAACAATAATGGAGGGAAATAAAATACCAATGCAGTACCCTAACAGTTCATGACAGCCATAATAGCCCTTTATGATGAAAGCCATCATTGGAGCACAAATGTAGACAGGACTAGAATAGTGAATGCGTATATCCTGTGCATGAATTGTATAAATATTTGCCAAACCCCAAATTGTAGCTAGATGAATTCTGAGCAAAGCCAAAATTCTCAATATTTCATACTTTGTAAAAACTGCTTAGTTAGTTAGATACTGTCCATAAACATTGTTGTTTGTACTGAATGTTCATGTGTAATGGACAATGATCTTATTTTTCAGTCCCGATAGCAAGCAAAATGATGCTGGAATAATAGTCCATTGACTAAAGAAGGTTATGTGTACTGCTGTTTAAGTAAAGGTTATTTTTTGAAAGTACATGTAGTACAAAATGAACCATGTGATGACAATGTGACTCCTCATCTGTAAGACAGCACAAAGCAGTCATAGTTCCACCGCTATCAACAAATACTACTTCTACTGAAGATGATGATCATATCTGAAGAACTGTGAAAATGAAACACAACCTTTCTGAGTCAGTAATTGGTTGCACAATGAAGGGCTTATGTGGTTGAGTCACAAGACCATATCTCAGCAGAAATAATGGAAATGTTTGTTTAGTATTTCAGAATTTCGGCAGAGCTGTAATATCAACAGTCACAAAAAAAATCTGATGTTTCAAAATTCACCTACTCATCAAGAATGTCCACATTGCTGCAACAAAAAAGACATTAGACTAAATCTTAATTTTTTTTTGCTTAAGTGTCAATTTCGTCAAGTTTCATGGAGGATTTCTGTCCACAAGGTTGAGTGAGATCTCTTGCCAAATCTTACCAAACTCACCTCATTAACTGCACAAACACCACTGCTGGGATATCCCAGAATGGACTGGTATCCCTTGTATGACACCATTTTTGAAAGGCTGTTGTGTACCTGGCCAAGTGTTGTTAGACCAGTGCTGCTTCACCCAGTCTTGGCATTTGCCCCAGACATGGCAGAGAAGTAAAATTGATGCCTTGCCTTGTGGATCAGAATCCCTCCCACCAAGGCCCATGTTCTACCACTTTCAGTATTTCCTGCAAGATCTTCCCCCACTTGCTCTCACCCATCGAAATCCATGACACTACTGACTCTGCATGACCTCTGCTCTGCCTGTTGACTCACTCGAGACACCTCTACACCCGCACATAAATTAATAACTGTGCCACCCACTTTCATCACCCTTCATACCCATCAATCTCTTCTACCAGGAGGAAACAGCCTCCAATAAAACAGAAAGAGTCAAGACAGATGATGGGTTGCCTGACATTGGGTTCTTTACCCCTTATGAAGAGAGTATCTTGACTCTGACCATCTTGAGTGGCTGACTGACAGTCTCCAAGGCCTTGGACTGATATAAGAGGCTCCTCTTGACTTACTGTGCCAGGACCCTCTGACTGAAGGAAAAACTCCCTTGGTTGACTGAGGACTGTTAACAAGCTTCCTGGCTTAGTGTCTGTGCCAATTGACATGGCAATACAACAGTACTGTGATTCTGATATCTCTGGCTGCAGATGAAGGTGCAAAAATGCAAGTCATGGCAAGGATACTGTCAGCATCCAGTTAGGCTTTCCGGAGGGACCACTCTCTCCGTGACTCCCTTGTCCGCTCCACACTCCCCTCCAGCCCCACCACACCCAGCACTTTTCCCTGCAACCGCAGGAAGTGCTACACCTGCCCCCATATCTCCTCCCTCACCCCCATCCCAGGCCCCAAGAAGACTTTCCACATCGAGCAGATGTTCACCTGCACATCTGCCAATGTGGTATACTGCATCCGCGGTTCCCGTTGTGGCCTCCTCTACATTGGGGAAACCAAGCGGAGGCTCGGGGACCGCTTTGCAGAACACCTACGCTCGGTTCGCAATAAACAACTGCACCTCCCAGTCGCGAACCATTTCAACTCCCCCTCCCATTCCTCAGACGACATGTCCATCCTGGGCCTCCTGCAGTGCCACAACGATGCCACCCGAAGGTTGCAGGAACAGCAACTCATATTCCGCTTGGGAACCCTGCAGCCCAATGATATCAATGTGGATTTCACAAGCTTCAAAATCTCCCCTCCCCCTACCGCATCCCAAAACCAGTCCAGCTCGTCCCCGCCTCCCTAACCTGTTCTTCCTCCCACCTATCCCCTCCTCCCACCTCAAGCCGCACCCCCATCTCCTACCGACTAACCTCATCCTGCCCCCTTGACCTGTCCGTCCTCCCTGGACTGACCTATCGCCTCCCTAACTCCCCACCTACACTCACCTTTACTGGCTCCATCCCCGCCTCTTCGACCTGTTTGTTTCCTCTCCACCTATCCTCTCCTCTATCCATCTTCTATCTGCCTCCCACTCTCTCCCTATTTATTTCAGAACCCCCTTCCCCTCCCCCTTTTCTGATGAAGGGTCTAGACCCGAAACGTCAGCCTCTCTGCTCCTATGATGCTGCTTGGCCTGCTGTGTTCATCCAGCTCTGCACCTTGTTGTCTCGGATTCTCCAGCATCTGCAGTTCCTACTATCTCTGATTCCATTGTTCATTACGCTGTCACTTTGCAAGAATTTTAATAGCAATAACTTTTTTTGAGCACTAAAAAGGATGAATGAGCAGGTATGGAGGAAAGTACCCAAACTTAATTATCTGCTTAGGGACAGGATTGTAACTTATACAGTAAGACATCAGTTAAGATCATCAAAGATCACAGAACATAATGATGATTTTGCTGTTGAGGCCAGGAAATAGTTCTGAGACTGCAATTTAGGAGCAAACTGGGGAGAGATGTAAAGGTGGATTAATATCCTTTGGTTTTGCTTGGTGCCTCTTAGAAGTCAGTGAATTTCAATCAAAAAAATAGTGAATAGTGTACATCCTGTGATTGGGTAGACAGTATTAAAGCTTACACATCACTCTGTTCTTGATGTATCCTTCCTTATATTCTGAGCAGAGTAGGTCAATTTTTAGAACAAACATTCAGAAGCAGATTGTCATGACCAGATGTTTATTTCCCAAGATAAGGTAACGCAGACTAAATTGATGGATAATAAATATTTTATACTTATGCTGATCGACAAACATTGTTTTTATTCTTTCATGGGATGTGCATTGCTGACAAGGCCAGCATTTATTATTCATTTCTAATTGGCTTTGAGAAGGTGGTGATGAGCTACTTCCTTCAATTCCTAAAATCTGTCAGGTGCTGGCACACCCAAAGTGTTAGTGAAAAGAGAGTTCCATAACTTTGATCCTGCAAACATTGAAGGAACAGAGATATACTTCCAAGTGAGGATGGTGTGCGGCTTGGAAGAGATTGTGCAGCTGGTGGTGTTTCCATGCGTCTGCTGCCCTTGTCCTTTTAGGTGGTAGTGGTTTGGAAGATGCTGTTAAAGGAGCCTGGGTGAATTATTGTGGTGCACCTTGTATATAATACACACTGCTGCCACTCTGCATCAGTGGCGGAAGGATAAAATGCTTAAAGTGATGGCAGGGGTGCCAATCGTGGGCTACTTTGTCTTAGATAGTGTCAAGCTTTCTGAGTGTTGTTGAACTCATCTCTAGGTAATTGGAGGTCAGACCCCTGACTTATGCCTTGGTAGACGTAGGCAGGATTTGCAAAGTTACTCATCTCAGACTTCCTAGCTTCTGACCTGCTATTGTTAACCACAGTATTTGTATGCTGGTCTGCCCAGAATATTGACTCACAGCTAATGGTAGAGTTAATAATTAAAACATGATAGTTCACTGACCTCCAATCAACAAGCACTGGCAATTTATCCCTTTCCAAATTGTTTCACTCTCGTTTTCCATATGAGAACTGATGTGTTCTAAATGGATATCTAGGACGACTTAGTCCCCTGGGGCCAACAGGTAAGAGACTACCACTTTGCTGTATTACACAAGGACAGCATCATGAAATCAAGGTAGCTGTGGCGATGAACTTTCTATTCAGTTAGTGAGACAAGTTTTCTTACCGATCCCCTTGCAAAAAAAAACTGCTCATAACTCTCCATCGTGGTTGTAACTATTTTGTTCTGCTGAAACAAGTTAATAGAATCAGTGTAGACAAACAAGAGGCTGGAAGAACACAGCAGGCCAGGCAGCATCTGGAGGAAAGTAGCAGTCAACGTTTCAGGTATTACCCTTCTTCAGGCCTGGATGTGGGGTGGGAGAAGCTGCAGACAAAGTGGGGGGAGGGGTGGAGGCGGAAAGGTGGTGATAGGTGGACACTGGGTAGTAGGTACGACCTGGCTGGTCGATGGGAGAGATGAATCTAGTTGGTAACTGGAAGGGAGGGTCAGAAGGTAGAATGGAAGGGAGGAGGTGGGGCTGGAAGGGGAGGTGGGGGATAGGTAGGAAGGATACTTGAAATCGGAGAACTCAATGTTGAGTCTTCTGGGCTGTCGGGTGCCCAGAGGGAAGATAGGGCGTTGTTCTCTAAATTTACGTTCCGAGTTACTGAGACATTGGAGGAGGCGGAGGACAGAAATGTCGGAGGGGGAGTGGGGCGGGTGTTCAAATGGACGGTGACCTGGATATTAGGCTGGCCTTTACAGACCAGACAGAGATGCTCAGCGAAACGGTCACCTAGTCTATGTTTGGTCTCACCGACAAAGGGAAGACCACATTGGGAGCATCAGATGCAATAGACTAGGTTAGAGGAGATGCAGGTGAAGCTCTGTCTCACCTGGAAGGACTGTTTAGGGCCCTGAATTGAAGTGAGGGAGGTGGTGCATGGGCAGGTGTTGCATGTTTTACGGTTACAGAGGAAGGTACTGGGCAAATTGGAGTGGTTGTTGGGGAGTGTGGCGCAAACTAAGGAGTGGCGAAGGGAATAGTCCTTTTAGAAGGCAGGGAAGGGTGGGGAGTAGAAGATGTTCTGGGCGGTGGGGTCTATTTGGAGTTGGCAGAAGTTTTTGAGAATGATACGTTGCATGTGGAGACTGGTAAGGTAGAAAGTGAGGACAAGCAGATCCTATCTTTATTAAGTTTGGAGGGGTTTGGTGGAGCAGGGAATGGAGGAGGCATGGTGGAGGGCTGCTTGGATTACAGAGGGGGAAAAAGGTGGACATCCGGGATGCTTGGGATTGGAACATCTCCTCATCAGAACAGATGCGACGGAAATGGAGGAATCGGGAAAATGCGAAGGAGTTTTTGCAGGATAGAGGGTGGGAGAGGTGTAGTCTTGGTAGCTATGGGAGTCTGTGGGTTTATAGTAAATGTCTGTCTGTAAACTGTTACCAAAAATGGAAATGGAGAGGTCAAGAAGAGGGGGGAAGGTGTCTGAGATAGATCAAGTGGATTTGAGGGCAGGGTGAAAGTTGTTAGTGAAGTTGATGAACTGCTCCTGTTCAATAACTTTTCCTTCAATTCTTCCCACTTTCTCCAAATCCAGGGGTTGCTATGGGCACTCACACGGGCCCCAGATATGCCTGCTTGTTTGCCGGTTATGTCGAACATTCCCTCTTCAGTATGTACGCTGGTACTGTTCCCCAACTCTTGCACTGTTACATCAATGACTGCATCAGTGCTGCATCCTACACCCAGGCTGAACTGGAGCAGTTCATCAACTTCACTAACAACTTCCACCCTGCCCTCCAATTCACTTGGTCTATCTCAGACACCTTCCCCCCCACCCTTTCATGACCTCTCCATTTCCATTTCTGGCGATAGTTTACGGACTGACATTTACAATAAACCCACAGACTCCCACAACTGCCTGGACTACATCTCCTCCCACCCTGTATCCTGCAAAAACTCCATCCATTTTCCCAATTCCTCCCTCTCTGTCACATCTGTTCTGATGAGGAAATGTTCACTCCCAAGCATCCCGGATGTTCACCTTTTTCCCCCTCTGTAATCCAGACAGCCCTCCAATGCTTCCTTCATTCCCCACTCCACCACCCGGCTCCAAACATAATAAAGATAGGGTCCCCCTGTTCCTCACTTTCCACCCCACCAGCCTCCACATGCAACGTATCATCCTGAAACACTTCTGAAACACTTCCAATTAGACCCCACCACCCAGAACATCTTCCAATCCCCACCCTTCTCTGCCTTCTACAAGGACCATTCCCTTTGCCACTCCTTAGTTCATGCCACATTCCCCACCAACCCACTCCAACTTGCCCAGTACCTTCCCCTGTAACCATAAAACATGTAACACCTGCCCATGCACCACCTCCCTCACTTCAATTCAGGGCCCTAAACAGTCCTTCCAGGTGAGACAGAGCTTCACCTGCATCTCCTCCAACCTAGTCTATTGCATCTGATGCTCCCAATGTGGTCTTCCCTTTGTCGGTGAGACCAAACATAGACTAGGTGACTGTTTCGCTGAGCATCTCTGCCTGGTCCATAAAGGCCAGCCCAATCTCCAGGTCACCGTCCATTTGAACTCCCCGCCCCACTCCCCCTCCGACATTTCTGTCCTCCGCCTCCTCCGATGTCTCAGTGACTCGGAATGCAAATTTAGAGAACAACGCCCTATCTTCCCTCTGGGCACCCTACAGCCCAGAAGACTCAACATTGAGTTCTCCGATTTCAAGTATCCTTCCTACCTATCCCCCACCTCCCCTTCCAGCCCCACCTCCTCCCTTTCATTCCACCTTCTGACCCTCCCTTCCAGCTATCAACTAGATTCATCCCTCACATTGACCAGCCAGGTCATACCTACTACCAGTGTCCACCTATCACCACCATTCCACCACCTCCTCCCCCTTCTTTGTCTGCAACTTCTTCTACCCTCATATCCAGTCCTGAAGAAGGGTAATACTCGAAACGTTGACTTCTCCTTTCCTCCAGATGCTGCCTGGCTTGCTGTCTTTGTCTTGTTTGTCTACCTTAGATTGTAGTATCTGCAGTTTTTTTCTGTCTAACAGTAATGAGTGACAGTTGTGTCATGATTAACAGGAAATTACCTAGAAATATTGGCCAAGGATTATTTGTTGTTGATCACTGTATCATTGTGACCTTCAACAAACTGATGCTGCATTTATCTTGATGCCTCCATGACTGGCTGTGGGTTGTTGAGGTCTCTTCTTGCCTTCCAGCAGAAATAAGCAGGGTTGAAGGTGATTCCAATTTCCAAAGAACAAGTGGAAGAACAATTGAAAAGATCTGCCTTAATTAGCCCAGTGACATGACTGAACTGAGAAACAATAGTCTATGAGGCCAGGCCTCACTGTTTCATGGTGCAGCACATTGGACTAGTCCTGACAGTAGTCTTCAAGCAACGTGTCAATTTGATTTGCAGCACTTGACAAGAAGTTGTGGAGTAACTGTTGGAAAATCTAATTTCCATTTTCAAGGTGTGTGCTTTTGAGGAGTGTTAACTGTTTTCTTTCCTGTATTGCATTTTTAGAGAGGCAAACAATCGTCAGATTGTATAACTAGCAAAGAAAGATCGTTAATTTTATTTACATCCCAAACTTTTTTCAAATGCGGCACTTTTCATATTCCTTGCAAAATATACTGAGAAAAGTAACAGTTGATTCTTCCCTCACCCACAGTCTCTTGGATGAAATATTCCTTAATATCCTTTCCTTTTGTTTTATTTTGTATCCTCATGCTCCAAGTTACTGTCTTATTCATTCTACCTTCATTTCAAGATTCATGATACCTGATGAAGGGTCCCGACCCGAAACGTCGACTTTCCTGCTCCTTTGATGCTGCCTGACCTGCTGTGTTCCTCCAGTTCCATGCTATGTTGCCTCATGATACCATCTCTTACTTTCAACACTTTCTTCCCTAGGAGGTCAACACCAAGGATCATTTTACCAATCTCAGTTTTCTCTTCCTCCTGCAATCCACAGGTTTTTAAAACCCAGTCTTGCCATTGCCTAAACATCACCTCTTGATTACTTTCTCCAGCTTTTTTCTGCCTTAGTGATGTTTAGTATACTGGGCCTGGGTCTCTTGCCTAGGCTTCTCAGTAAAACCGAGGAAAAATTCAGATATTTAGGATCTGACACATCTGTTGCCTTGAAAAGTTAATTTTTCTTGTTTTTTTATTCCAGTATCTCAAAGGAAAAATAGTTTATGAGGTAAATATAAATTATTTGTCAAGATATTATGGATATCCAAGTGCTTTTGTATGTGCTGATGATAACAAAATTGGAAAGATAGCCAGTAATGTTTCTGATGCTGGAAGATATTGATTATTTGTGTGCGGTGAGAGATTTGGAAAATTCAATTAAAGGATTTGAGCAACAGTTTCATAAATTTTTTTTTCTTCCTACAGCATTGTTGCGTGTTAATCAATATTTTACTTTGCAATAAATATTTTCTGAACATAAAAATAAATAACATTTAAACAATTCTGCTTACCCCAGAAAATAATTTAACAATCTCTGAAGAGCTTGATCAGATGTTGTTACTGACTCGTATATACTTTTGCTGGCAGTAACTCATTTAATTACTAACTTAATAGGTATTTTGTCCAAGGAGCTCTTATTTACTGTGACTTTGTGAGGAGAAAAAAGAAAACCTCAGCATTAAAAAGAAATTGATTGGCAGGGTGTAATAATAAATAAACGGTGATGGCTGGAGTTGGCGACAACTTGCAGTTGTTGGCCTTTACCCTGGCTTTAAACATAGTTCAGAGAAAACTGTTTAGTTCTCTTCTGACTCTTCACTATTAAGGGTCACTCTGTGAATTGAATTCTGGCAGCTCTGAATTGTTTGCAACTGGGACAGCAATTCAGCCTATCACTGGCGTTTGATTTGACAGTTGCAGCTCCAAAAGGATTAAGTCTAAAAATGCACTGAGCATGATGGGGGAGGGGTCCACTGTTGCCAAATCACTTTCAGCAACAGAATCATTCCAATAAATTTTAACTAAGTACTGTCAACTTATTCTTAACAGGAAAATATATATCAAACCATTATCCACAAATAAAAATCAAATTGATGAGTTTATAACTATTCATAAACAAAGTCATTTATTTTTAAAATTAAAATCTAATTTTACTCTTGCTCTTCTCAATTTCTGCTGGAGTACATTCTGCAGATTCCAGAAACCCCTTCTGCCTTGTCCAAACGGTCATTCTGCTTGTGTTGGCCCAAATGGTGATAACTTCCAGCAGTTATCTGCTGGAAATGTTACAATGAATGCAGGAATATGTTGGATCAGATAACGGCCTGACCTTTCAGGTTAATCTCCTGCTCACCTTCAATTCTTCCACTCTCCACAAACATGCTTTGTTGCCTTTTAATATGATTCACACTTTCACCTTAATATCTTACATGATAAATGTATCTTAAAATCAAAACCCTTTGGCTTATTCCTAATTTTGCAATTTTTAACTTATGTCTTTTCCACACCCTTTGAAAAACTTGACAACTTTAAAGTTTTTGAGAAGATTTGTAGCTGGGGTTGTGGATGAGGTTGTAGACTTGCTCGCTGAGCTGGTGTGTTTGGTTGCAGACATCTGTAACCAAATACACCAGCTCGGCGGCAAGTCTACAACATCAAACCTGTCAACTTTTTTAGAGTTATTATCAATTCATTGAAATTGTGTAGAAATAAACTTCTATTGGATCAGCTTTTTATCAAAGAACACAAGCCTAATTTGCTTGTTTTTTTTTCATTATGTAAATTCCTGATATCTATGCAATCTTAATTGGTTAGTTTGAACTTTGGCTCTTGGCTTCTTTGCCTGATGCCTTTCCTTTGTCCTTCTGTTTGAACCTTGGTTTAATTCTGTTTGGTTTTGCTAGTGGAACTATGAGGTTACTATTAGATTGCTACTGACAGGTAGCAACTGGTTGCTAGTAGCTCTGTGGGAAACTAAAACCGAGCCTCTGAATCTGCCCAGCCCTGTTCTGAATACTGTAACCTCAACAGCTGTTTTCTTTCCATAGCCATTGCCAGAATAATGTCACTTATCCGATTAATGTCACTTATCCAAACACCTTTATATGGAGAAGAAATAAATCTACAGGAGCTGTAATGAAATAAAACTAATTAGATCTATGTCGTCTCAATGCCTTAGCATCCTCAAGGTGCTACTGACAGTTTAGACTCACATATCAAGAATTCCCGCTCATCAAGGTAGATGACATTGATCAATACCTGTGGAATTGTACTCTGGTCTGAGCTGAATGCCTTTAGGACAGAATAGGGAAAAGAAATCAAAGGGAAAGCTAAATGCTATGAGTTTAATCTTATGTTAATGAGACACGATGTTAAAAACAATTGATTGGACATGTCCAGGTAAAAACAGTCCAGAATAACATGCATTCTAATTATCTACATTTTAATGTTATAAATTCTGTACTTGGGAAAATGGCCCATAGAAATTTGGTGTGAATATGAAAGAGCAGATCATTGCAGCTGCCTGCTCATATAAATATATGACAGAAATGTCACTAAGCAAATCAATCTGTCCACTAAAACGCCTACACAGAACTGCTCCCACAGGTGCACACCAAGATACAATTTCTAGCACCTAATTTAAATGCCACTTATCCAGACAGAACTGTCTCCCATTAACCCTCTATCCTGCCAAAGAAAATCTTACCTATTTGTAAACTAGGTTAAATCTTTATTATTTACAATTGAGTTTCAGAAATCCTCAAGAATTAATGCCCATATTAATAACGTGTCTCTAGTGGTGCATGTGATATAATATTGCGTGATCAGAATACCCTACAAGCTTGAAATGTTGCTGAGCAGTCAATAGTAGCCACATGACACCACAGACCATCAGAAAAAAAATTCCTAAAGAAGCTCCCTCTGTTGCTTCACAATTGCTTCAAACACTAGGTCCATTCAGTCTTACCGCCATTAACTGTCGGGCCAAAATTCACCTCAAGTGTTCCAGCTCAGATCTATGTCCCCACAGCCTCACTCCTTGGATCCAGTAATGCTCCCAGTGCCTCCAAATTCTATGATCAACTGGTCTTGTTTTCAATATTTTGCTTAGTTTTATGCAGCCTAATCTCTCAGTGTTTTGACTTGACATTTGTTCTTGCTGCTTTTTTTCTTGGTTCTAAGACTGGTTACTCAAGTTAAAGGCAATGAAGTTTTAGCAGAACTAGTCAATGCCAGTTTCAAATGGATGTTGGATCAATTGATATTTTGAGGATTGAATAGACGGATTCTTATTAGGCAAGGATACCAATAGATATGAATTGGTATGATTTTTTTGAGGGCTCTTCAAGATATTCTAGAGGATTACTTTTTTTGATTTTCTAGGGCTACCTTTTCAGTCTCACTCTATTATGTGATTCAGTCACTAGCAACATTATCTTCTGTATTTATGTTGACATATGGGTATTTGGGCTCTTAGAAGCAGAATTAGAAGAATTCAACAATATCCTCAATAATGGCTTCAGCCCCACCTCTGGCCATGGCCTAAATCATTGTTTATCCAATGATAGTGACCACCGTCTGCTCCATGAATCAAGGCAAGCAACAATGACTGGCCCTCACGAGTTAGGTCTTACTGCCGAGAAGGAAGTGTCTCAGGAGTGTGTGCAAAGCATTTGACTGATGTGGCTAACATGGTTGAAAAGCTAACAATGTGTGCAAACTATGATTTGAGGCTGAATCAAGGATTATTGCTTTGTGAGGGTGAAGTTATGAATGTTAACATGAGTTACGAGTCCGAGAGATTGTTAGTGTTCCTCACATCAAATCACTTTTAGAGTAATTTAAACATACAATGCAGTGTGCCTTCCACTTAAGAGGGCAGCCTACCCTGAACCCGTGTTTTCCTCTCTCAACTTTTCATTTACCGCATTGTCGTACAGCAGCTTAGTAGCATGCTTAGTGTTGCCTGTACACCATAATTTAAAACAGCATGACACTTACCTACTGCCTGCATTGAAAGCAACAAGTATAGGGTAATCCTGCATTGTTATCCCTGCATCTGCTTTGTGTCTTGAACAATTTCTCAGCCAGCATTGAGTCTTGTTTTGTTTGGTCCAGATTTCCATCCTGAATAGCAAAGATGCAGAAGGGAAAGCACACAAATAGAAATGCAGACAATAGAAGAACAAGAAACAGTCAGGCAGGTAGAGTGATATTGAAAGGAGAAGGGGGTAGGGGATGGAACAAAAGGCTGCTGGAGGGGTTAACAGTGTAGAAACAAAGAGCTTTAATTTTTAACTGAGCAATGCCACATGGGATCAATTGGACTTTACATAAAATTGAATTTAGAAGAAATTATGTGCTTTCTTTAGTTGAGAGTTAGATTGTAACTGCAAGGATATTTGGTGCCTTTTATACATTTACAGAAAAGTGGAGTGTGGAAACCAGCAGTGGCAATGCTAATAGGATAATATCATTTGCCTTTCAGGGTGACTTTTTGTTTCCAGAATGATTTATTAGAGCAGATAGGTATCAGAGAGCAACACTACTTTGTGTCCCCATCGTATTTTCTTTCCCTTTCCATAATACAGCACTAGAGATCCAAAATATTCATGATAATCAATTACTGTTTTTTTGCAGCAGGATTGCCATCAGTTTGACAACTGTCATTTCTAAGATCCAGTTTCTGGTTGTGTACTGGGTGGCTCATGTAACTCTCACTTCGTCACACTTAGAGGTCAACTGAAAGTGAAAACATACCAAAGTATAAAACTAATGTTTTATCACTGCAGTAACAACATGGAATTAACAACCTGCACTAATGCGACAGAGAACAGGCCACTGGTGTTTGAGATCACTGCCATTTCTTTTCAGCATTCTTGAGCTGCTTGTCAACTGTGACCCTTGCAAAACACATGATTAAGAAGAGATTTTCATTGCATTGCCCTCGAGGTGTCTCGTTCAATGTACTGAATATGTCATTCGTTCAGAATGTCACGAATGCCATTTTCCAGTACAGCTGGGGGAAGCAAAGAATCTTGCCCACCTCATGGTTGTGCTGTCTTCTAAATTCCAAAATCTACTAAAACACAAATAAACTGACGAGCAGAAATGGGATAGCAGGTGGAAATGCATAGCCTTCAGAAGCTTGACATCTTCATTTTATTTAAACATTTGTTAATAGATTTGTGCTTTCACTATTAATATTGCATTTTGTCTTTATTCCTCTGTGCATAGGACATGTTACAAGAAGGTCTATATTCATGGTGACTTGTTGTTGTCAGCAGTTTATTTTGTGTTATGTAAATATATATATTACACAATTAAAATAAATTGTGGGTAGTGATTATGCAATTCCAAGTTCTACATGGAAAAATTTTCTACACTAATTTTAAACTATCATTGCATATTATAATCAATATTACAGGTATGTACAAATTCTCCAACTAGATCATGCCACTTTAGAGTCAATTTTCCTTATTTTTCTATTGTTTCATCAGGTCATGGAACAGGGCAGCTTAATCTCAAACCATCACCTTTTCTCGCAGATAGGAAACGGAACCCATTTTCTCCATTCCCTTTTCTTGTTTCTTCATCTCCCATCTCAAAGGTATTGGATGACACCAGGGTACAACTTATCTTGTTGTGATTTGGCCTTAATTATTTTTTGCAAGTGTATAAGCACGAACAATTAAAGGCAACAGAATATTAATCAGACAGGGCATCACATGCAAACTCAATCCACTTACCAGATGTGCAAACATACACTTGCCAGCAGAGATCATCGGGTAGTAATCAAGGAATCTTGGATGATTTCTGATTATCTTAAACCAATAAGTAACAGCGACACTGTTACTGATTTGGTTTTAATTACCGAGGTCAGCACAGAACCAGAATCTCTAACCAAGCCACATTTTTATGCTTTCCTGGTATATAAACATTACAAGGACTGCATTTGTTGCTTATCCCAACTGCCTCGCAAAAATGGTGTTGAATTGCTTTCTTGAACTGTTCCAGTCTCTGATGTGTCGGTACTCCCATGACAATGTTCCATTTAAGTTGTGCAGCCACTGGGAGGCTCTCCGTACACTGATTAATAGTCACTGCTGCGCATGGATTTCAGAGCTCTATGCAAAAAACTTTGAAGATACATTATCCTACAGCACTGTCTGAATCCCAGGATATTAACCCAACAAGAGTAAAGGAATGATGACATGGTTCCAAGTCAGGATGGGGTGTGGATTGGGCAGAACCTTACAGGTTGTGGTTTACCCACATTTGATCCCCTTGACCCTAGGTGGTAGAGGTCACCGGTTTGGAAAATGCTATCAAAGGCATTTTGCAAGTTACTGCAGTGCATCTTGTTTATGGTACACATTGCTGTCACTTCATTGATGGTGGAGGGAATGAATATTAAAGTTGGCATATGGAATGCCAATCATGCAGGCTGCTTTGTTCCAGATGGTGTTGATCTTTTTGAGTGTTGTTGGAGCTGCATCTATCTAGACAAGTGAACTGTACCCACCGCACTCCTGACTGGTGCCTGTACATTGTGGACAGGCTTTGGGGAGAAAGGATGCAAGTTATCACTGGTGAATTCCCAGTTTCTGACCCACACCTGTAGCCACAAGTATTTCATATGCCGGTTCAATTCTAGTCAATGCTTTGCCCCAGGATGTTGGTGCTGGTGCTGGCACTGGCAAAGTTAAGGGGAGATAGTTAGATCCTGTCATGTTAGAGATGATCATTGCCTGGCAGTTGGAAAACAACCACTGGCTCCTTAAATTTCCAAGCACAAAGATTGAGAATTCAGCAGTGTACGGGAACCTAGGAGCAAATGCATGATGCTTAACATTCCACACATACCAGTTCAATGTGTCTCTTCACTGGACTTCTTTCTAATGTGGCATGATTGTTGCTTGCCTCTTATCCCAAGCCTGAATGGTATGCATGCCTTGTTGCATTTGGACATGGCAGACTACTTCATATAACATGGCAAATTTGTCAAGTGATCTATTAAGGCAACAACTGTATGGAATTCAAAAATAGAGAGGTTTTGGCATTAGGGTTTAAAACAGCAGCTTTTATTCACTGTATTTTACAGATAATATAACTAATTCCTAGGTGTGCAGTAATTTGTTCTTCATATCATCTTCTGTTGAGGCTTCTTGTAGACAGATTCCGATAGATGCAGAATGTTGAAGTACACCAGAAAGATCAAAAAATGGATGCAGGAAAATAGAGACACCAGGACAGGGAATAAGTCCGGCAGTTGTGGGGGAGGATTTTGCGTCGCACTTATCAAACTAAGTACTACCATGGCAATTATGGATAGAAGGAACTGTAGGAATAAAAAAGAAAGTTTTTCTGTTTCAAATATATTAAGTCACATTTTTCAATACTTATTCTGACTTTCAATGTTGGAAAATGCAAATATTAGAAGATCTGCAAATGAGAAAGTATAATTCCCTGAATGACCTTCATTCTTTCTGCATCCTTACTTTCGTGTAATGCTTGTCAACCATCTTCTATTTTGTCTCAATGTTTCTCAGAATGTCAATGCAATGGAACTACTCGAACTTACAAATTTCCTTCTACGTACATAGATTCTTTGTTACCCAAACATTAGTTTTTGATACATGTTGCCTTCTTTGCCCTCTTTTCAACCTGGTGGTGATGTCCTGCTCAATTATGTTAACCCCATAATTAGGTTTCTTATGAAAAAAGAAAAACAAAATCAAAATTTATTCTTTGAATGCCATTCATTTGGTGTTGGAATGTTTTGGCTTCAAGACTTCAGTTCAAATGTCTAGGCTAACATCCCAGTTGGATGGAGAACAACAGCTTCAGTCTCAAACTGTTTGTATGCAGGAACAGCACGTAATCAAGAAAGTTCATAAGCTATAATTCTTTATGACGTGATGAACTGAACATAAAAGTACTTTATTACACTTCAGTTATACAAGCATTGAGACCACATTTCAAATACTGTACATCATTTTGGATATTAAGGAAGAATATAAAAGTATTAGAAGCAGTTCATTAGACTAATACCTAGAATGAATGCGTTGTCTTACGAATATAGGTTGGGCTTGTTTTGACTGGAGTTTAGAAGAGTGAGAATGACTTGACTGAAGTATATACAATCCTGAATGGTCTTGACAAGATAGTTGTCTGAAAGATATTTCCTTGTGGGTTAGTCCAAAAGTAGCAGGCACTGTTTTAAAGTAAGGCGTCATCCTTTGAGGACAGAGATGAGGTTTTGTTCTCTCAGAGGGTCGTGCAAATTTGGAACTCTGCCTCAAAGACAGAAGCAGGGTCACTGAATAGTTTTTAAGGCAAAGGTAGATTGATTCCCTTGCCTAACAAGAATCTACGGTTACTGGGGGGGGAAAAAATGGGAATGTATAATTCAAAACAGAAACAGATCAGTCATGATCTGAATGGCAGAGCAGGCACAAAAGGACTGAAGGGTCTATTTCTGCTCCTATTTTGTATGTGGTATGTGCAGCATTTTCATCTTTCATATGAAACATTAAATGGGAGGCCCTGTCAAGTAGTTGTAGAAGATCCTATGGTACTATTTTGAAAATTTTCAGGAGTTTTCTCCCTTATGTGCTGGCCAATATTTATTCCTCAACCAACTGTTTTTAAATCACAGACGGACTAATCATTGCTTCATTGCTCGTTGTAGGATGTTGCTCTGTGCAAATTGGGAGCTTCATTTCCCGTATTTAAGCAGCTAAAGTAAGTACTTAGAAATGAAAAGTACTTTGTGACATCCTTTTAGAATTTTCTCCTAATGTTCTCTCTTCCGCTACAGTTTTTGAGTAAGATTTCTGAAGAAATCATTTTGGACTTGAAAAGTTAACTTTATATCTCTCGTGCCGACAGACCTGCTTAATTTCTCCAGCACTTGGTTTTGAGCCAATTTAGAGCTGGTTTATGCCAAATGTAAAGTCAGTTTGTATTGTGGCTCTGAACTAACATAATCAGGCTAAAACATTTACAGATTAATCTCCTGCAAAAATTATTTATAATCACACATATATGAAATTCAATGTCTGACCCCATTTTTGTCATTGTTAACATTAAACACTTACCCATTAATTACTATGAATTACAGTCAAAGTAAAGCTCACACTTCATTTTCTCAGCAGCATTACATCAAACATCATCCTGTTGTGATATTTTCTATTTCCTGCACCAGCCATCCTCTTGGCCAATTTACTGCTACTTAACTTTCACTTATCTAATTTATGTAAACTGGTTTTGAATCAAGGCCCCAGAGGCAATATGTAAAGGTGTGATCCCAGTGGCTCATTTGAAAAAAAAAATTAAAAATAATGATTTTCAAAAAGTAATTATTTACTTACTGCAAGTTTTGCAAGACATGGTGGAATTGTAAAGTGTAGAATGTACCTCCTCACACCCTGAGAAAATCGTTGGAGTTGCAGATCCTCCAATGACACTTTTTCAAAGGCTGACAGAAATGTTGCTGTGATGAGAAGAAAGGCTAAAGAGGTAACAGTGTAAGGAAGGAGCAGTCCATCCTTCATCAACAGGGGGAGCATGCTATGGATACATCAAAATAAAGAATGTTAAAGTGAGGAGCCTCATTCTTATTCAGTAACACAAGAAACATAACATTCATTAAACTAAAACTACACAATAAGTTGGCCTGATCTCTGAATTAGGGAAAAACTTGTTAGGTATTTCCTTTAAAAAAAATGGCTGGTGTTAAAGGCTGAATGAAAAGCTGACTTTCAGCAGTGTTATGAATATGGGTTTTTGTGAGATAGTTATGTTTAAACATTCTCTTTTAATTTAGAGTAAAGCAAAATGTCCTGGAATGGAGAATGGTGATGTGTGCCAGTAAATAGGCACAAGTGATATGCTCCATTAGGTCAGAGGTTCAAGGTTGCAACATCATAGAAATTCATGCACAAGTTTTCATACTTGGCCCCAAAGGAGGTCAGAAACAAAGACAGAAATCGCTGGAGAAACTCAGCAGGTCTGGCAGCATCTGTGGGAAGAAAGCAGAGTTAATGTTTTGAGTTCCAGTGGTGGTTCTTCAGAACAGTTCTAATGAAGAGTCACTGGACTTGAAACATTAACTCTGCTTTCTTTGTACAGATACTGCCAAACCTGCTGAGTTTCCCCAGCCATTTCTGTTTTTATTTCAGATTTCCAGCATCTGCAGTTCTTTGTCTTATTTTCGTGATTACCCAATGGAGGTCAGCTGTTTTTGCTACATACAGACTTGAAAAACCTGTACAGAAAGACCAAAAAAAAGTGGCTGTTGATTAAGAAAAGGACTGTTTTTGTGTTAACTACCAAGCAGAAGAATGGCAAGAAGGAATTTCAAAAGATGTAATTTTCAATTATGCCTTTTTATACCTCACTGGGGTAGCACACTGGGAATCAAGCCCTGTGATTCATGGAGTTGTGATAAAATCTTCAACTTTTGTGAAAGTATACAAAGTTCCCAATTTACCTGTCTGGTAGATTTCGGTTAACAAAAAACATGGATCAGTTTTCTGTACTTAACTACTATTTATTACAAATAAGTAACGTTCTAACCACAAACAAACAGCAATGAGTGGCTGACATAGAATTCTACCAATTAAAACTCTAATCTTTTTCTAAAACAGATAGACAAAACAAAAATTGGTGTTATGCATAGAGGGAAAAAAAAAGTACTGGGGAAACAATTCAATGGCACCTGTCCTTAGGAATTGATAGATGGTTCCTTTTTTTCCCCAAGTACTTTAGCTCTCTGAGCTTATTCTTCAGGCTTTTATCAATTCTTCATAGGAGGCACAGAGTCTTTGGTTTGCAAATTATAAAGTCTCAATTTATTGGTTAAAAGCAACAGCTTATAATAACTGGAAAGAGAAAATAACTGTCTTTCTTTAGCTTCAGTTTTTGACTACAGAAAGAGAGACACACACCACCTACCCTTCCTGAGTCCAAGGGCTTCTCATTATCATTCACCCCTGCAAAATGTTCAGGTACCCAGGAGCCAATCATTACAGCTGTCATCAGGCTGATGACCTTTGGCATATAGAAATGAATTCAGTGGCACAAACTAATCAGCAACCTGTTACTGGCCAAATCTAAGTATAAACACCCTGGTGTTACAATGTCTCCTCTTAACCAACCCCACTGCTTGCAAAGCAACAGTCAAAAACAACCCACAATGAGTTTCAGTAAATTATGTTGTAAATTATAGCAAATCCTTCTTCAGCCCTTTGTTATAAAACAGTCCTTTTCCCAATTCAGTCCATATTCAGAAATAAAATAAAAAGATACAAAAATAGACTTCAAAGACCAAAGAGTTGCCAGAAGGTACCTTGCTGCAGCAAGTTAATTTGATTATACTCAGAAATGACATTTAAAAAGACGTGGAAAACTTGCCCTGGTGGAACAGAGAGAAGATAATCTTTTAGATAGCCAGGAAAAATTTGGACCTTTAAACTACAAGAATACCTATCTGCCGAGTGTGTGCTGTAGTGTAGAAATATGGCTCAAGGCTTTTGGTTTACTATTTGTGTTCCATGGTTAATGAGGAAGAAGTGCCTATTGTGTAGCTTAGTGGATTAGTTAAGCCTACCAAATGTTCATTTTATACTTATTGTAAAAGTGAAAGTTTTAAAACATGACACCATGTGCAATTCTTTCTGTTGGCTTCTAAAAGCTCAAACTTTGTAAATTCAGCGGCCCAAATATTTTATGAATGTTAAAAAAAACCAATAGATGCTTGATGTTTATCAAAATCATATGCAAGGGAGAAGATTTACAAGGAAGATTCTTTTACGTCATAAATTTATTGTACATTAAACAGGAGAGGAAATGGAAAATCATCTGCACTAAGGCCAAGGCATTTCCACAGAATCTAGTAATTAAAAACTATTAATTAGTATCCATTTAGAGATTTGAAAAATAATGACCTCACCTAAAAGTTGACACAAGCAAAAACCAAGTTGCCATGAAAGGGATTTCATGTAGAAGCAATAATACAGGTCTGAAAACAAAATTGAATAAAAATGCATGATTAAAAATTTGCACAGAGCTGAACTGAAATATAGCAAGGAACATATGGGTAAACACAATGTCTTGCATCGTACTGATCCACACAGATCAAGAAGATCAACAGTTCAGTCCCAGTTTGTACTCCTTCAGCTGATCTTAGCCAGGATAATGTTAAGGTATTATAAATGGTCTCAGTATTTTTGTCACCATAGGGATGTCCTCACAGGTAAATACTGAGATTCACTATTTGACAAATAACCTTACACACAATATAATGAACAAACTGCTCACACTTGAATTGCAGAGTGCACTGTTACAGTTAGATCAGCAATAACCTTGCTAAATGGAGGGGTTGAATGGCCTGCTCTACGTTTGGATGTATGTTGGCATCGGAGATGGCAATTTAACCTGTTAAGTCTCTGCAAGTGCAATGTAACTCTTTCCACTCCCTGACCTTCCCCAGTTGTGCAGCAAATTTCTTCACTTCAGATTATTATTGATTTCCTTTGAAAAGGCACAATTAAATCTGCCTGTAACATACTCTCAGGAAGTGCATTCTAGATCATAACTACTCGATAAGTAAAACTGCTTTTCTACATATTGCCATTGATTATTTTGCCACTTACCTTACAATCAGTATACTTTGGTTCTTCTCTCTACTGCCAATGGAAACAGTTTCCCTCCATCTAGAACCTTCATGATTTTGGACAACTTGATTAATTTGCTCAACTTTCTCTTTTGTAAGAAGAGCAATCCCAGCTTCTCTAATCTGTTTACATAGCTGAAGTTCTTTACCTTTGAAACCATTCTCAAAAATTGTTTGCACTGCCTCTGAAGTCTTTAAATCCACCCCATAACTGGACATAACACTCCAGTACAGGTCAATCCAGTGCTTCATGACCATCATCAAAACTTTGCTTTTGTTCTCCACGGCTATTTACAAAGCCTAATATCCCACATTCTTTCTAACCACCAGCTTAACCTGTCTTATCACCTTTAACAATTTGTGTGCTTGCACCCATTAAAATAAAATGTGTAAATTACCTCTCCTCGTTCTTCTTACCAAAAATGCAACACATCCCATTTATCTGCATTAAGTTTTATCTGCCATATGCTCTCCTATTCCACCAATATCTATCTCTCTCGAAGTTTATCAGTGAAATCCTCTCAGTTGTCAATACTTCCAGGTATTATGTCATCTGCTATTTCTGAAATTGCACCCAATACACCCAAGTTTGGATTATTGATGTACAGCAAATAAAACAAAGTGGTCCTAGTATTGATCCTGAGGGAAAGGCATTATTTCTCCTCCTCCAAACTGTTTACCATTGCTCTATTTCCTATCATTTAATAAATTGTGTATCCATACTTCTCCTGTCTCTCTTACTGCAAGAGCTTTGACTTTGTTGGTGAGCCTATTACGTAACATTGAGTCAAATGCCTTTGAAATTCCATTAACTTATCTTAAAAGTAACTCTGAGGTGGTCAAAAATGGTTTACTTTTTGAAAATCCATGCTGGCTTTCTTCAATTACTCCATATTTGGCCAAGTGACTTCGTTTTGTCCTGGATTGTTTTCAAAAGGTTTTCTCCATCGTAGAGTTAAACTGGTTAAATTATTGTTACCGAGTTTATCCTTATAAACTATTTTTTGGTCAAGAGTATATATTTGCAATTCTTCAGTTCTCTGGCCTCACCCTTGTATTAAAGATTGGAAGATTATAGCCAGTACTGTCACAGTTTTCTCCCTTACTTCCATTAGTATCCCTGAATATAATGCATCTGATCCTGTTGGTTTTAAGTACAGCCAGTCTTTCCAATACATCGTCTCCATCAATTTTTGGCTCATCTAGTGTCTCAATTACATCTACTCTCACTACATCTTGGCAGCATTTTCTTTACTAAAGAGAGAGATGCAAAGTACTCATGTACTATCTTAGCTATGACCTCTACTTCACTGAAGTATCTACTTTTAGGTCCCTAATCACAGTTAATTTTTCTCTGATTTTCATTTTACTTCTTACATGCTTAAAAGCCACTTATGGCTTCCCATTTTTGTTAGCTGCCAGTCTCCTCTTGCTCTTGCCTTCTGAACAAGAACAAAACCAACCTCTTCCAGGCAGTTGCGTGTATCTTAGCACCAATTGGTGCTCCCAAACAGAAAATATGCAGCTTCCTATTAATTTTGAGGCCCTCTGCTCCCTCCAACTCATGTCCTTCAGTACGAATGGCAGCAAAGTGGCAGAACCCTTATTGCTGAGGAAAAATCTCAGGAAGGCTAGAAAGTGCATGTTTAAACATGGAAAAAAATTGCAGCCATCTGTAATACACTGCTGAGTGTTAGCCTGGTTCAGTTGGTAGCACTGTTGCTTCAGTCAAAAGCTTGTGGGTTCAAACCTACTCTAAAATATTAGAATATTATTTAGTGAGAGAATGCTCCGGGGGGGCTATCTTTCAAATAAACATTGGAAGAACAGTACCACGTTTCAATGTGCATGTTAACAACCCAATGGCATTATTTAAAGAAAGAGTTCACCCTCAACCCAAAATCATCAGTTATTCATCATCTAATATACAAAACGGCTACAACACATGGCTACATACCACATGCCAGACATCGCAATAACCCACTGTACGTGAAGTGTGTAGTAGGATGAGATTGACTATGTTAATGATGATGTACGTGGTGATGCAACTCAGACATCAACAGTCACATGCTATCAAGACTCTAAGAGAGGAATGGATGAACTATACTGAAGAATTGTAATCAGTATTCTGTACATTAGAATGTAAATAAAGAGTCAGAGAATATTATTCTGTGATAAAGTAAAGACAGAGATGCAGCAGGCTCGAGTATGAACTGTCAAGACAAATGGAGCAGCCTAGAGTGCAATACAGGTATCAGTTCAATACGGTGTCTACAATTGAACTAAGCTCACCCATAATGAATGGCTACTTAAGTAAAACAGCAGTGAGCAGCTGGTTCCTATCGAATCACACCCCAGCAGATATCAGTCCATTCAGGAAGGGTGCAAGAACATTAGAATAAAAAGTATATAATTTTAGAATAAGAAATTGAGCCAAAGAGGCAAATCTGTAGCCAGGTTTGATAAATTATAGCTAGTAAACTTTGCTTTGGGCAGAAGGCTGCTCCACTAATTTTATGGTAGCCAAATTGTCTTTTGACTGCCTCAAGATTGGAATGATATAGAGCAGAAGCCTGTTTGAACAAACTAACAAGTTGATATGTTAACTGGCAGGAATATCAGTGACCAGATTAGTCAGTAAACGTAGAATCTCTGGTTATGTTCAGTTAGGCAAGTAATATATACTTTATAAATAAATGCTCCATCCATTTTAGCTACTTCATGCAGTGTTGCTTATCATATTCTGCCCAATTCTCTTTTATAAACGAACATACATTAATATCTATTCCCACAGGGGTCTGTGCTGGGGCCTAAAACTTTAACAATTTACATCAATGACTTTGAAGAGAGCAAAGGCATAGTAGCTAAATTTGCAGATAGCACCAAAATACATAGAAGACAAACAGATTGCAGATGTTAAAGTTTGCATTGATAGGTTGAGTGAGTGGGCAACAATCTAGGAGATGAAGTATAATATGGGAAACTGCTCTTTCACAGGAAGAATGAAAAAAAAACAGCATTACTCATACACAAAATGACTGCTCAATCCCAGGGTACAGAGGGATTTAGATGTTCTACTTTGTCATGACCATAGATCAGTACCTCAAAGTATTATGGATATTTTAACTTTAAATTCCAAAACATGTGTTTTAAAAGAGGGTTGATACAGTCTGATGGCTGCAGATGTAAATTAAGTGTCTTTTTGGAGAGAATTACCTAGAGAACATCACACCCAAAAATGCAAAGAGGAACTTCAAACAACATTTCACAGGAGGAAACAGGCAAGTTAAAACAGACTGGACTATGATTGTGTGTGTCTAGAAAAAAAAACAAGAGGGGCTGATAAACCCTCTGTTCAACAGCAAGTGTGGATTATATCCCAAATTGCCAACACATTGTGTTTTTCCATTTGGAGAACGTATATGGACAGGGTTTTTAAAAAGTGTCAATTGTACTGGAGTGTTCTAGTGAGATTGAGGCTCATCTCCACTGGTTTGTACTAGCCTGGGTTTGAAGAAGAGTTGCTGGACTGAAAACGTTAACCCTGCTTTCTGATAGTGCTAGGCCAGCTGAGTTTCGCCAGCAATTTCTGTTTTTGTTAACTGGATAGATACCTGGAATGAGTGGGTTGTCTTACGAGGATAGGCTAGACATGCTGCACTTGTTTCCACTGGAGTTTAGAAGAGTGAGGGGTGACTTGATTGAAGTGTATAAGGTCCTGAATGGTCTTGACAAGGTGTGGAAAGGGTGTTTCCTCTTGTTGGTCAGTCAGAAATAGAGGACACTTTTAAATTTAGGGGCCACCCTTTTAGCAGAGATGAAATATTTTCTTTGAAACACAATGCCTCAGAAGGCAGTGAAGATGGGGGTCATGGAATATTTTTTAAGACAGCAGTGGATAGCTTCTTGTTAGGCAACAGAATCAAAGGTTATTGATGGTAAATGAGTATGTGGAATTTGAGACACAAACTGACCAGCTATGATTTTAGTCAATGATGGTGCAGGGTTGAAGGGCTGAAAAGTCTACTTACGCTCCTATATTGTATGTTTGCATTCTTCAGGTTAGGAAGCTACTAAAATAAGACTGTATATTAGTACATGTGAGTGTCTGTTAGGAGGTGGGAAACATCACTGATTAGCTGATTTTATTGACTAAACCATTCTTTTCCTATGCTAGGTTTCCTGCCTAATTTTCCTAGGTTACTGAATTGTAGCACCACACCATTGCTCTGGTGGATGACTCAGCAAAGGTCAGAGACAAAACCAAGAACCTTCTTAATTTTTACAGTCTAATATCTCAGTTCACAGTGCATTTACTCACTGTGCCTTCACAGCTAGTCAGTTAAAATTCATTTTGCAGACAATTATCTAACATCTGGACAAATCATCTATTCATGAGCTTAAAACATCAATTTACCTCAGGTAGTAACATTTCTGGGTCGGAAAGTTGAATCCAAGCCTTATTCTAGGAACTGAACACAAATTCAATTGTGTATATAATATGAATTATGTAGAAATTTTTCAATGTAGTATTTATGACAATGTAACTGAAGATTTTCTCATCACAAATTTACAAAAGCAATTCCTTAAACAAGCTAATGTATTGTCTCATCGTGTACTGAATTTGCAATAGCAAGACAATAGAACATGAAACATATAAAATTATGGAAAATATGTAACCCTATTTCAAATATATTTAATGCAATATGATCTTTATCAGTCACATGTTTGTAGTTCACATCTTGGTATTCCTTACAACTGCAGGATCACAAAATAGAACATCATGTCACAGAGCATTGACAGTTCAGCTCATCATGTATTATGTAATATATCCTCCAATTACAAAAAAAAGTCAAGCTTTTTTTGTTAAAAAGAGACTTGGAGATTACCTAATTAAGTTTCTAAGATCAATATTGGAACTGACAAAATTGATCCAATTAAACTATTTGTTCATTGAGAAATTCAAATACTGAGGGATAAATTTTGAATAATCAGTTACGGCTAGTAAGTTAGGTAACTTGGTTCAAATCTATGGAATAAGTTGCTGGGGAAGACCGTGGTGTAGTATAAACAGGTTTATTTTTGAATTAAACATGAACGGAGAGATAATGTAAGAAAATAGATAGATTATGTTTGGTATTTCAAGAAGTGGTGGATTTGTCTCTGATGGAAATTCCCATGTCTTTCATTGTCTATGATTTTACTGGAAGTATTGCAATTCCATGAAGAATGTGAGAACAGGATTAGAATCTCATCTGTAAAGAAATGCATGCCTAACTCTCTTTTAAAATTGAAGAATGGCAGCACTTGGTGTATGAAGGAATATTTGTGATATTACATTTCTACAAAACATGCCTGTCATGAGTAACTTTAAATTCAGCACACCCCCGACCCCCATTCCAATGCTAACTAACATGCCTCACATTTAGTCTTGATTGCAGCAACTCTAGGTAAGCCATAGTTTCTCAGCCAGGTATGTAACCGTTCTGCAAGTGTGAGAAAGAGTTATTGAACTTTACAACTATGGGTCTGCATTATCCCAAACCTAAAGCTGTTCTCACCAGTCAAAGTGCCCTTCCCAGCAGAAAGCAGAGCTAAGTGATTTACTTCATTTCTATTTTATTTTAATCTCTTTCTAATCTGGAAAATTATTGCCCTAACCAAGGCCACTGAGAGCAAAAAATCATAGAAACTTCCAAGTCCTTCACATCTCTATACTACAGCAGGCTGCACATTTACTCATTTAACCATTGAGCTTTCCCAATCATTGTTTTTAAAATGAGCCATTGTAACAAGGAAGAATAGAGGCACACCGAGCAAACATGTTGATCTGCTGAATTGAGTAAAGCTCATCTTTAATTAAACAATTCTAAACAATTTCTTAAGTTATGCAAATTTTTTCATTGTTTGTAACATCTACAAGCTAAAATATTAAGTGCCACATAACTGAAGTCCAGCATGTTCCTTTCAAGCCAGCTGACTGCCTCAAGTGTCTGATTTGGTTTAATTTAAAGATCACAACAAACCAATTTTAAACACTAACCCAAAGCACATGATAATCTGAAGATTTCAACTCTCCATGTATTTTGACAATACAACAGCCTCAAAGAACTTAAAAGAGGAAGGTCACTTCCAGAGCCAATGTTACAATAGGAGTTACTGACACACTTGTTACTATGTTGAGATGATGGTTTGGACACAATCTGGGACTAGACATTTTGTGTAACCCATTTTATGGTCATCATGATTTCATTAATGAGCAAACTGCCAAATTTTATATTTACGTTGCTGGAATGGAAAATAATGATGAGGAGGAGGTTGAAGGGTAACCTTATAGAGGTTTATAAAATCATGAGGGGAAAAGAAGACAAGGGTCTTTTCCCTAGTGTGGGGGAATTCAAAACTAGGGGGCATATTTTTAAGGTGAGAGGAAAAGGTTTTGAAAAGGATATGAGGGTCAACTTTTTTTTTTACACAAAGTTGTTCATGTGTGGAATGAACTGTCAGAGGAAGTGGTGGATGCGGGTACAGTTACAATGCTTAAAAGGCATTTGGATATGTACATCAATAGGAAAGGTTTGGAGGGATATGGGCCAAATGCAGGCAAAGCGGGACTGGTTTAGTTTGGGAACATGGTGGGCATGGACAAGTTGGACCAAAGGGTCTGTTCCCATGTTGTCTGACTCTATGACGGAGTAAAACTACAGACGGCCATGTGGAACACAGAGGCAAAGAAAAACAAGAATGGAATAAAGAACTTCTTTAAAAACTAATTTTAAAAACCCTGCACTAAGATTAGAAAATGCAACCACCTCCTGAGGTAGCAGGTAACATAAAAGGAAGGTCTCAGGTTCAATCCCTCACTTGTGCTTTTGCCGAGATAACAGTTATAGAGCTGCAATGAGCCACAGTGATACATGGTACAAAGTTTTAACCAACAATGATTGTCATTCTGAGCCAATATTCTGTGTACTCCTGCTGGATAGTGCATACTGAACGAAGGGAGTTGCAGGCAAGGTTGCAATGCCCACCCCTGCCCTCAACCCAGAGTTCAATGGCTCATCAGTATTCACTGTAAAAACTCATACTTCCATCAAGAACAGCCACCAGAGTGAGATATCGAAAATCTGTCGGCATTTAGGAATTCATATCGCACAAGTTTCAACACTTTAAACAAAAAAAGGAACATTAAGGCAGGAAGGGACTTAAAATGTTGGTTTCAAATCTTTCGCAGTCTTAACTAATTTGCCCCTAACACTGGGAATTCCTTAACAGGTCCTAATAAAATGACAGCAGCAAGATATGAATATTCTCCTTATTTAATCTGCTGTTCATCAAATGATTAATAAGTTTTATCTCAGGAGATAAAAATTGCAGATTTTCAAAACTTACAGAGCAGCCAGAAGTATAGACTTCTCATGAACTTGGAAGGAAAACAGGAAGAATGACAAGGAACAATTCACCTAGAAATTGCAAAAAAAATGAGAAAGGATTTTAAATTTCAACCTGTGTCAATTAAAAATTGCAAGAAATCATCAATTCATTTCTCCTACCAGCCCAACATTTACCTTTTCAAAGGCACTCACTTTTACTTCTTCTATTCTGATGAACAGTCATAATTGACTTAAAACATTAAATGCTTCTCTCTTTACAGATGCTACCAAACCTGCTGAGCATTTCCAGTACTTTGCTTTGTTTCAGCTTCACAACTACCAGCAGCCCCAATATTTCTGTGTGGGCTCAGGCCAGTGTTAATTACTGGTCAATAGCCAGTCAACAAACAACTCCTGGAAATGAGTCATCCCACATGTGCAATCTGTTCTACTGTGATTTCCTATAAACATGGCTGCTAATTTCAGTAATACAACTTCTGTATTACAACAGTAATACTACAGTTGCCAAGTGAAATCTAGGAAAGGCCAACACTATTTTGATTGTGTACTTTCATTTGGTGCAGGGAAGCTGGCAATACACTGCCTCCCAGTTGAGGTAACTTCCGGCAGTGGTGATCAATTCTTTCTGAACACCAAATCAGTTCAAATGCAAAATGCAGCAGTCAGGCAGCTCATGAAAAATGAGTGAGGAAGATCTAGTCTATTAAGGAACACAGTTGAGGGAAGGTGGGCTGCAAATGATGTGAGACTGTATTATGAGAATCACTGGCCTGGACAGTGTCAGTAAGATATTCCATAATTCCCTGCATCAACTTATACATAATATAGCAATCAGGAGGGGTCCTAGGAAGGAAGTATGGTCAAATGTATTATCACACTCGCTACAATCAGCTAACTCTTAGATTAAGGTTGAAGCAAGACTTATTGGTCTGTGTCTTGATACTACATCACTGTACACAAAAGGAGCTTTCAAGATACCTCTTACACTAAAACAGCAGTAGTCAAATTATGGTCTGGCTACCATTCACTGGAGGCCTCAGTAGACAAACATCCCCTCATGATTTCAAGCTTCTGCTCATTGACTGTCTGTAGGATAATGACCAAACAAGTTGCTTACTCCTTTTTATTTTGCTTTTAGCAAAATGGCGCATCAATATTCTGTTTGGAGACCAGTCTATCTCAACTCCCATCCCAGTATAAAAGGGTTCAATTAAAACAGTCTAGTTTTGTTCATCTTCCTGTTGCAATTTGCTTGGTAATGACTCGCTCAATGGTACATTGAAATCACAGAAAAATTAAAGACGTGTTATATAGTTCACTATTGTAGAGTTTAATGTGTTTTCATAACTTATCCTTCAGACTTCTCTAACCATCACACCACTGTACATCAGTTCATAAGTACAGATTTTAAACAAGATTTTAGTTTGAAAATAAATGATTTGAATTGGCTTAAGATTGTTCATAAATAGCTACGGCTTCAATATATGTTCAGAGCAAACCTTATTCGGCATTTCAACCATGTATCTGCATTTCTGATCCTCCCAAGACTGTCAACACTTTTAGAATTGTAATGGCTCACAAGACCTATACAGTTCGAGGTAATTATTGCTGTATTTTAAAACCTTATTAGCAAACAATCAATTCATAAATTTGTTACAAACTTAAAAAAACAAACGTTTTAAATTCTAAGTTACAAGCATGTCAAAACAAATTAGCTGAATTGCAAATTATGCTGTCAAGTGATTTCTTTGATTCTAATTTGTTTTTTCCCCTACTTTTTCTTGCCTCATTTCCTGCATTGAATTTATGTTGTACTCTAGAGCTGGTGGCTGCTCTCTGGAGTCTCACCCAAGCAGTCATTTTTGGCTAAAAAATGCGTTGGAAGAGAAACCAATATGGACAGCATTACTGCTGAGTCCAAGGTTGTCCGCATCCAACAGGCACATATTCGTTAAGAGTCAGCAGACAGCAATCCGGAACAGAAACATGAGCTGAATTTTCCCCCTACTAAAAGGTAATAAAGCCAATTATACAATCCCAACTATTGTCCCAGCAGAGATTAGCTAACTCAGCAGATGAACGTAAGAACCTGGAATCGTCCCATCTGTATGACTTAGTATTACACTTAGCAGTGCCTTCAGATGCCAGGTCATCAAGAATAGTGTTGACGTTTTGTTTTAAACTGTGTCTGCAGTGTGCAGCTCACATTCCACAACACATGTTCCCCACCAGCCGCTGAGGGATCTTATAACATGGTGGAATCCTGTCATTATCTGTCTTCACTTTCAATCATCATATACTGCGTTACATTCCCTGAGTATGTGCCAAACTTACTTAGAAGGTCAAAGTCTAAAGGTGAAAATTAAAATTCCCCATTTGTAACCTTTTCTAGAAAGCAAGTAAATGTGAATAGTCTACTCAAGAAATGTAGCACTGGCTAGACTGGAGGGAGATACAGCTCATATAGGGTCTTAAAAGGAGCGGCTGGTGAGATAACAAGGTGCAGGGCTGGATGAACACAGCAGGCCAAGCAGCATCATAGGAGCAGAATAGTTGTTGCAATAGTTTTAATTTTAAAAAGTTCCCCTGATTCAAGGGCAGTCGCATAGATTGGAAGATAGTGAACTTAACTCCTTTATTCAAAAAGGGAGTCAGAAAGCAGGAAACTACAGGCTAATTAGCTTAACATCTGTCACACATAATATGCTAGAAACCATTATTAATGGCATTACAGCAGGGCACTTGGGATAAATTCAAGGTAATCAGGAGAGTCAACATGGTTTGGTGAAAGGGAAATCATGTTTCACCAATCTACTGGAATTCTTTGAGTAGTCACATATACTGTGGTTAAAGGGAGACTTGTGGATGTATCATACTTAGGTTTCTAGAAGGCATTTGATAAGTTGCCTTGTCAAAGGTTATTGCAGAAAATAAAAGTTCATAATGTAAGGGGCAACATTTTGGCATGGAAACAAAACTGACTGTAGTTATAAATGGGCCTTCAAGGTTGGAAAGATATAACGAGAGATCGGTGCTGGAATCTCAACAAATAATGATTTGTGTATATTACTTGCAGGGAAGGATAGAAGGTATATTTGTCAAATTCACAGATGACACAAAGATAAATAGAAAAGCAAGTTGTCAAGGGACATAAGGAGGCTACAAAAATATATAGATGGGGCAAGAAGTGGGAAGGATGTGGCAAATAGTGGGAAAATGTGAAATTGACCATCTGGCGGGAAGAATAAAACGAAGCATTTTAATCAAAAATGGTGAGAAATTACAATGTTCTGAAGTACAGAGGGATCTGGGTGTCCTCATACAAGAATCACGAGAGTTTTATGCTCAGGTATAGCAAGTAATTTATAAAATTAACAGAATGTTAACATTTATTATGAGGGGAAATAAATACAAAAATAGGGAGGTTATGCTTCAGTTGTACAGGGCACAGATGAGACTACATCTGCACAGTATTGGCCACCGTTTTTAAGAAGGATGTAAATTCATTGGAGGGAATTCAGATAAAATTTGCCAGACTAATAGTTGGAACGAACAAGTTATCTTATGGGAAAAGTTGGATAGGATCAGCATATATCCACTGGACTTTGTAAGAGTAAGAGGTGACTTGATTGAAACATAAAAGAGCGTGAGAGGTCTTCAGAGGGTAGCTGCGGAAAGGGTGTTTCCTTTTATGGGAGAATTGAGAAGTAAGGGTGCCTGGTTTAAAAATCAGGGGCTGTCATTTGGAACACAAAGTAGGCATTTTTCCCCTTTTTAGAAGGTTGAGTATGGGGTTGTTGACTTGCTCGTCAAGCTGGCTTGTTTTTGTTCAGACATTTCGTCACCATGCTAGATGATATCATTAGTGGAGCCTCCGATGAAGTGTTGTTATTCTACTTGGCTTGGAATTTTATACTGTCTGGTCTGATATGGTGAGTAGTGTCATTTCTGGTTTTGATCTGTATGGGTTTATATATTGTATACTATATACAAACCCATACAGATCAAACCAGAAATGAGACTACTCACCATAATGGACCAGACAGTATAAATTCCAAGCCGAGTAGAAAAACAATACTTCATCAGAGGCTCCGCTGATGATGTCACCTAGCATGGTGACGAAATGTCTGAACGAAAACAAGCCAGCTCAGCGAGCAAGTCAACAACCTCCATCCACAACCCAAGCTACAGATCTTTGCCAAAACTTTAAAGGTTGAGTATGTTTGGAACCGAGAGAAAGATGATGAATTCAGTCCTTAAATATTTTGAAAGCAGAGATAGATAAATTCTTCTAAAGCAAGGAGTGAAAGTTATCAGGGGTGTGTAGGAATGCAGATTTGAGATTGCATCAGATCAGACATGATCTTATTGAAGACCAGTTCTGAGGAAGGGTCACTGGAACCAAACGTTAACTGATTTTTTTCTTCACAGATGCTGCCAGACCTGCTGAACTTTTCCAGCAACTTCTGTTTTTGTTCATGATCTTATTGAAGGCTCAATTGCCTAGGTCTGCTGTTAATTTATGTTTGGTGCCTTAACTAAATACCTATTTTTCAAGCAAGAACTAAAAAAGTGAGTGTTAACAGACTATTTAACTGTGGGCTGACAGGGATTAAAACCACAGCTCTACTCAATTGTGTCATTATCAGACATTCACATATCCACTGAGTCATATAGCATGGAAACAGACCCTATAGCAAGGTATACTAAACTGATCTGGTCCCATTTGCCATCATTTGGCCCATATCCCTCTAAACCCTTCCTATTCATATACCAATCAGATTCCTTTTAAAACCCCTTCTGGTAGCTCATTCCATACATGCACCACGCTCTGCATGACAAAGTTGCCCCTTAGGACCCTTTTAAATCTCCCCCCCTCTCACCTTAAACCTATGCCCTCTAGTTTTGGACTCCACTACCCTGGGAAAAAGACCTTGGCTGTTGATCCTATCCATGCCCCTCATGATTTAATAAACATCAAAAAGGTCACCCCTCAACCTCCAACTCTCCAGGGAAAAAAGCCCCAGCCTATTCAGCCTCTCCCTTTTCTGAACCCTTTCAAGTTTAACAACATCTTTCCTATAGCAGGGAAGCCAGAACTGAAGTTTACTGGAATCAATGGTGTTAAGGAAATAAATTCAGGTTATTTTCTCTTTATCACTCAGTAACTAGCTCAATTGTGACCAGGGTACATTGAATTGAGGGATGTTCCTCATCAATCTAGTTCAATTCCACTAAAAACTGAGCTGCAGAGAAGCTACTTTTAAAAAACAACTACATACAATAAACATCAATATATGTTAAACAAAATGAATTCAAGACCTACCAGTGCAAGTTTGAACCCTTTTAGTGTGGGATTAATTGTCAGCTTTATGCACGAAGGTATCAATGTCAAAAGAGTGGCAGCAAAACTGTTGAAAGAAAACAATGTTAAATCATAAACATATAAAATTGCAACACATCAAATACAAAATAAAGTAATAAAACTTTCTCATTCACTCTAGCATTCATTAAAGTAGGAAATACTCACTTATCTCAAAACATCCTCTTTGTTTTGAGAAAGGCCCCATGTCAGAACATGGTCTCCTCTTGATACATTGCCAAAGACTAGGAAATCAACTCAGAAGAATCATCAATTGAGGATTTGGACTTAACATTGAATGCTAACCAATGTACATTCAACAATATTAAAAGTGAAGGAATCCATAATGAGGGAGCTAGAGCACCGCACAATGCGAGAGCTCAATCTGAACAAAATTCCTTAGAAATATTAATAACCTCCACGCACTTCAATGAAGCAATTGATTAGAGATAAAAACAGATGCATTCTTTTTCCTTCAATGTTTGAGCTTCAAAAGATTTGGAATGTCAGTTTAGGGTATGAGAATGTAGCAAAGCTCTGGTCCAAGGAACTAGGGATCACTGTTTGAAAATTCCACCCCCCCCCCACCACTCCGGAAGGCAGCATTTTCCCCCCTTTGGAACTGTCAGAGGAAAGAAAATGGTAAATTCAGACCCTTAAATATTTTGAAAGCAGAGTTAGATAACTTTTCACCCCTTGGTTTAGGAGAATTGATCAGGGGTATGTAGGATGCAGATTTGAGGCACAATCTGATCAGACATGATCTTATTGAAGGCTCAATGGCCTAGATCTGAGGAAGAGTTATTTCTGTCAAAGAGTCGTGAATCTGTGGAATTCACTGCCCCAGAGTACGGTGGTTGCCAGGACACTGAAAAAATTTGAGGATATGGATAGATTTTTACTTAGTAATGGGTTAAAGTGTTTTTGGGGCCAGGAAGGAAAGTGGAATTGCGGCTGAGATGTGCCATGATCATCTTGAATGACAGAGTGTCCACTCCTGCTATGTTCTCGGCACGATCTAAACTATCTGTGCACCATTCTCCTCTTAAGCGTCTGACAATGTTCTTCGGTTCTAGATTTAGTGGCCATTTATCCACTCCATAAAGTATCTTCAACAGTAATTCTCCAAAATCTTCAGATTGAGCCTTACCACTCCAACCTGTCTTTGTAACCGAAATACCTTTGAGTATCAAAGTCTGGATATCTTCACTGTGACCAGAATTACACATACTACTCCAGGCATCATTATAGTTATGACTTGTACAGGCTCTACCTCCTCAGATGTGCTTAATCTTTCTGGCTATACCAAGATCCAGTCAACTATCTTTCCCATTCTTGCACACTGGTGTTAATGATATAAAAACCAATGTCCCCAAATCCATCACATGCTATGTTCTGTAACTTAGAATTTTATTTTACCTTCCCACTGTTTATTTCCCTTTATTAGTCACAGAACCCTTAATCTTTCCAACTTAAATGCAACCCAACTACCCAGGTTTTATTTTCATTCTTGATTTTTTAAACCTTTCAGATCACCTACAAACTTGATGGCTTTATAAGACAGACTTGTCACACTGGCCGGAATTAAAAGTTGGCAATGGCGCCCTTGCCCAGCAACGGGATAACATGTGGGAGCCTTTCTCCAGGAGGCCAATGTTATGTTGAGGTAATTGGGTACTTACCCAGCAGTGTCAGGCCACCCACCTGTTGGGTGGGAACCATGACCGGGAGCTGGTCAGTTACAAGCTGGTCATACCACTGGAAGCAGTGATCCCCATCTGTCTTACAGTGGGGCCTACTATAATGATTGCTAGTGGAATCCCAAACAAAGGTGAGTGCATCAGCAAGATAGGGAATGGAGGCTGTGGCGTAGGGGTGGGAAGGGTTTGGTCTGAAGCAAAGTAAGGAAATGTTATCTATAGGGGACCAGTCTCCTGATCCTGGGATCTTTGATGGAGTACAGAGAGTCCATGAATGAATGAATGACCCACCCCCCGCAACAAGTAGGCTGCTGGAAAATTCAGGCCGGTTTGCTGGGCAGTCTTCCCAAATGGCGGGCCACTGCCTGGTGCTGGTTGAATTCCAGCAGTAGTGGATTAATACCTTTAAGTGCATATTTATGGGCTTCAATTGATCTTTGAACAAGAATGCTGCCTGCAAGCCTTCATACTTTTGATGTGTTCATCCCCTTACTTGATCACATTGCCCAATCCACCTTAGGGAAGTAGTGGTGGGTGGTGGCAGCGGAGTGAGGGGAATTAAATTTTGTCCACTGCTTCAGTACAAAGCATTTTTGTGCCAGGTATAAACTGCATTGATGCAGATTACATGTTCTGTAACAGTCTGCCTTAACTAACCCCATCAATTAACATCAAGCACCAGTGTGACAATTTACTTTCCTAGTGGTTGTGACAGATTACTAGTTTAGTTACAATTTATCTTGAATTATGGGCAATTTAGTGCTGTAAACCTACGTCCAGTAGAAACAATAATGGCAACTCCCCAGTAACCTCCTTTCCAGTAGGAAAACACACATCCCTTCTCGTAGAATGTAATTTCAAAGTCCACAAGAGAAAATACATACAAGACAAAACACCCAACAGCAAAGATAAAATTTAGCTTATTACAGCATTTTTAAAAATCTGTTCTGAAGCTTCCAGATCTCAAATACTGACAGTGCATTATGTGCTCCAAGCTGCCATTCTTTGTGTTGAGAGTGTATCAAGTCCAATCTGTCTCCACCTACCATTGACAAGTCTGCATTTTTCCCCAGAAGTCAATAGTTAGATAATCTCCTCAGTTGAAAAGGGCATTGAGGTCAATTGCAATGTCCCCCAAGTCACAACAGCTGTGTTCAGCTAACTTAAACATATCAAGGGTCACAGCTTCTTAGTCCAAATGGCTCAGCACTACAGGAGGCAGCATATTCACCTGCTGAGTTATTGCAAGTGCTTCAAAATACTAAATTTAGAATCACTTGCAGTGAACTGGACTTTTAGATAGACCATACACATACTACACAAATTAGCCATTCAAGTCACTAACAGTCCACTCAACTCTGTGCATAATAAGAATTCATAGATTGCTGTGAATATTAAATATGTACACAAGATAAATGGATAAGTTGTCGTAAATGTTATCTTTAATGTGTTCTGTAGTCCTGGCTTACTTGTGAGAAAAATAAATGTTTATATTTATTTCTAATAAATACATACATGTTGTTATAAATTATTATTCATTTTGTTTTTTTTTCAGCCAGGCTGATTGGGACCTCATCTTGAAACCAGTCTGAGGATGGAGTAGAATCAAAATAAACCATGTTTCAACTTCATATCCATTTTAATTATTCATTTACAAGATGTGGGCGTCACAGGCTAAAATATCATTTATTTTCCATTCCCAATTGCTTGAAAAGGTGGTAGTGATTTGCTGTGTTGAACCTGTGCAATCCATGTGGTGTAGGTACACCTACAGTGCAGTTAGGGAGGGAGTTACAGGATGACAGCAAAGGAATAGTGGTATAATTCCAAGTCAGGATGGTGTGGGACTTGGAGGAGAACTTTCAGATGGGGGTATCCCCATGTATCTGAAGCCCTTGTGCTGTTAGATGCTACAGAATGCGGGTTCGGAAGGTGCTGTCTAAGGAGCCTGTGTAAGTTATTGCAGTGTATCTTGTCGATGTTGCTATTGTATCCCAGTGGTGGAGGATATGAATGTTGAAGATGTTAGATGAGCATCAGTTAATTAGGCTGCTGTGACCAGGAAGGTGTCAAGCTTCTTTAGTGTGGTTGGAGACTTTACTCATTCAGACAAGTGGACAGTATTCCATCACACCCGCTTGTTTCAGCATCTGGGGTATTTTGCTTTTATTAGATCTGATTTGTTGGTTGTAGGATCACTTAGATGTCTACTGCATGCTGTTTACACTGTTTGACATGCTGACAGTTCTGTGCAGCTTCACTATTTTGACACCTCTTTTAGGTATGCTTAGTTATGCTCTTGGCATGTACTCCTACACTCTTCATCAAAACTGGGTTGATCCCAAAACTTGATGGCAATGATAAGATGGGGGAATGTGTGGGTGAAGAGGTTAGATTGTTGCACAGTTCAATTCTGCTGCCACTGATTGCCCAAAACACCTCATTAAAGTCCAGTATTGAGGTGCTAGGTCTGTTCAAATCTTGACTAGTCTGTGCAATAGTTCTCCCAATTCTAGCAAAAGCCACCAGATATTAATAAGGAAGACTCTGCACTGTCAAGTGCTCCGTTGTCAGTTCTGGTGTCTTGCTTAATGCCATATGGTCTGTCCGATTACATTCCTTTTATAAGATTTTTTAGCAGTTAGATAAAACAAAGTAGCTTGCTCGGCCACTTAAGATGGCCACTTAAGATGGCATTTAAAAACAAATATGTTGCTGATGATTAGTGAACTAGGTGGCTTTCAATGACAATTAACAATTAATGGCTTCCTGGTCACTAGTCTAGTTTTTGTTTCTAGATTTATTAATTGAACTCAAATTTCACCAAACGCAATGGTGAGATTCAAATCCATGCCCCAGAGCATTTGCCTGGTTTTACTGATTAATATTACAACACCTTCAATGCATTTTATGTAAACTGGTAAACCACTTAAAGTAAAGAGTTCCAGAATTATGACCCACCAACTAAGAAGGAATGAAGATATAGAAACATGTCAGGATGCGGTGAACTTGGACAGAAACAGCAGTGCTGATGTTCCCATGCACTTATTGTCCTTATTCTTGCATGGGTTTGGAAAGTGCTGTTGAAGAAGCCTTAGTGAGTTACCACAGTCCATCCTGTAAATGATCTACTACTGCTGTTGTGGAAGGGATTAATGCTCAAGGTGATGAATGGGGTTTCAATCAAATGGGCTTTGTCCTGGACGATGTTGTGCTTCACATGTTGTTCAAGCAGTACTCACGCAGAAAGTAAAGAGTATTCCATCACACTCCTAACGTGTACCTTGTAAATGGTGGACGGGAGTAGGATGTCAGGGAATGAGCTACTTTGCGCAGAATATATACTTCCTGATCTGCTGTTGTAATGGTATTTATCCAGTTAAGTTTTAACTAAATGGTAACCCCTACGATGTTTGTGGTGGAGGATTCAGCAATAATAACACCACTAAATGTCACGGTGAGGTGATTAGATTTGCTTTGGTTAGTGATTGTCATTGTTTGGCATTTGTGTGATGTGAATGTTTACTACTAATCATCAGCCCAAACCTGAATGTTGTCCTGGTCTTGCTGCAGCTGGGCACAGACTTCTGCACTCATTAGTGAACGTCCACACTTCTGAACTCATATAGGGAAGGTCATCGAGGAAGCAGATACTTGTGCCTAGGACCAAATCTTGCAGTGATGTCCAAGGGTTGAGATGATTGGACACCCACAACCACCTTAAGATGTGCTAGGCCTGGCTTCTGCCAGTAAAGACCTTGCTCCTCATTTTCACTAAACTTAATTTTAGTGGCCTCCTTGTTACCAAAATGGCTGACGTGCTGCCTTGATATCACTGCAGTCACTCTCAACATACCTCTGGAATTCAGCTCTTCTGTCCATGTTGAGAGAAAGCTGTAATAAGGTCTAGAGCAAGAGGTCCTAGCGAAACCAAACGTCTTTTTATTCATTCACAGGATGAGGGCGTCGCTGGCTAGGCAACACTTATTGTCCATCTGTAATTGCCCAGAGGGCAGTTAAGAGTCAACCACATTGCTGTGGGTCTGGAGTCACATGTAGGCCTGAGCAGGTAAGGATGGCAGTTTCCTAATGGAAATTAGTGAGCCAGATGGGTTTTTCCAACAATTGGCAATGGATTCACGATCATCATTAGACTCTTAATTCCAGATATTTGTTGAATTCAAATTCCATCATCTGCCGTGGTGGGATTTGAACCGAGGTCTCCAGAACATTATCTGGGTCTCTGGATTAACAGTCCAGCGATAATACCACTAGGCCATCGCCTCCCCATAAACTGAGCAGGTTACTGGTGAGTAAATGTCATTGAATAACACTATCTCTTTCTTTTCATATATTTAAAGATTTCTTTTATATTATTTGATAGTTTATTCTCAAACTTTATTTTCTCTCTTTAAAATCCATCAAAAGCTTTCCCAATCCTCTGGCTTACTACTATTCTATACTTTCTCAACTTGATGCTATCCTTAATTTCCCTAGTTAATCATGGTCAGTTTATCCCCTTCCTAGGATCCTTCTTCCTTACTGGGATATATCTTTGTTGTAAACCATGAATTATTTTCTTAAATGTTTGGCATTTAACAATTGTTCAACAACTATCTTTTTTGCTAAACGCTTTCCCAGTCCACTCCAACCTACTCTCCTGTCATTCCTTTGTAATTATTCTTATTTGTATTTAGCACAGTTGTTTCTGATTCAAGTTTATCACTCCCCTACTGAATACTAAATTCTACCATTTTATCGTCAGTTTCCTAAAGAATCTTTTATTGAGATCATTTATTAAATTTGCTTCATTATACATCACCGAATCCAAAATAGTCTGATCCGTAGCAGGAACAATAAAGAAGTTGCTGAAAAAGCTCAGCAGGTCTGGCAGCATCTGTGAAGGAAAAAACAGAGTTAACGTTTCGGGTCCAGTGACCCTTCCTTCCGAGGACCCGAAACGTTAACTCTGATTTTTTTTTCTTCACAGATGTTGCCAGACCTGCTGAGCTTTTCCAGCAACTTCTGTTTCTGTTCCTGATTTACAGCATCCGCAGTTCTTTTGGATTTTATTTTGATCTGTAGCAGGGTCCACAACAGAAGGGAGATTGGTTAGTCTTGCGAGCTCCAAGGAAAATGAGGGGATACATTCTTGAGATGTACAAAATTATGAAGGCAGAGATAAGGTAGACAAGACGAGGTTTCGCCCTTGGTTGCAGGATCAATGACCAGATGTACAGACTTAAATTAACAGGCAGGAGGTTTAGAGGGAATGTGAGGAAACACTTTCACCCAGAGGGTGGTGAGAATCTGGATCTCACTGCCTGAGACTGTGGTAGAGGCAGATGCTGTCATAACATTTATGTAGTATTTAGATGTGCACTTGTGATGACAAGACATTCAAGGTTATAGGCCAAGTGCTGGGAAATGAGATTAGAATAGTTGGGCTTGTTTTTGACCAGTGCAGATCTGATGGGCTGAAGGACCTTTTTCTGTGCTGTAGATGTCAATGACTAAATGATGACACTTTGATCAATTTACTGATGACTGAAAGAAGTTCAATGGAATATTAATTGGTCAGATAGGACTTGGTCTACTTTTTGTGGACAGGACATAGCTGGCAATTTTCTGCTTTGTTAGGCAGATGCAGTGTAGTAACTGTACTAGAACAGTTTGGCAGTAGTACAAGTCTTCAACACTACAACCTGGATATTCTCTAGGCTCTTAGCCTTTGTGGCATGCAGTGTGCCCAGCTATTTCTTTATATCACTGGTAGTGAACTGAAATAGCCAAAGATTGGTCTGTATGATGCTGTGGACTTCAGAATGAAGCGGACATGGACCATCCACTTAGCACTTCTGGCTGAAGATGGTACAAACATTCCGGCCTTGTCTGAATGGCTATTTGAGCATGATGTTTGAAATTAGGTGGCATCAACTGAACCACCTCCCAATACAAGTTACCATCTTTAGCAAAGGTGAGGAGAACATTGTTATTAATTATTCATTTAAAAGTTCAGAGCATATTTGTTTGTTAACCACAATTACCTCCAAAAATACCACACTATCAATGGGGGGTGTTGGTGATAAAAGACAGCTATGAAATGTTAACACAGCCAAAGCATTACCTGAGCCAAACTTGGGTTAGAGGAGATAAAACCTTCTTCACCTTCAATATCACAGATAAACTGCACCACACATTTCCAACTTTATCCTATGTAGAAAAAAAAAGTGAATAATTAGAGATAATGTGCAAATTGTTTCACTGAATATCAGTAACCTTGGAAAATGTTAACAACAATCAGAAACAGGCCATTCCACTTGTAATTCCAATTTTTAGATTACTTGTTAAACAGCTTTATCCCACCAGAGCCTACATAGTAACCATGTACTTCCTTGTCCTCTCTGTCCATTATCATGATGACTCATACAAACAATGAGATCCTATGGAACATGCACATGATAACCTGTGGTGGGTATTCACCAGCAAATACACATTTGAAATATGAATAACAAGACAAGGTCTTCTAAAAGATGCAGAGAAGTGTAACAAAGCCTATTCTGGAACATAAAATACTTGGTAATTGAAACAAGAGCAAAGAACTAGAATTGTTCTCATTGTCAGAAAAATGAAATCAGAAAGCAGGGAATGAAAAAAGGCCATCAAATTCATCAAGCACACTCCTTCCACACAATATATGCAATCTATCAAACTTCTATTCTATGGATTGCATTTCTCCCATTTAACAATTTAAGGCATAAAAATTCGGGAACTGTTATCCATTCTGTTACTATCCACAGACAATAGTCTTTTCTCGTTACTGTTCTCAGCAGGACACAAATCATGGTAATCCAACCCTCTGTTCCAAACCAGACATTTGCCTGGATCCTCTGTCACAAGAGTTAATTTATTCAGTTTCATTAGTTTTTTGCTGAATCTGTTCTACATGATGAATAAAACTTAAGATAAACAATATAATTATTTTAATCTCTCAGTGAATTACTGGAGAAACAAGTGTTCTGCAAAAAAAAGTCAATTAGCTGTTTTGTTTTCTTGTCAATAGAACTGACAGCATCCAGAGTAGATAAAAATCAGAATAATTTCTTTAAAAGAATTTGGATAAATTCTGGTTAAAAAGAGAACTGTGAATGACATAAGTTATGCAGCTCATGAAATTAACAAAATATTAAATACAATAGTTCCTAAACTACTGTGATTAATGTTGTATATGAAAACCAATCAGGCTAGCTAATGTGGTTGCTTTCTTACATTGGGGTATTTTCTCATCTTCTTCTGTTAGAGACTTCAGCTTGTTCTTCTCCTGCAAGCTGTGGCTACAGCTTGATAGGCTATATGGCATTATCTTATTCCAATTAGTGTTTTGGTTGTTTCTTATTTTTTTCAAATATATGCTAATATTTAGTGATTCTGCTGCAGAACCTAAATAAAGATCCAAGCTTACTGATGGCAAAAGGTTTGTGGGAAACAGGTTGCAAGCTTCTGGGTCAGAGATGTAGTGGGGTTGTGAGGAGGAGCTGCTTCTCCCCCCAGCACAGAGTGATGACCGGAAATGTTTTGCCAAGAGGTGGTGAAAGCAGAGGGGATCAATGATTTCAAAAAGGAAACTGGATAGGTAATAAAGGAAAACAAATTTGCAGAATGACCAGGATCATGTCTGGAAATAAAATTGACTGGATTGCTCTCCTGAAAGCTGGTGTACTCGATGGGCCTAAAGGCACCCTTCTGTATCATAATGAGTCTTTGATTCTATGACTTTATTCTCTCGTTAATGTCTAAATATGTCCCTCTTAGTACATTGGTGTCATACAAAATGTAATGTGACCTCACCACTGTGTCAAGAGAGACAGAGTAACTAAACATCCAGCAAGTCAACACAAGACATCAATGTATGATAAACAATGATATTACTACATGATACAACTTATAACCTCATGGCTTGGTAGATGCTGGGATCATGTCCCTTCTTATGCTTCTATGATGTAAATGATCTTAATTCAGAGCATCTTTCCATAAATTGCTCACAATTATTTTCTTTTTATGTTGCTGAGTAACATAACTGGACCAAGAAAGTTTGAGTTCAGCCAATCCTGATTTTCATTTCTACATCTGTGTTTTCCTGTCCCCATACACCAGCCAACCACTGAAACACTGCAATGAGTTGTGATAAGACTTCATCAGTTAGGAGGCCAAAATGCACTGTAGTTTTCTCTACTTCTCAAAGGATGCTCTGAACCATTCTATACAAATGCACAGCAACATTTGAACTACAGAGGTCAGTGGAGGCTGAATACATTGAAAATGGAGTTCAGGCTCAAGAAAACGACTCTAATCCTCAGCTACTGAAACAGCAAGGGAATAAAAAAATTACTTCACTTTCTGCCGTTTGGCAACAGCATGAGTAGGAAACAATGCAAATAACAAAAAAAAGTTAACATCTTCAATTTTCTGTGAAGGTTACAAATAAATTATGCAATAGCACAGACTAGTGGTCATTCACAGAAAATATATCCACTTTACTATCATAACTGAAATCTCAAAATAGATCATAAACAAGGATAGAATCAGCCGGTGTATTTTGGAAGCACAAGGACTGAAGGTTAAGAAAGGAAACATGATAAATCAAGTGGCATTAACCAGATGAAATCAAGCTTGAGTTTTAAAAGGAGAAAAGAACTTGTAAGAAAATGAGTTTAGTGTATAATGCATTTTTATTTTAACATGGTAAGAACAAAGGGAAGCAAAGCTTGTAAGCAACATTAATGGAGGTTACAACGCAGAAGTTCAGATGAAAACAAATATCAATAAAATAGAAACACAATGTGCCTGCAGTCTCGCCAATGTTCTGTATAACTGAAGCAAGACTGCTTTGCTCCTGCCCTCAAATCTTCTTGCAATTGAGACAAACATACCTCATGATTTCTGAATTGCTTTTTGTCCCACACGTGGACTTTCAGTGGCTTATGAACAAGGACACTCGAGTCCCTTTAGACATTAACACTTTTACAATCTCTCATCATTTAAGAAATACTCTCCACCTGTGTCCTCCTACACAAATTAACAAGCTGACACTTGCCCACATTATATTCAATTTGCCATGTTGTCATCCAATCATGCAGCCTGTTTAAATCTGCTTGAAGCCTCTTTTCATCCTTCTCACACATTAAGATTCCCAAAAGTTTTGTAATGGAAATATTACAACTGCGCCCCCACATTCAATCATTGATACATGCTGTGAACAACTGCCCAACTACTGATCCTGTAGTACTCCAATGTTCATAGTCTGTCAACCTGAGAATGGCCAATTTATTCGGACACACTGCTTTCAGCCTGTTAACCAATTCTCAATCAAGGCTACTATGTTACATGCAATCACACATGCTTTAATTTTATGTCCTGACCTCTTGTGGAACTTTATCAAAAGCCTTCTGAAAATTCAAATACACTTCATCTACTGGCTACCCCAAACTAACTCTGTTAGCAATATCCTCAAAAAAAAGCTTAGGTTTGTCAAATATACTTTCCTCCTCATAAATTCAAATTGATTCTGTCAAAAGTTTTGGCAAAGATCTGGAACTCGGGTTGTGGGTGAGGTTGTTGACTTGCTTGCCGAGCTGGCTTGTTCTCGTTCAGACGTTTCGTCACCATGCTAGGTAACATCATCAGTGGAGCCTCCGATGAAGCGGTGTTATTCTACTTGGCTTGGAACTGCTCCTATGATGCTGCTTGGCCTGCTGTGTTCATCCAGGCCTGCACCTTGTTGTCTCGGATTCTCCAGCATCTGCAGTTCCTACTATCTCTGTTGGAATTTATACTGTCTGGTTCGTTATGGTGAGTAGTGTCATTTCCAGTTTTGATCCATATGGGTTTGTATATGGGATCCAATTCTATATGTTTGTTGATTGCATTACGGGTGGATAACCATGCCTCTAGAAATTCCCGTGCATATCTATGTTTGGCTTGGGCTATTATGGTTACCTTGACCCAGTTAAACTGATGAAGCTTCATCGGAGGCTCCACTGATGGTGTCACCGAGCATGGTGACGAAAGGTCTGATTCTGTCAAATCAGACATTTATTTTCTAAACAATTTTATAACCAAACTTAGTATTTTCCCTATTATTGACATCAATCTAACAGGTCTGTAGTTCTCAGTTTCCTCTTTTTTTCTTAAACAGTGGGGTTACATTTCTAACCATCCACTTGCAGGCACCATTTCAAAACTAATAGAATTTTAAAAATTATTTCACGTGACATGCTTTTAAAAAGTGAACACCAATGATCGAGTGTTATGTACTTGATTTTTTAAAAAGCTTCTTGCACAGACATTAAATTCAAATTCTCCCTGAATCAACATATTCTTGTCCTCAGCGTTCTTTGGATGAAGACCTTTACAGTGATGTCCACGCCCAATGAATAAAAGAAAAAGAGTTGCTCTGCAAACAATTTTTAAACAGAAAAGAGAAGTAGAAAAGATGGCACAAATTTATGCAGACCACCAATTACTGAAGAACTTCCAATCTGTCATGTACAGGCAGCGTGTTAAGGGTTTTGGCTTTGTTCCAGCAAATAAAATATCATCTAAATAAAATTTTAAAATAAGTTTGCAAGAGGAAAATAGCTCCCTTTTATTTTGACATTTCAGAAAACATTTGAAACCTTGTTTTCTGCTCCAATAATTTCTCCTGTTGCAGCAGAATTGAACCGTCAAATGGGGCTGAAAGCTGAAGATACCTTTTAGGACCAGAACAAGTGAGCTTCAATCACTTAGATTACGAACCACAGGATTTTTAAAACTGCCAATACTCTGATTTCAGCAAAGCGGCCGATTACAGTTAACCAAATACTAAATACAGAGTCTGGTGTGAGTCTTTAATTTGCACAGCCATGTCAGTGGCAACAAGACTGGTGTTTATAATGCACGTGCCCCACCACTTTCAAGAGGCATGTTTGGGGTAGATTGGTTCTATAAATGGGCTATCTGTGGATGGCTGTGATATCAGTATCAAGAATCCAATACTCGATACCTCTTGTTCAGAACAGGAAATAGAAATAGCAGAGGCAGTTGTCAATGTCACAACTAGAGAGGACATAACTTCACAGGCAAATTCACCATGCCCCACTAGGACAGAACCTCTTGTACATGGCACATATAGAATATCTGCCCTGAATTTGATGAGGACATAGAGAAAGGTTAGAAGGTTAACACTTGACACATTCTACAAACAAACTGAACAAGGTATCAATTTTATAGCTCATCATGTAATTTACACTCATCAGCATATTTTTTTCAACAGCAATTGGAGATAGTCAACATGTCACACGTCAGTTGTAGAATGCTTATGCTAACAATTTCTCAAGTTAATCCTCACCCACTTCCAAATAAATCATCCCCTGCAGACTTCTAAACTGATGCTGAGCTAATATTATCAGTGAAATGTCAGGTAAGGACACTGGGTTCTGTCTTTTAAACATAGTTGGACAATTGGATTGCCAACTTTGGCCCAATTATTAAAATATCTTTTGCCCAAAGTTTTAGTAATTCAGCTGACCTTATGCTAAAGTATCTGCCCACCACACAAATGCTGACAACATGGAAGAAGCCAAGAATATTTCAAAGCTACAACCCAATGATTAAAAGAACATAGAACTGTACAGCACAGGAACTGGCCCTCCAGCCACAATGCTGTGCCGAACATGACACCAAATAAAACTAATACCTTCTGCCTGCCCTTGGTCCATATCCCTCCATTCCTTGCATATTCATGTGCTTATCTAAAAGTCCCTTAAACATCCCTATCGTATCTGCCCCCAACACCACCCCGGGCAGCGCATTCCAGACTCCTACCACTCTGTGTAAAACAAAACTTGCCCCTCACATCTCCTTTGAACTTTCCCCATCTGACCTCAAATGCTTGCTCCCTAGTATTAGACATTTCAACTCTGGGAAAAAGATTCTGACCGTCAACCCTATCTATGCATCTCATAATTTTATAGACTTCTGTCAAGTCTGCTCTCAGCCTCTGCCACTCCAGAAAAAAAGATAACCCAAGTTTTTCTAGCCTCTCCTTATAGTACATACCCTCTGGCAGCATGCTGATAAGCCTCTTCTGCACCCTCTCCAAAGCCTCCACTCCTTCCTATAATGTGGCAACCAGAACTGAGTGCAAAACTCTAAGCGTGGCCTAAATAAAGTCTTATAAAGCTGCAACATGACATCCCGATTCTTGTATTCAGTTGCCCGACCAATAAAGGCAAACATGCCGTCCGCCTTCTTTACCACCCTATCTCCTTGCGTGGCCAATTTCAGGGAGCTGTCGACTTGAACACCAAGATCAATGCTGTTCAGGGTTCTGCCATTAACTGTATACTTTTCCTTAACATCTGATCACCCAAAGTGCAGCACCTGACACTTACCCAGATTAAACTCCATCTGCCATTTCTCCACCCATATCTGCAACTGATCTATATCCCACTGTATCCTTTGACAACCTAACACCATCCACAACTCCATTGACCTTTGTATTGTCTGAAAACTTACTAACCCACCCACCTACATTTTCATCCAAGTAATTTATATATATCACAAATAGCAGAGGTCCTAGTATGACTAGTCATGGGCTTCCAGCTTGAAGAACACCCTTCCACCACTACCCTCTGCCTTCTATGGGCAAGCCAATTGTGAATCCACACGGCCAAGTCACTGTGGATTCCACACATCTTAATTTTCTGAATGAGCCTGCCATGAGGGTTTGGTCAAAAGCCTTAATAAAATCCATGCAGACAACATCCATTCCTCTACCCTCAATCACCTTTGTCACCTCCTTAAAAAAGATCAATCAAGTTAGTAAGACATGACCTGCCCTGCATTAAGCCATGCTGACTGTCCGTAATTAGGCCATGCTTTTCCAAATGCTTCCAAACCCTATTCCTAAGACTACTCTCCAATAGGTTCCCAACCACTGATGTGACACTCACCAGTCTAGAGTTTTCTGGATTATCCTTATTTCCCTTCTTGAACAGAGGAACAACATTAGCTACCCGCGAGTCCTCTAGGACCTCTCCAGTGGCTAACGAGGATAGAAAGATCTTGGTCAAGGCCACAGCAATCTCATGCCTCTCTCAATAATCTGGGGTAGATACCATTGGGCCCTGGGGACTTATCCACCTTAATGCCCTTCAAGAAACCCAACACCACTACTTTCTTGATCTCAAAATGCCCTAGCATATGAGCATGCTCCACACAAATCTCACTGTCCTCCATACCCATATCCTGGATGAATACCAATGCAAAGGTAGGTATTCATATCCTCTACCTCCAAGCACTGTTACCACCTTTATCCTTGAGTGGTCCTACCTTCTCCCTAGTTATCCTCTTATTTTTGAAGTATGTACAGAATGCCTTGGGATTCTCTTTAATCCTACTTGCCAAGGTCATTTCATGGCCTCTACTTGCTCTCCTAATTCCCTGCTTGAGTATTTTTCTGCTTTCTTTATATTCCTCGTGGGCCCTGTCCAATTTTAGAACCATTTGTAAGATTTAGGAAGCTTTTTCCCTTTTGACTAAATTCACAACCTCCTTCATTATCCAAGGGTCTCTCACCTTGCAATCCTTGTCCCTCCTCCTTACTGGATCATGCCAGTTCTGAACTCTGATCAGCAGATCTTTAAACAACTGCAACGTGCCAAATGTGGACTTGCCCGATAACAGCTTCTCCCAATTAACACTCCCTAGCTCCTGCCTAATACTAACGTAGTTTGTCCTCCCCCAATTTAGTACCTTTCCACAAGGTCCTGACTTATCCTTCTTCATAGCTATCTTAAAACTTAAGGAGCTGTGGTCACTGTTTCCAAATATTTATGACTAAATAAACATAGGCAGCATTATCACCTGAAGCTTATATTATAAGCATACCTCAAACAAGCCTCTGTCAATTGGAAAAAGCCTTTGAACCACCTGCAGGGACTGCTGGAGACTGGTGAGGAAGGGTAGCCAGCAAAAGGCAAATGAAATGAGCACAACGAGGGCAATTTTGATCAACTGTATCATCCTGTAACAGAACAGATGAGATTTGTTCTCTTAAAAAATAAAGTTCAATTGCCCCTTTACCTTTAATATCCATAGCAAAAAGGAAAACCATTGCTGAGAATATTACATAGCACCATATTTTTCTCCATCACGCCTGCTGTGGTGGGTTAATCTCACAATATCAGAATCTTTAACCAGGCAGCAGTTCTGTAAGTCAGGAACAAAAACAGAAATTGCTGAAGGCTCAGCAGGCCTGGCAGCATCTGTGAAGAAAAGATCAGGGTTAACGTTTCAGGTCCGGTGACCCTTCCTCCGAATGAGCTTTTCCAGCAACTTCTATTTTTGTTTCTGATTTACAGAATCTGCAGTTCTTTCGGTTTTTAGAGGTTCCATAAGAAGGTGGATTAGTCGGCAATGGACTTTGCAGCAGTGGAAATTGGGTAGCGATCATGCAGAAGAGCTTGTTACCTTTACCCCCTTAATCAACTTAAAAATCAAAAGCATCTCCATCATTTCCCTGATTGACCTTAATTTAGCAGGGACTCATGACTAGACCCACCCAGTCTGTTTCTCCATATCAAACTGGAGGCAGTTTTCCTGTTTGAGAGATGAGACGATAAAGGGAGTGGAGTTGTTTTCATCAAGGCAAATTCCAACACTTCTGTTTTTCTGTGCAAAATGGCTTCTGCAAATACAAATATGCAAATACAATGCAGGAACTCTCCAAGGTTCCTTTGAAGGCATCTTTCATACCCGTGACTTCTACCATCCAGGACAGTCCAGTCGACACTTGGGGGACACAACCACCTACAAGCTTCTCTCCAAATCACAAACCATCATGACTTGAAAATATATTGCCCTTCCCTCACTGTCACTGGGTTAAAATGCTGGAATTACCTCCCTGAAAGCAGATGGTCTGCAGCAGTTCAAGAAGGTGGCTCAGCAGAATCTTCTCAAAGCATTTAGGAATGGACACTAAATATTGGCCATGCCAATGACACAGACCCATGAATAAGCTCAAAAATCTAAAAGTTTCCGTGTGCACTCGTTTAAAAGAAGCTACATAACTGGAGCAGAAAATATACCTGTTAAAACTGGTCTCGGTTCCAACAGTACAGCATAGATTGCAGAGAATAAGATCTGTAAAGGTATGTTGAATATCTTCAGCTGGGTGTCTCCCCCACCCCCATGACAATTATGGTCTAAAAGTAACACTCCATGGTGGTGGCAAGTCAAAATAATTGTTGTTCACAGTAGGCTGCCATTAATGTCATCTTTTGATATCCCTATAATACATGGTATAACTACAAGTTTTAGTTAACGAACACTATTTTATGTCAATTAAGTCTAAAAACTAAAGTCAGCAGGTGTCTCACATGCAACATAGAATGTTAGGTGCACGGTGTCAAATAAAATACCTTACAGCTGGTGTAGACATTGTTTCCATATTCCTTAATTCATTGGTAGCATTCTCACTTGAATTAAAAGATTTTAGGTCAAAACGATTCATGCATTTGTGTACCTAATTTAGTCTGACACTCCAGTAATTAACAGATATTCGAATCAACCTGTTAAGTGATGTTACTACACAGCTGTGGAACAAGTGGGACTTGAACCTCGGCCCATGGCTCAGAGAAAAGAACACCACCGTGACACACAAGACCCTACTTCAGTAGGGTACGGAGAAGATGCTGAGTTGAATCTGGTGCTATCATTTAGGTGAAATGTTATATTGAAGCACAATCCACTTTACCAGGTGGTTGCGGAGAGCAGGGATGCGCCCATAAGATATAGGGACAGAATTGGACCGATTCACCCATCGAGTCTGCTCCATCATTCAATCATTGCTGATATGTTTCTCAAACCCATTCTCTTGCCTTTTCCCCATAACCTCTGATGCCCTTACTAATCAAGGACCTATCTACCTCTGCTGAAAATATGTTCAATGACTTGGCCTCCACAGCCTTCTGCAGCAATGCGTTCCACAGATTAACCACCCTCTGACTGAAGAAATTCCTCCTCATCTCAGTTCTAAAGCATGGTCCCTTCACTGAGAATGTGCCCTCAGGTCCTAATCTCTCCTACCAGTGGAAACATCTTCTCCACCTCTACTTTATCCATGCCTCTCAGTATTCTATAAGTTTCAATAAGAACATACACTCTCATCCTTCTGAGCTCCATTGTGTACAGACCCAGAGTCCGCAATCACTCCTCATATGATAAGCCCTTCAGCCCCAGGATTATTCTTGTATATCTCCTTTGAAACCCCTCCAATGCCAACACACCCTTCCTTAGATATGGACCCCAATATTCCAAATGCTCACAATATTCCAAATATGGTCTTACCAAAGCCTTATACAACCTCAGCAGTACATTCCTGCTCTTGTATTCAAGCCCTCTTAAAATGAACACTAACCTTGCATTTGCCTTCTTAACTGCCAAATGAATCTGCACGTTCACCTCAAGAGAATCCTGAACTAGGATTCCCAAGTCCTTCAGATTTCCAAAGCTTTTCCCCATTTAGAAAATAGTCTAAGTCTTTATTCTTTCTATCAAAGTGCATAACCTCTCACTTTCCCACACTGTATTCCATCTGCCACTTCTTTGCCCACTCCCCCAGCCTGTCCAAGTCTTTCTGCAACCTCTGCACTTCCTCATTACTACCTGTCCCTCCACCCATCTTTGTGTCATGCGCAAATGTAGCAGCAATGACCTCAGTTCCTTCATCCATAACATGAATAGTTGTGAACCCAAAACAGACCCCTGCAGAATTCCACTAGTCACCGACTGCCATTCTGAAAAAGACTCCTTTATCCCCCATTCTCTGCTTTCTGCCAGTCAGCCAATCTTCTATCCACACCAGTACCTTGCCCCTAACACCATGGGTTGTTATTTAGCAGCCTCCTGCTTGTCAAAGGCCTCTGGAAATCCAAATAGATCATGTTTACTGGCTGTCCTTTGTCCAACTTCCTGGTTATCTCCTCAAAGAGGCCCCAGCATCCTGGCCAATACTCATTCCTTAATCAACAAAATATATTAGTGTATCTCTAATCTTCTTTCCACCTATAAGTGTACTGACACATGGCAGGATTTGGTTCTACAAATTGAGAACTCTAATGTACTTTGTGAATTTGAACATTCTACAAGCCTGAATCCTCAGATTGGAGTTCTAGCAGGCTGCTCAACTTAGGGGTTCACGTCAGCAACTCCAACTCTAACTCCACACAGTACACACGTGCTCCTTGCAATCAGAGTGAATGGATTATGTAGAACAGAAGGTTAATAATTATTTTCATCCCTTCCTTTCCAGGAAAACAGACAAATCACTGCATCTCTATCACTCTTCCAACAGACAACCAAGCAGAAATTGGGACCTCCTGATCTGTAGACTCTGTCCCACACAGAGCACTATATTCACCATTAAAAGTGCTTGCAGATTGACTTTGTACAATTCCAAAGCGACAGCACAAAATCACCACAACTGTTACATACAAAAAGATATACTTAGCTAGAAGCAATACTTGAGGGTAGAGAAGAATTAAGTTCAATATTAAATAAAGATTCCCCTCTTAATTAAACATAAAACGTAGTTTGCATGTTTATTTTAAGCTGTTTACATCGCAGGACAAGCTAGAACAATTCTCAAGTCTTAAAAATAGATCTCACTTGATCCATACGACATGACAAGGACCATGAGTCTATTTAATTCATTGTTTCAGTTACTCACCCTTCACCTTTTAGATCTTTCTTTAAGCAGTTTCCAAGGAGGTAGCAGAAGAAAGGCAGTGCATGGTAAAGTTCCATTTGTTTATAATTAAGAGCCAAACAAAATGCCACAGAGCCAAACAGGACGCGGTCAAATAATAGGCCCAACAACCCCCACAAGGCAAGACCCAGACTGACAGAGTTATATGTGTTTTCACGTTAAGGATAGTAGACAAGTATTCACCCAGACAGCATTGGTGTTCAAACTTGGACTCTCACTATCTGTTTTACTGATTGGTCCGATTTCTCAAAACTAGTACAAGGTTATATTTTCACATAAGAAAACATTTCCAAAAGAAAAATACCATTCAGAATTTTCAGAATGTATTATGTATAAAGGATTCAGGTAAAGGTAGACTCTGGATGGGACCCACTGATTGATTATTCTAATGCACTGGAATAGTTTTTAATGCATACTTTAAATAAAAGTTACATCTCTCATGATATGATAATTTCTTTTTAAAAAGGTATGAACGACATACTCAGAATGTAATTTAATCCTTTTCAAAGTTAAGTCAATAAAAGGTCAAGCAGTGAACCTGCGATCATGCCATGCTTGATGACTCAATGCCTCAAAGTTCAGTCAGACACTGAACCATTGGGAAAGGCTACTGAAAGGATATTGAAAATGGCCATGGTCGATCAGAATGAGTCCAGGGTACAGCAATACACACAGCATAGATGACATCTGCAAAGAGTAAAAGTAGAGTTAGTAACTTCAAAATACTTTTGCAGGATCATTCCTTTCAAAGAATAGAGTTATTTCGTCCAAGCAACTTCTCTCCCCTCTTCTAAAGGTGCTAAGACTATGCTGAGACTGTGGATGAATTGGACCCTCCCACAATAACTCAGTCAAATACCTAACAGTTTATTCATCACAGCTGATCCCATCTACTCTTACCAGAAAGCTACTTTTTTCAGTAGGGGCCAATGGGATACTGATCAGGAGTAAGAACACCATCAGATTTCTGTTCCTTGCCCAATCAAATGGAAAGTTCAATAAAACAGAAATCTAAAGTGGTCATTCCAAAACAGATTAGGAATGTTCTTTTCCGTTCCTTTGTTCTTTTACTTGTTCATTTGTATTGGTCTTACTGGGTCTTCTAATGACATCACAAAATGCCCATTTATCCCATGCAAATCTAGAGGATGAATGTAAATATTCTGTTTGACCATGGAGTAAACAATAATCCTGACCAAATTATGTGACCACAGAAGTACCACAACCGTCCACAATCCTCTTCACCAAATTTCATCCGACACACACACGTACCCACACCCACACACCGTCTCCAGCAGGGATCCTTTGGTAGTAATTAGCAGTGAAACCAATGGAAGAAAAGTAGACCATTCAGCCCATCAAACCTTCAGTTCCTTTATGACATATCTGTACCTCAACTCCATTTACCTGCTTTTCTTCTCCCCACACTAAATTCTTCAATACCCTTATCTAATAAAAATCTATTGATTTGAGTTCTGAAAGCTCCACTTCAACCAGATTCTATGACATTTTGGATTTTTCATTTTCCTGATATCCATCCATGTTCAAAAATGCTTCCCAATTTCACTTCTAAATGGTAGAGCATGAATTTTATTATAGGAACACTGACTTTTATCCTTCCACATTCCCCATACATGACCAAAAGTAAACTAGATATCTTAGCCATTACCAAATCCTCCATTCAGACAAAATGTTGAAACTAGAATCATTTTGCTTTGTATACCTCTGTACCAAATTGTATGGTCTCTTTACCAACTGAACCAATTGGACTGCAAAGTAGACACTTAACTGGACCAACTATCTTTCTTGTGCTCAACAAATGCACCTGGTTAGGTAAATGTTGCCTTCAAACCACATCCGCTAGATATCACACTGTACACATTTCATCAGAGTGCAGCTGATTTTAAAGAAAATGACTTGTAATAATACAATACTTAATCTCTACAAAACATCGCACAATGATTAAATGATCACCCTGGCCTGAAGTATGAACACGAGAAAGATCCAGGTTCCATTTCTGGCCTGTGCACAGATATGAGACCTCAACAGTGTCACTTTTACAATTAGGGCACCTGTATAAAAATAGTTTGTGATTTTTGGCAAGTGAGAACTGTTGGTATCAGAACAGGACAGGATCAAGCTTGACGACGATGCCCTCCGCAGTCAAATATATTGCTGTTTAGATTTTTAAGGGATGAATAGTTGAGGTACTACAGCTCAGCAAGAATTGGTGTCTTCAGTAGAAAATGGTGGAACGAAAATATGCAGAGATGAAAAAAAGTTTTTTTTTAAAATTTTGGCTCCTACAGATTTCCATTCTATGACATAAATGCGTTGCACCCCCTGTGATCTTAGTCACTTAGCGCAGGTACTAATTTAGGAACACTTACTCACTGCGCAAAACTGGGAACGTGGGGCAGTTAATGCGCAATTGCAGCTGTTACCTTCATATGAAGTGGTCTGATAATTACATGGAACAAACAGTGAATAAGTGTCCTTACTGTTCCCTCTCAGCTGTTGATTGCCCTGTCATCTCCACCCAGCCCCCCCTTCCACAACCAGCTTTCCAGCATACTTCTTGGGAAATTATTTCAAAAATTGTTTACCAGCCAAACATATCTGGTTTCATGGTGTATGTATTTTACACGTTATCTTGAAGCACCCACCGCAGATCAAGGAAGCCTTCACCTTGACTTTTAACAGTATTTAGAGCATGTTAATGATTTGGTGTTGTTGTTTCAGTATACAAAAATACCAGTAAATCTAACAATGATTCTATAATGTGACAGAATTTAAAACCTCAGAGCGGTTTCAAGTAACATTATCCTCAAGTCATGCAAGCAAGCGACTGCTGCATGATCGCGTGGACTTCACTTGTTCCACGGCTACGTTCCAGAGGATTTAACTGAAACTCTTTACTCATGTCCTAAGCCTTTCAGTCACCTTCACTAAAATGTCAAAGCATATTAAATTAATCATCTATTCAATCAAAATCAGGAAGTTCCACCGATCACTCAATGAAAATTACTCCTCGTCAATTCCTCCTGCTTGCATTAAAACTACTTGCTTTTATGGTCCAGAATTTGCTGAAGTGTGGCAATTCATTATGGATCTGATAAGTTCTACTGTATCCTTCACAGATCAGCTCAAAACAAGTTTGCCCACAAAGTTACGAAAGTACAAGCTAATAACAGAGGGTAACAGGATCCGGGAACTTGGAGAACAATGAAACAAACAATTGCCTTAACTGATGACATTTAGGAATTGAGAAATAAAGAGGAAGAACTCAAGAGTTAAATGAGGGAAAGAAAGATTAAATTAAAAGGGAGAGGAGAAAAATGACAGGAAGATGCAAAAGCAAAATATGTCAAAGCTGTTTTTCTTTTACTTCTCCAACAATTCACAACCTGAAGGATGAGATTCCACAATTTAGTTGCTTGAGTTCTGAGTATGACAGTTAATTGGTAGTAGTTAACACATCATCACATTTGTTATAAGGGAGAATTACACAGTTAATTAATAGAATTAGCTTCCTTTGTCAAATTTTACTTAATGTGCAAATGCAGCAACATGAAAATCATCCAAAGGTTAAGGGAGAGAAGCACGTTTTTTAAAAAAAAAGGTAATTTCAATGTGGCACAAATCAGCCAATAGTTTGTGTTAGTTTGCAATTTATAGGCTGTCTCTTCCTTGCCAGATAACACAGAATGACTTGACATTAAAAACAGCATGCCTCATTCACATATCTTTTACACTATATTCTGCACAATTGCTTTAATCAAGTAGGAATAAAACCAGAAGACAATACTGCCAGGAAGGTGGAGCACAGTAATGGGTAGTGAAGGAAAATGAAGTTATTCACCATATCAAGGGCCACAAAAAAGTTGATGGGGGAATAACATGTTGTAGTCAAATTCAGTGCCATCTGGTTATTGATCCTTCTCCATTGGACATCATTTTACCCTTTACAAATTATCGAAATCCTTCATCATTTTCAGCACTCTATTACACTTTCCAAATTGTTGAAATCATGTATCCTATCTGTTTCATTGTTTTGGTTGACAAAGCCTCACCTTTATTTCACTTGTTGCAATAAACATTTGCTATAAATATAACTGAGATCATGTCTGAAGCCTTTTTTTAACGAAACAAAAGCTCATTTGATAACCTTCTGGATAAATATACTGCTCATATGGAGCAGAAAGGCCCCAGGATTAATTCGGAGTCTTGTCGGCATTGGCTGACTTCCAGTGTCTAACTATTCTTAAGATAAAATTTCAAACAATTGTTGATAGGCTACTTGACTGGTGGGAGACAGTGGGAAAATCAGTTTGGTCCTATATTCATCCTCAACTCATAAGCGTGTTGTTCCAAAACTAGAATTACTGGATGACAATCTTGACAGAGTCCTGCACCCATCCCAGTATCTTTGTAATCTTGGGACATTATACCATTTCAAATGTATTTTAGCTTTTATTAAACTATCACTCTTACCTCTGAGTCAGAAGTTTGAAAGTTCAAGCCCGACTCCAGACTGCAGCACATTATCTAGGTATTGTAGTGCTGAGGGAGTGCTATATTTTCTAAAGGTGCCATTTTTGGATGAGATGTTAAAAGCGAAGATTCATTTTGCTCAGATGACTATAAGTGATTCTGGTATTATTCAAAGAGGAAACAAGGAGACTTTGCAAATCCCTGGCTAACACGTATCCCTCACAAAACATGAAAAGCAGAAGAATTGGTAATTTAGCTCATTGTTGATTGTAGGACCTGAATGTGTGCATATGGTTTGCTACTTTTGCCTACAATAAAATAATTAAATCTTTGGCTGTTAACTACTTAAAGATATCATGAGTTTGTAAAAGGTGCTAGATAAATGAAAAGACACTTTGTTGAAACAGATTGATATTTTAGAAACTAAATTAACCACAATTTCTAAGCAAATTGCGTTAGAAATAGCAGGGAGGATAAATTGATATCATATGGTCCTTCCAATGATGCCTGGAACAGCTTTCAGAACCAACTTCATTAGACTTCATTACAGGTTTTCTGAGAGTTGATGTCTCAGGTCCATGGCTCATAACCGAGTCTCTTGCTTTCATATATCTGACATTGTCAGTTTTCCTACCTTTACTGTAATGCCTACCTTCTTCCTCTCTGGTCCTTCACAGTGTTGAATGTAACAGAGGATTGCAGGAATATATATAGCAAGGTCTGCAAAAAACACTAATAATTGCCAAAATGTCAGAGAACTGTAAACAAAGGCATTGTCAGACATAGGAAAAAGCCTTAAGATCCAAAAGAGCAATCACTTTAAAGATCAATCCTACCTGCCCAAGTTTTTAATAAATTCATCAATTCCTTGATTTAACCCTTGAACCCATTCACACTGCCTATTTCAGTAGATTTCTTTAGTAACATGTTCCACATATCCCCAGAACCAGTTTGCAGATCCCAGTTGTGTAAAATTACAAGTGGCTACTGGACAACTGGTTAAGTGTCAATAACTTTCTAAATTTCTCCCTATGTCGGGGGAGCGGTGTTGGAGAGAGAGAGAGAGAAGGATGGACATTTGCACAGATACCAGTATGTCATCAACGGATATAAAACAACAACTTTAACACATTTTCCATCTCTCTCAAAAAATCTCCAATGCCAATCTTAGCACAAAGCCTTCTGGATTTGAACCTCAGTGCTTGGCAGGTAAAAAGTTAGGATTAACAGCTGATCGGAGGGCCAATATTCAACATGACACTGAGGGAAGTCAATTTTGGCCAGGCTGCTGTGCACTCACACTTCTGCAGTGGATATGCACTTTTGTTACTTGTGCTTTAATTCAACCCAAACTAATGGCCATAAGTCTTCACCAGCAGTGAAGGTCCTTTCTAAAATTATTTGAAACGGCCTGAATACTGCTAAAAGCATAGCCAGAGTTCAGAGCTAATTGGAATCCAACAAGCAATCTCTCAGAGGGTATAGAAGAGGCCTGGCAGGGGAAGTGCAAAAAAATTCCTCTCGGTGTGATAAGGCATATTCTTCGAAATGTTCCTGTCATGTGCTATTTACTTTTCAAATTTCTGACGCCTACAGTATTTGGTTTTATTGCATCATCATTGCACACTTTTCCAATAAGCTGCTTGGACCCTCAGCCTCATCACACCATAGAACTCCTCCACCCTGTTACTTTTCATGCTTCACTATGTTTCTTCAAAATGAACACTCTGTCTACCTCATGGTTTCCTTCAATCTCGTCCCAGCTCAGAACCCCACTCTGTCCTATCGAATTCTAGTTCAGCCTGTTGCACAAGAGGTGTGGCCTATCCCATAATATCATGGATGAAGGGATTAGATTGTGAATTAATGTTTCAAGACACCATGTGCTTGTTGGATCTTTCAGACCATGAATGAATGTACTGGATCAAAATTTTACTGTCTTCTATCATAGTGGATTACAGAAATCTGGAAACACTCCCTCAAATTGCTGGTTGGTCAGCTCATGTTTGTAAGTAGCACTACAGTCACAACTGGAAAGGGTAATCAGTTCATTCATGGATATGGTTTTGAGATTTACTTTACATGGATCTATGAGACATCTGCTTCAGGGGTGGGAAAAGAAGATTAATACTCAATAAATCCAATAACCCCAAGTGATCTTCAGAATCCTTAAGGTCACCAGTGATACAGGCCTTAACAGCTACTCAGGTGCATCACTGAATAGACGTGCTGCAGTGGTGAGGTGTTGCCATTTCAATCTATGCCAATGATTAAGTTAAAATTAAACCATTTTTCCAGTAGTTTTTAAGGAAACAAACAAATAAGATCGCATGATACTCATCACAAAAGAATGGATTACATTTAATTAACAAACAAATTTATATACCAAGTTAGATGCTTTGTTTCTCTAAATTAAATTTATCATTCTTAACAGCTTTTGTATGCTCTTCCTCTGTGCCTTAATCAATGTCAGAGTGTATTGTAACATTTGCCCCGTCACCATTCAGGCAACTTAGTCCAAGTAAACCTTTTGGTTTGTCTAAGTGGTTTTATCCACTTCCATTCTGCACAGTTCCCCTAAATACTTGGATATTTTCCTGCCTCAAATAGGCTATATATGACATTCTGGCATTGAAGTAGGCATATCAGGCAAGTCATCAATTACAAATTATGCTGTTTAATCACTGACAATGAGAGGAATATTTAGACTTGCAACCTTAATAGCCTAAACTGGGAAAGGACAGAGGCTCTAAACAACACAAGTAACAGAAGGAACAACATCTTGTGGTAGATGGATAGGGTTTCAGGGATCAAATGTTGACCCGTTTGCCAAAACATCAACATTCTTCACTGCTCTTGCAGCCATTGTATTGATACAGCTGATCCAGTCAAGTATCTGCTGAGCAAATACCAAAAGTCGATATCGGAAGACTCTGTGATGTTACAGCCGTTGAATAAACATCTAGAGGAGTTTGCTGATTTAATTTTGTTCAGGTCATCACCAAACATTTATAGAGTCCAAGTCTGAATGTCATTGTTTATTACTTCACAATAAAAACACGACAAATGGACCTGAATACTATACAACCATCTTTAAGACACAACTGATTTTTTTTTGATGGAAGCATGTTCCTGATGAAACGTTTGGAGATGACGGAGCTAAGGATGTTTTGTTGAGGAATCTGGAATTGGACTGACCAGCCACTAACAACCATAATCATCAACCTGCTGTTCATTTCCTTTTCACTTTTTTGAATGTTACTATTATTTTTAACATTCTTAATTACCTGTTGCTCGCATGAATAGCTTGTGCCCGAGGCTTTCAAACCCACGAGATGTATGAAGGGCAATCCATTCAGGATTTACCGATTTAGCTCTGAGTTTAAAACAAAAGTTTATCTCTGGAATGAAAATGCATTTCACTTTATGTAAAATGTACACAATCAATAGAAGATACTGAATGACAAAATGTTTAATTAATTTTTCTCCATCTAATTTCCTGTCTTCCCAATGGAAATTACTGCCTTTGATACCTCACCATGTGTGTATTCCACATATGGAAGCTTGAACAGTGATTACTAAAAGGCCGTTTGACTTAACTCTAGAGAGTGCAACTTAGTCTAGTCCTGTCCTCATCAATCACGCACTCATGCAAATTGCTTTCTTTCCATGTCTCAAACTGCAACATGTTGGCAGTTATCATAAGTGGGCTGAACAATCTCTCAAGCCCTCAGACAAATGCATCATCGCAACATCTAAAACTTACATTTGTAATCTGTAATTTATGCTGGGGCGTATTTCCAATACCACCAGTGGCTATTCTTCAAACTGAGACAGTAAGTATGAGCACAAACAGCATCAAAGCCAAGAACAATCCTGATCTCACCCAACAGCCATACTATTGCACTTTCCTGTGGTAATGGGAGGAAGAAGGTAGTGACTGATCAGGGGCTAGAACCTTAACTAATTTTACATTTTATATTAAAAGATTTCTTAACATTAATTCTAAATATTGAATAGCTTTATCAATGATAGCATGGCAAACTTACACATATGCACAAATTAGACTGTGATAAGCAGTCAGAGGTGGATAATCAAGGCCCCAGTACTTCAGATTATTGCTGCTTGTATTGAAATACCTGGAGAGAGAAACAATTCAACTTTGTATCAGCCATAAAGAACAGCAGTGAATTTATGAAATTCCCATGTTACACATTTTGGCAACATACACTCAGTTAGTTATTTGGTAAGACAGAACATGAGAAACAGAGACACGATATCAAGGGTGTTTTTTTGTCTTGCACTCATTAGGACAGATGCAAGAATGCTGAATTTCAAAGGTACAATAACTTTTATATACTTGAATTGTATCCAAGATGAGTCTTTATGTTCTGAGATTTGCAATCTCAAGCTGGTTTCCTGACCCATTCTCCATGAAAACACTCAACTGATGAGTCAATTTGTTGACTAAATAGTAATCTTTGCTCATGCAGCACATTGTTATTCCCTTTGAGATTTGACATTCTTGCATTTGTCCTGATGAGTGGAAGGCTAAAACCTTCAACAGCGCATTTTTATTTACAACCAGTCTCTCAATTATTCTATAGGTAGTTGTACCACTAGACATTGAACCAAGGTGTTCCCAGATCTCTGCTGAGTAAGCTCATCTCAACAGGGCAGTTATATGGGTTCTACAATTGACTTCAGTGACATGGGCTGGTGAAGAACGAATTAAATCAGGGGCCATACTCACAACTGACATCCAATGATTCCCACTAGAAAGTGTAGATGTGAGGTGAGAGTAAGATAGTACTCAACTATGATGTCCAGCCCCTTCCAAGGGTTGAAACACTCCCTGGCATTTGCTGCACAGGCTTATATGCAAAGAATGAACACTTAACTGAAATACTTGAAGTTTATCAGGGCCAACATCAGCACAGTCAGCAGCACATTGGTGATTTTTTTTGGGGGGAGGGTGGGGATTAAGTCAGAAATTCCTCACTATAAATCAAAAATAATCTAAAGAAATTGCAGAGCAGTGCCCCTGTAAATATGGTGAATTAAATAGAATAGTGAGATTACAAACCATTGATGGACAGGTAGATTGAAGGTAATCTCCTGCCAGTGTCGCTGAGCTTCATAATCTCCAAACATAGGAGGTTTCCCAGCACCTGCAAATGTAGTAAAAAAACAGTTAAGCAGATGGCATACAAAGATGCTTTCACGAAAAGGATTTATGACAAATTCTACACTTGGGTTTAACTGTATTGGCGTACGTGGAAAGTAAGTAAAAGAACAAAAACAGCCCAGATTTCATGAATCTACATTTCTAATCAACCTGCCCAGAGATGTTATTACACATCTCTGAAGCAAGTGGGACTTGAACCTGGGCCCCTCAGTCCAGGAATATGGGCAGTACCACTGTACCACAAGAATGCCCTTAAGCTTCCTTTTTTTTTGTTATTTTTTACACATACAGTGAGACAGAACAGATTGTGTTCTTGTTCTGAGTTAATTAACAATTTCAGCTGCTATAGCAAAGCAATGATTAGATGTACTGTCACTGCAGTATGGACAGGAGAGCACTCCCATGTTTCTCGGCTATTGATTAGTCCATGCCTTGCTGAAACGTCTGTGATGACTACAAGACCATAAGAAATAGGAACAGGAGTACGCCATTTGGCCTCTTGAGACCACTCCGCCATTCGATAGGATCACAACTGATCCGACATTCCTCATGTCCACTTTCCTGCTTTTTTTCATAACTCAAGTCGCCAACTGATCAAGAATCTCTCTCTATCTCAGCCATAAACATACGTAAGGCCTCTGACCCCCCACAGTTCTCTGACAAGAAGTTCCGAAGATTCTCAACATGCAGAGAGAAGAAATTCATCCTCATCAAAGTCTTAAACTGGCATCCCCTAATTCTGAGACTATGCCCTCTAGTCCTAGACTCTCTCATAAGGGCCAACATCTTCTCAGCTGAGCCAGAATAGAATTGTGCTTATTTGTGAAAAACACTCCCACCCCTTGACAGGTTTACTCTCCAAGATTAGCAACAATATAGAAACTAGGAGCAGAAGTAGACCATTTGGTTTTTCGAGCCTGCTCTGCCTTTGAATAGGATCATGGCTGATCCTCTATATCAATGCCATGCTTTTAATTTCCAAGCATTTAAATGAGGGACCAAACCTCAACTTCAATTTTGTAAGAGTGGATATAAGTGGTGACTAAGAATTTAGTTTGGGCACACACCAGAAGAATGGTCATGTAAGTAAGGAAGTGATGAACTGCTGTATTTATGGAATTACATTCCAGAACTTCTGGGAAGGAAAAATGAAAGAAAATCTGAAATGTAGAACAAAATATGACAGTAATCTGAAAATAAAAATTGAAGAAGTTGAAAATATTTAACAGGAAAGGCATCATCAGCAAACAGACAGCAGAAACTATTTCAGCTCTTCCTCAGGACCAATGGCTATTACAGACAAACAGCAAGTTAAAACAAAACAAAAGTGAAAGAGGAAAAAGAAAAAAAGGGAACGAGTAGACAGGAAACAATTTTTTTTTAAAAGATTAAAGGAGGTTCTAAGTGGTCTGGCCAGCCTAAAAGTAGGTAAATCTCCAGGGCCGGATTAAATATATTCCAGGCTGTTGAGTCAAGCAAGGGAGGAAATAGCAGGGAGACTTGCAGAAATGTTCAATTCCTCTCTGGCCACAGGAGAGGTACCAAAGGACTGGAGGACAGCCAACGTGGTACTGTTATTCAAGAAGGTAGCAAGGGATAAACCAGGAAACTACAGGCCAGTCAGTCTAACCACAGTGGTGGGACAACTATTGGAAGTAATTCTGAGGGACAGTATTAATGTGCATTTGGAGATGCAGGGATTAATCAAAAACAGTCAGCATTGTTTTGTTAAAGGGAGGTCATGCCTGACCAACTTGATTGAATTTTTCAAAGAGGTGACCAGGTGTGTAGATGATTTTCATATAGTCTACTCGAACTTTAGCAAAGCTTTTGCAAAGGTCTCACATGGGACACTGATAGCAAAGTTAACAGTTTGTGGGATCCATGGAAAATTGGCAAATTGGATCCATAATTGGCTGCTTGGCATGAGAGGTTGAGGGTTTTTTTTTCCAACTGGAAGTCTGTGAACAGAGGCGTTCCACGGGGGTCAGCATTGTTGCCCTTGTTGTTTGTGGTTTAGACAAATGGTTTAGACTTGAATGTCGGAGCATAGATCAGTCATTTGCAGACAATATAAAAATTAGTAAGGTGTTAAAAAGTAAGGAGGACAGCATTAGACTACAAGGGGATATAGACGGGCTGGCTAGATGAGCTGATCAGTCTCAAATATAATTCAAATCTGGATAAATGAGAGGTGATGCACTTGGGTAGGACAAACAGGGCAAACGAACACATGATGAACAGCAAGACCCTGGAAAGCACCGAGGATCAGAGGGACCTTGGTATGCATAAGCACCAGTCACTTAATGTATCAGGACGGGTGGATAAACTGGTTAAGAAGGCATATGGGACACTTGTCTTTATTAGTCAGGGCACAGAGTTTAAGAACAGGGCAGCTGTGCTGAAACTGTACAAAATGCTGGTTAGGCACAGCCACAGTAGTATTTGCAGTTCTGGAATCCACATTATAGGAAGGATGTGATAGCACAGGAGATTTACCATGATATTGCCTAGACTAGAGAGTTTCAGTTACAAGGAGAGATTGTACAGACTGGGGTTGCTTTCTTTACAGCAGAGGAGACTGACATGGGACATGATTGAGCAGTATAAAATTATGAGAGGCATAAATAGGGTAGACAGGAAGAAATGTTTCCCCTTGCTGGAGGGATCAATGATGAGGGGCATATATTTAAAGGTATGGGGCAGAAGGTGTAGAGGAGATGTGAAGAAAAACTTTTTTTTTTAAACCCAAATGATGGTGGGAATCTGGAACTCACTTCCTGCAAAGGTGGTAGAAGCCGAACACTTAAAACATTTTAGTATTTAGAGGTGTATATGTGATGTCCAGGCATACAAAGCTATGGGCTAAGTGCTGGAAAATTGGATTAGGTGGTTGTTTTGAGTGGTGTGGACATGTTTAGGCCAAAGTGTCATTTTATGCTGTAGATCCCTATGACTCCAAGATAACAAAAATTGCAGATACAATGTTAGCAACAAGATAATGACAGACATTAAAGTCAACATGGATAAATAAAAGAAAACATGAAAAAAAATCAAGGAGTGGGCTTTTGAAAGGCAACTAGAAATGGGTAATAAATGACGGTCCTCCAGCAAAATCCACATTCCATGAATGAATAGAAAAAAGGCTTTCGTGGTTTAGGAATCTGGAAGAAAAATAAAGCAGAACCTGCTTCCGAATTTGAAAAACACGTTTAGCAAACTTTTTCGGGGGTCGAGTCATAAAAGAAGATGCGATAAGATCTCTTTTTTTTTGCAAGTTGACAACCACAGGTAAGCGACGTCAGCATGACTTTTCAATTCGCGTCGCAATACTGCAGGCTTCCAAAAGAAATAGCAGTTTGTCAGGCATATTACAAAGAAGTGCGCCCCTGTAACAAGTCAGCAAACTAAACCCACACGACACTAGCGTTTTGCACGGTGCTTGTTGAACGTAAAAGGTCGCTGCTAACCTTTGCAGCTCAGACACAATTGTTAAGAAGCTGTGAGATAGTAAGAACTGCCGATGCTGGAGTCAGAGACAATACAGTGTGGAGCTGGAGGAACACAGCAGGTCAGGCAGCATCAGGGGAGGGTCCCGACCCGAAACGTCAGCTTTCCTGCTCCTCTGATGCTGCCTGGCCTGCTGTGTTCATCCAACTCCACACTGCTGTTATCTTCTGGTTAAGAAGCTGTGCTGTTTGAGCAGAGCAGGGTCACTGTGTGTCGCGGCTGAACGATAAGAGGAGCTCACGGGGGAAGTGACTGACCTGAGTAAGGATTCAGAGACACTGCCCAGCGCACTGTTAGACTGACCGAGAGTATGATGCTGATAACACTCCATCGCTCCATGTCAAGCCCCGGGCCGTTCTCCGGCTACAGCAACTTACCGAGTCCGCGCATGCGCCCCCCCGCCTACCGGCGCCTCCTGATGACGTGCGCACCCCCCTTCTCCCTGGAACACTGTCACAATGTAGCAATCTCTCGTTGACTCTTTACCAGGGCAACACTCTACTTTCCCTCAGCTCATCATCGTCTCTTTCCTTTAGGTTTTCCGGCTACACTGAATGGGTGCATCACCTTCAATGCTAAACTTAAAAAAAAAATCTTCAGTGGGATAGGTGGGTGCAATTTATCAAATAATGTATTTAAAAATTAAACAGCTGTCGTTACCCTCACCCGTTTCACACGTTGGTCCGTTTCTCATTACAGTAATCTACCGGCGTTTATTAAAATGCTGGAACAAAAACAGAAGTTGCTGGAAAAGCTCAGCAGGTCTGGCAGCATCTGTGAAGAAAAAAACCCAGCTACTATCATTCTGAAGAGTCACCGGACCCGAAACGTTAACTCTGATATTTTTCTTCACGGATGCTGCCAGACCTGCTGAGCTTTTCCAGCAACTCCTGTTTTTGTTCCTGATTTAAAGCATCTGCAATTCTTTCGGTTTTTATTTATTAAAATGCTATCTGAGTTTATTTTCAAGTTGGCTGTTTAAATTAAGGGACGGAGTTCATGGATACAAAGACAGTCAGTTATTTAAATTATCATTTCGTTCCCGATTTTGGTGTTATCCTAGTTATATGTTGTCCTTTACATGAACAAACATATTAAAGGCCATAATAATTGAAAATCACCCGGAAAAAAATAGGGAATTGATGGGAGTGGAACCTAGTTAAGATATTTCCCTGATCAACATGTTCAGAGACGTCATTACATACCTCCAGAGCAGGTGGGACTGGAACCCGGGCCTCCTGGATTCAGAGGTAAAGACAGAAACCTATTTAATGGAAAGGAGGAAGGTAGACTCACTTAAAGCATGGATTAGCATTCGTTTCTCGCAGTGAAAGACATTAACCCACAAAGTACAGATAAGAAAGAATTAGGTCAGACAGGTCAGGAAAACATCAGGATTCATTAGCTTTGAAGAAGGGTCACTGGACCCGAAACGTTAACTCTGCTTTCTCTCATAATGCTGCCAGGTCTCCAACAATTTCTGTTTTTGTTTCTGATTTCCAGCATCCTCAGTTCTGTTTTGCTTATGATTCATTAATTTCTATTCATGCAAGGTCATATGCCTATAGTCTCTAGCGAATGGCGAAAGCCTTACGTTCTGGTGAACCGATGTGAGCTTGTTTCACCTGGGCCAACAGCAACGGTTTTCAAACTTTCTGCTGTGCTCCTTTCCTTGTATTGCTGCCAAAATTAACATTATTTTAGCCTCATTTGTCATCATACGTTATAATGGAACCAGTTGAGGCAATTAGTTTTATTTAATTAGATATCTCATACATAACCTCGAATATATTTAAGTTGAACTGAATATTGACAAGGTTTGAGAATGGCATTTAATTGGATTCCTTAGCTGTAATGCAAAAGTAAAGCGATTTAATTGGATTCGTTTTGCTCATTCTGATGAGACTTTGGTAGCTGATTACTATTCGCTTTTGCATTTATGATCATTCCTCGTGTAAAGAATTGGTCAAAAATCAGTAAGATCGTGAACTTCTGTGAATTATTAAAAGAATTGAAGTAATTATTTCAAATCAAACGTTCAACTTTGCAGCTTTTGTGTATGAATGAATTCCTTGTCGGGTGAAGATGTTTGACCAAGTCTTCACTGAGTAATGTCTGCATCTTGATTGCTTCAATTATGATCGCAACATATTTTTGAAATAAATTTACCAGATATTTTCCGTGAATGTTAACTGCGCATTTCCGAAAGTTCAAAAGAGTCTGTATAAATTGTAATATTGTCAGATGTTATGTCATCAGCGATATTTATATTATTTAAAAAGTTACTTATACTGTATCTAATAACCATATTAAACATGTAGAACGTAGTCCTTCTGATAGACGGATAAGGTATATATACATTATATAATAAATATGTAAAGTTTACAGGTTGGACGGATATACGCTCGACCACGCAAGTTAATATAAACCACTGAAGAGGTTTACATGATATCAGTTTGGCGATCACAAGACTTTTCAGGTGGATTAACTTGGGTCCTAGATTTCACGAAGTGCAAAAGCTTTAAGTACATTATTTAAAATCATCGCTGAAAAAAATACTTCTAGACGATAGTTTAAAAATGCGTTTCAAAAAGATAAAAAAAATCTGTTGCTGTTCTTGGCGACTGTACATCCGAGCACGGTGAACAAAAACAGATCTCGACCCATGGATCGGTGGAAGCGAATCCTTGCCCCTAGTGATTCACATCTGGGCTCTCCGGACTGCTGTTTATTTTGTACAGATAATGCAAATAAACCGGCGGGAAAAAGGCACTGCTTTATGATGCTTACCAACCTAACAGTTTAATTTTAAGAGAATTACCAGTCGGTGTAAATTAGCAAGAGTTGGGATAAGTGATTGATGCAATTTGCAGAACAAGAATTCTGAATAACAATAAAAATTGTTTTATTATTTAATCTTTGTTTCTTATTGAACAGTTGCGTGGGGCGATTCTACCTCTCAAAGGTGACACATTTTTGTATTGCTTGACTTGAAATAGTAGTAACTGAACCAAAGACGAAATTCCGAAAGGGTTTTAATTCCATACCCTAACACATTCACACAACACAGCGCGGGTTTGGTGGGTTGGATACTTACAGTCTCCAAGCCATGGATACATTTTGTATCTTATTTGTGTTCAATTATTGAGGTTTCCCTTTTCAATCTCATTATCTAAGGATCCAGAATTGTTTTAGTTTTAAATAATTTGTTACGTTGAAAGACAGTGATGCAGGTCTTCGGTGAATGATAATTTCATTGATGTATAAAATGCAAAGGTGGCCGGGCTCCCGAGGAACAAGAAGCATCACTTTCTCACGACTCAATCTGCAAACTATCCGCAAAACCAAATGAACTAAACCGCAATCTCCTGCAAAGCGGAACACCTCCACAATAAACTGGACACATGATTCTAACAACGACGCACACAGAGAGAAAATTTCTCGTCAAATTTAGATGGCAATAAGTTAAACTTTCCCAATACATTTTGATATGATGTCGTGCTGAAAGTAACTGTCGGGTAGTTGCTAACATTTTAGACATTTAAGCACATTCCTCATGCGCCATCTAGTGCTGTATTTCCGTATAACGGGTTCTCTTCCAAATTCAACCTTGATCTTCGAAATGGAACGAGATTTGGTTAAGTTACAATGGTAGTATGGTGCTGTTTAAATCGTTATCAATACTTTACTGAGATCTAGAACCTCAGCAAAACAAGGACGAAAATGATGGTCACAAACATTCGCGTCATCTCTGATTGGTGTGTTGTCCAGTTACCGTTGACAGCAAAAAGGACAGTTTGTTACAGTTCCTATATTTTTATATTTTAAATTCAAGAAATTTCAGCTGGTGAGTTTGTCAAATGTTTATTTTTGTCGTTCATTTATGTTTCTGCCAAACTCTTATTCGTGCCAGTTTCGTTTTGCAGTTTTTGTTTTATTTCAAAAAAAGGCGTAAATCGCTTGAACCTCACAGTTGACCGCAGGGTTACTGAAGAACTACGACTGTGGATAAATACGAATCAGTAAAAGTTACAAGCGACAAAGGATCAGTGTTGGAATGAGCCCCTGTCATGGCTCGTCATTTCGGAATGGTTATATCAGCAGGTTCCTGAGGCGGACAGTGACTTTCCGAGTCGCCTTCGACTTTCCCAGGGGTATCAGTTAAATATAGAACTAATTCTCGTGTTACACTAACCATCCGCCATTTGCTAGTTTTGTGTAAACGTAACTCATAACCAGGATCACAACTGCCTAACATCTTGTTACGTTTATAGAAGCAAGAGACAAAACATTTTTAGCTCAGTTTCAATTTCCTTGTAAAAGGATTACTGAGGATGATTCCATTTAGGGACAGGACCTGGTGTTATTAAGTCGTCCTTCAAGTAAGAGGTGGGTTTTCTTCCTTCGTGTCAAACGATTATCAATTATATAAACTTGGTGTCGAGACCACACCCCGACAAGCAAGGCGGCTGGCTTTATTCAGTGTGTTTATACTGAGGTATAAATGTTTACTCACAGTAAAATAATATTTACGATTACAGAAAGGACTCACGTCCAAGACAGGACGCAAATGTTGTTCAAACTGGACAGGGTCAGACATTTCGCAACACTCTTTAAGCGCAGAGTGTGAAGTAAATAAGGACATTCAATACCGCCAGCGACACTTGAAGCCGCGACACATAGATAAACAGTCAAGGGAGAAAGTCTGGCGGTCTAAAATCAACCGCGATGCCCGAGATCATTTACAAAGTATTAAACTCTCTCGGAAAATGATCTGCATTCGATTTCGCCCAAAACTATGTTTTGAACCAAGCTTTTCAAAACCCTTCCAGAAATTCGCATCTGTTTCCAAGAAGTAAAAGTTGAATTAATGCGGCATATCTTGTTTATTGAAATTCAGATTAAACAATTACACCCCGTGTATTCTCAATATCCCCACAACGAAGTATTCATCCCCGCTCCAAACCTGGCTTTTTTTGCATTTGAGATAATTCATGATTTCCAATTGCCCGATTTATTACAAGAGTATTTGTTTCATATTAATGTTAACATTCGTTCAAACATATCTGGAACGGGAATACACACAGAAGATTCTACATGGAGCGTGATATTTCCCGGAGAGCAAAATTCTTCTCTTCAGTACCGGAGCAGTAATTCCTCGCCTTTAATTTTCATTCTTTTTGCTCTTTTTAACCCGCATACAATGTTACCTCTTTTTCATCCATATTCTTAGCACTAAGCAGTTTCAGGTCACCTGCGGGTAATCGATGCCAGGTTGCTGGTGTACCCTTGCGTCCTGTTTTAAATAGCATGTTATTATTTCAGTCATTATATAGGCGATACAATTTCATTTAAAACCTCTGAATTTACAACTCCAGTTCCTTTTCTTCAGAGAAACAAAATCAGCTCCAATAAAAAAAAACCTTTTGGATCAGTTTAAATATTCGCCTTTATCCGTTTGCTGAGTTTCATATAAAACGGGCATCCCAAATAAAAAAGGCGATTGCAAGATATTTATTTAGAGATAAAATATCTAAGTTACGACAAAGCATGTTGTTTTGCTAAAAAGATTACTAATCAATAAAATCTATTACGATGTTAAGATTCTTCATCATATATTTTGCTAGATTGTTAATATGGAATTGAAACAGATTTCAGCCTAGCCCTTTTCAATTTGCTTTTGCGAATCTCTCTTCCATGAAGTTAAACAGTAGTTGCTGTCAGCTCAAATTTCATAGCTAATATCTTCAGCACAATGTTTACTGATTAAATGGCTTTTAATTTTAAAAAGCAGGCAATGACCTCCATGCCGTCATTTCAAACGGACATTTTATTTATAATATGATGAGCTGCCATGTTGATTATCGTTTTGACAATATATTTTAATGTCCTAATCTGTAACACTTTATCTTTAATACAATTATGACAGAAAAAAGTCTAAATCTACAATGCCAAAAGCATCTTTTTTTAAAACAAGTGGACAAGGACAGAAAAGTTTGTAATTTGTAAAATTTATTTACAAAGTTGCTTAATTGTCATTGTACAACACGACGGTAGCGCTACATAGAATACATATATTTAATTCATATAAAGGGCTTTAAGCTTTTGCAATCGTATACAATATTGACATTTTTTTTCTCCTGTTGGATTAATTCTTTAGAATGATTCGACTCAGTCTTAATATCCATATATTTTCGTCAATCAACTACCGGCAACGAACCTTTCAAAAAGACATTAAGTGTGAAAGCTCTATACTACAACTGTGAAACAGTCTAATTAAAAAATAAAACTCAATGAGTATGAACCGATTGGTTCTGTATAGAAATATTTACAAACGTATTTACCTGTACAGAAAGCATTCCTTTTTATATATATATATATATAAAACAGAGTATATACTCTATTATTTGCAGTCAAGTTCAGTGCTACCCACTACCACAGGAGAAGAAAAGGGGGATATGGTGAGTGAGCAGTTGCAAGTGGAGGAGATATTAACATGGCCATTTGGTCACTGCGGCGGCCGAAGCTGCTGACTGTAGGAATTGTCCGGAGATTATGTTCGTGGGGACACTGAGGATAGGGGTAATTGTAGCTGTACTTCTCGCTAAAGTCAAGGGCTGTGGACTGATCAGGGCAGACTGGACGGTAACTGGCGGCCGCAGGAAAGTTTGTGAGCTCCCTGATGTGCTTGTCACCCCGATGATATTCTCGATGCTGAAAGAAGGTCTGCTGGTGGGCTCCGTTTTCACGATGGACGTGGAGCTCAGACTGCTGAGCTGGAGCTGGAGGCTGGGACTGAGCTGGGAACTGAAGGCTTTCCTGTTGAGTTCACTGGACGGGATGAGCGGGACTACTGGAGGTAGCATGGGACCCACAGGAGGGATATAGGGATACTGAAGAGTCGAGGGTTGAGCATAGGAGGTGGGGTGCAACGCGTACGGACGCCCGTATGGACCGCTTAGGCTGTATGCTCCAAAACTCTGCATCATGAGGGCAGTCTGCTCCCTCAGAGGGTCTGCAGGCTGTCTTTTGAATCTTTTCCTCCTGCGAAGAAAGCTACCGTTGTCAAACATGTCTTCAGACTGTGGATCCAGGGTCCAGTAGTTCCCTTTCCCCGGATTACCAGGTTCCCTGGGAATCTTCACAAAACAGTCATTGAGGGACAGGTTGTGGCGGATGGAATTCTGCCAGGCGGGGAATTTCTCCCTGTAATAGGGAAAGCGGTTACTGATGAATTCACAGATTCCACTAAGGGTTAACTTTTTCTGGGGACTTTGCAGAATAGACATGGTGATGAGAGCAATGTACGAGTAAGGTGGTTTCACCAGACTGTTCTTGGGTTTGGAGGCTGTGTTGCCGCTCGATGAGCCACTTTCCTGAGTTTCCGATTTGGTCAGCTCTCCCTCCGAGGAAGGCTGGCAGATACCGGGAGGGCTCTCGGCGGCTTCCCTTGCCCCGATCTCCTCCAGCTCTTCTCCCTGATCGTGGGTGGCGGGACTGTCTGAATCGCTGTCCTTTCCCATGCCCTCGTCTCCTTCTCCCACCACATCAATATCGACATCCTCGGCGGTGAGGATCGTGTGCCCTGACATATCGTTCGCACTGCCGTTGCCTGACAAGGTCATCACGCTTTCCCTTTTACAAATCAGCAAAAAAAAGGTAAGAACTCGGCTTCCTTTCAGATGAAACTTCTCTTTTCCCTCTCTGGTCCTGTCTTGTCTCCCGTCTCTCTCTCTCTCTCTCTCTCACACACACGCACGCATACTGTCTCAGCTGGCAGTCCCTTGCAGATCAGATGACAACGCTTTTTTTTAATGCAGGTCAAGGGACTGTCAATAATAGTTACCTTCAACTTTTTGACAGCCTATTTCAACTTGCACATTGCAACTGATTAACTTTTCCTGTATTTTCTCGCAATGTTTTCAAAAGCACGTTCAGCCTCGCAGCTCTTTAGCTTTTAATGACTCCTTTTTATATATAAAAAAGACTGTCTGAAGAATGTTTCAGTTAAAGATATACTCTCAGGATTGTCACGTGAGGGACTAACGTCAGACTTCCTTCTGTTAAGCCATGCAAAACTCGAGTTATTTCATCTAATCGTCAACATAGATCCGGCCAAGACAACAGTAGCACCACTCATTCCTACAAGCAGCATTTTATCAAGACCAGCAAAACTTTCTTTGTCAATAAATTTGGTAGTAGAACCAAGCAGGACGAGAACTAAACTTATTTAATTGGACGCTTTTTTCTTGCAAGTGCACTTTTTTTGGTCAAATGCACAAATTGTGTTACAATGTTTGTTTATTACTTTTCCTTTATTTTCAGGGCATCTCGTCCCTTCCAATCAAAAGCGTGAAGACAAATATTTTGTTTAGATATTAAACCATATTAATGAATGTGATACTATTTGGTTTAACAAATGTTGTGCAGATTGGTGTGACACTGGTTTTTTATGCAAAGACAATTATCGGTTTAATTTTCTTTTACTGTTTCTGTTATTTCGCTTTCTATTGACTTACGGTCAGGCATCAGAGTCTAAATGACTTTTTTTGTTATAAAGGCGAATTATAACTGCACTACATCGGCTGCCGCATATACAGCAACATGGCTATTAATGAATCTGTTAGATTTAGTAAAGAGGCAACGACCAGGGTGGGGGAAAGATGTCCGATAACAAAGGCATAGCTACACATAAAGAACTTTGAACCAGGATGTGCAGAGGTGTTAACGAGTTAATCATCCTCCTGTGTTAGCATATGAAAAACTAGGAAATGGGAGAGAGTGGGTGAATGTGAACGAGCCATTCACAGCACTGAAGGTAAGCATTTATCTCAATCCTGTTCTCAGGAAAGGAGGGTTTGAACCAACAGCGTGGAAACTATACTTCTCCAAATAAGTTTAACAGGAACTGACACCATCCTTAAACAAAAACCTCATTTCAACGCAATATTTTCCTTCCAAAGTCAGCGCCTTGATGAAAATCTGTTCATTCTTTTTTTTTGTAATGCTGTGGTCAAGTGTATAAATATTAGGTTTAATTTTTCTTAGTTTTGAAGTGAGGTTAAAATCGAATTGATTTGTTTCCCAATTCCTCCTACTCAAATCAGAATATCTTTAAGTGACAAAAGAATCAATTATTCTTCCACCCTCCTATTAAGACTAACAAAACCATGTGAATGGGTTTACGACATGTTTTCGATGGGAGGAATGAATAACCATTTAAACCTGACAGGGCTTCCCTGTGATACAAAATGATATTATAACACTGTAAGCAATTTCCCCACAGAGTATTGTGCTTGCCCCCCCACCCCCACACATCCCCCGCCCATTATAAAAGGGGGTTTTACTGACAATAGAATTTAAATAAATTTTTCGCGCTTTTATTATTAAACGTTACGGATTTTATTTGGTTTACCCATAGTGGATTTCTAAATTGTTAGTTTTACGCCGTTTACATACGAACGAAACAATAATATTGTGGAAATGCATTCACACTTTTTTGCAGAAATTAGATACTGTTTACTTCAATTAATAATGCACAGTTAAGATGTGTGTTTTGAATAAGTGCTGAATGCAAGCGAATTAAGATATGTTAAACAATGATTGAGGACAAGAAAAATTGAATCAAGCCTGGGGGTGGGGGGTGAGGGGATGGGGGTGGGGGTGATCTTGCATTGTGTGATTGTAAATTGGTTATAAGTGAGTGTTTGTTGGTTGCTGTGTCCATTTGTGTAAGTACGGAAGAACATCTCAGTTTACAAAGCACTTTGTTTTCTCGTTTGTTTACTCCACCGCCGGTCGACTGCCACAATCAAAACTTATTGGGGCGGAGGGGTGAGCTTTAAAATGAATGGACCAAATTCTTCACAAAACCTCTTTCGCGCCATGACAAACCAAAAATTCGCCTCGATATGTGTGTGGTTTAATCACATTTCGTTTGTATTCGTTATAATTAGCGATTAACTCCCGTATGCCACATCTAACGAAAATCGCGCACATTCTGCAGCTGGAAGTGATGGGTTTTTAACTGTTAAGCAAAATACTGATGTTAGTTTAATTTGGGAGCAGGAGAGGTTACTGTAACAGCAGCTTGCCTATTACCTCTTCATTTCAAACAGCCTACACTGGTAGGCTAACTCACTACTGGCAAATATGGATCGCCTCACAAAGTCTCCTTTTTTCCCCTTGTTGTTTTTACATTGCCGTCTTCCTGGCTGAATCTTGGGTTTTAAAAGTTCCACGATAAAATAATGAGAGTTGCTTTGTGTGATTGCAGAATGAATTAAATGCACCCAGAGCCCGGGATGCAGCTGCAACATAAGAGAGTGGTTTCATTTATGAACACTATTTGATATTTATTAAAAAAAAGACTCCTATATGCGACCATCTGGGCTGTTGCTTTCAACTGCGATCAGCTTGGTGGTCGGAAAGAGCATCGTTAAGAGAAGCAGAAAATGCAGTCTTTGTTCAGAAGCATCATCCTATTTCTTTCTGATGATCTTCTTAACTCTCTGAGGAGTTGGGCAGGGAATTTAAAAAAAACGACCACAGATCACAAGTCCCTTTGATGCGCATTTCTTAAACACAATAAAAGTCAAATTAATTAAATCATACCATTAATTATGACCCTTAGCGTGAAAAGGATTGTTTCCCCTCGATTAGGGATGTATTGTTCTAATCCCCGTGTTGACTCAGAGAACTGTCTGTTCCACAATCATTTCTATGGGAAGTCTTTCCAGACCAATTTAGCAAAACTTAATTAGGCAAGTTTACAGTGAAATCACGATGTGGTTATCAGTGCGATTCCAGGTTGTCATTATAAGAATCAACCGGCATTTCAAGATGACCCAGGCATCCCAGAAAAATTGAAATGGCCCACGCGAACCCTCGCTAGCGAAACTCAGCGGCAAAAATCTACAAACTTTAAACGTCAACGGGGTTTATTCACCCCCACCCCGCTGCCCTCGAAAAGTTGGGCACAATAAACAAGATGCCACGGTTCTCCCGTCCAGCTCACAACGGCCTGATTTGGATCTCAGAGCGGCTATAATCTGATTTAATATCAGGTCGCTAATGAGAAGGAGCAAATCTCTGAGTGGAGCTGGGCGTCACAGATCCCTTTTAAAATAATCACTGGAACCGGAGCGAATCTGCCTCTTAGGAAGCGGCATCTAAGCCAGTCAAGATGCTGTGGATGGATGGAGGAAGAAACAGGGAGATGGAATGAAGGGGAGAGAAATCTATATCGCTAAAATGAAATGGAGTGAAAAGGCATGGGAAACAATTTTAAAAAGGGAAATATATAGACATTACTGGAGACTAATACAATTGGAGAGAATCTTTTTTGTTATTTCCCTTATTGTCTGGTTGCGTACACAGTATTATAAAGTAGACGGGAATACTCGAGTTGGGATTTGCACATTTCCTGGTTCAGTGTAGCTAAGATTTGGACCCATCTGACGAGGTTGCGGTCAGATGTCACTCGAGCTCACACAACCTTAAGGCTGTGGCTTCGTAAAGTGCAATTGTCAGAATCTAATCACTTGACGGGAATGCTTTCAAATAACTCCTATTTGCACCCCATAAATCCTGTGAGCCTCTCGGATGAATTAGGTAAAATCCTGACTTTACACTTGGATTGTGGAAGGAGAAATCCCATAACGGGTGTAGACGGCAAGTGGCGAGTGAGCTGTGGGGAAATACCCTTTCCCCGAACCAAGGTGTGGGCTGATTCCCAACTTGGGTGAGACAATACACACGAACAGATTGCATTTTACATTTCTGGGACATGATCAACCTCCTATTGGAAATAGTGATAATATTAACTGTTCAAACATTGGGTAAGCAGCATCCTTTTACCTGCGGCATCATCCCTTCTCACTTCCCACACGTCCTGTAAAGTCAGTACCTTTACCGCAGTCTAACTGAAACCTTTTTACCGACTACCTCCAGTGTCTGTATCAGAAGAAAGCCCCAGCCCGTTCACTTTCACTACTATTTTTCGACGCTGTTGAGAGCGAACACTGCCGCTCCGGCAGATTTAAATGGCTTCTTTCATATTTATTTTGCTATTTAAAAAAAAAACACCGGGCATTTGCACCATAACTTACATAGGTTTGAAAATATTGATTTGAATAACTTAGTGAAATTTCAAACTCCGTCTTTAGCAATGGGTGTCGGTGTCTTCCTCGAGGTGGTAAAATTGCTGATATTTGTTTAAATCTCCAATTAACCACAGCAGCAGAGGGAAAGTGACAAGACAGAAGATTTCATTTCTCCGTATATTGTAACTGAAGCAATTAAGACGATAAAGGGGAGGGGGGAAAACCTGCGGTGATAATGGATAGGAAAAAGTAAGTAGGATAACTCCAATTTATACAAATCAAACAGTGCTTAATAAAAAGGCAACTCGTTTAATTAAAGGTTCAAAGAATTCGGATCCAGCATTTGGACAGCGTTTAGAATACGACTGAGATTCGTGATGAATTAATGGCATTGTTGGCGCGCTCTTAATTATAGTTATTATGTTAATTATTTGACATTAGCATGAAGTTATCAGCATGTCAGATTTAATCAAAATGCATCGTTCTGCAGAAAACTGTTCTTTTATTCCGCGATGTCAGAATTTACATCATGCGGGTTTATTGTTTAAAGATATAAAAAATGACTTTATATTGAAAGAAATGTTTAATTTGGTTTTGTACGGTCTGGTCACATGTAGCCTGCAGGCTCAAGCTCCTAAAAGGGCTGGATCCCGCTATTATCACCCCCTTCAGGAACCTACTCCATCAACGTGTAACTCTCTGTCAAACAACATGAAGTTGCTCATTTTTATCTGTTGATATTTTTTTGCAAATACGACGCGGGCAGCCCCGGTTTCACAAGCAGGAGAAGTGTCTGGAACAAAAGAGATATTCAAAGGCACTGTCAGTGTGTTCTCAAGGATTGCTCACAAAGCGTCAGGGCACATTTTATTATCGACACAGCACTCCTGTTTTCAGCAGCATTCCACCTATCATTAAGATCAGGAAATATCGACTAGGATAAAACAAACTATAACTACAAAAATTTAAATACCAATTCCGCCCCCCCCTCCTCCCCACAAGTTACTTACGCTTTCAGCAGTTGGTATCAGTTTTCTGCACTAACACAGCTTGGAGTATGTTGTCAATAACATCGAAACCCGTGTTTCAGCCTCCCCCCCTCAGTATTACCGGTATCATCTGCTATTTTAATCTCACCGTATGTTATCGTCGGCCTAAAAGAAACATTGAACTCTCTTATCAATTGTACAACACTTTCACGCGGATTCCTAACGTGTCATCTTTTGCTAGATATACTTGTTTTGAACCTGCCACCCAATGGACTGGCAAGTGTCAGAGAGGTCGTGACGAGATGTTCAGTGAAAGTTGTATCAGAGATAGTAGGAACTGCAGATGTTGGAGAATCTGAGAAATTTCTGAAGAAGGGTCTAGGCCCGGAATGTCAGCTTTCCTGCTCCTATGATGCTGCTTGGCCTGCTGTGTCCATCCAGCTCTACACTTTGTTCAGTGAAAGTGACTGGATCTCCAGCACAGGGTCACGCAGAACTCCAATGAGCAAACACAGTGTCGAGCAGAGGACTAAGCAGGCACGGAACAGGGATTGCACGACACAGTTTCCTCTTTAGATACTCTCATTTAAGAATTTGCCGGCTATTCTTCCACCGGAGGAGTAGTTTAGATGTTCGATTCTGTTTTGCACCATGACGGTCAGGGTGGCGAGTTCCAAGCGCTCACTGGCCCATGGGCTGCCCCAGCAGTTCAAGTCTGCGGAATGCCCCCGCGTTTTGATCTTATTTTCAGAAATATAATTTTGAATCTTCATCCTTTGAAAAGTCATTTGCTCCAATTTGGAATAATAGGTTCCACTTGTAATGTCATTTCAAAATCTAACGGTTTTTAGGGACAATTCCTTCTAATCCGGGAAATGAACTGATTTTGGGGCGAGCACGGACCATAACCGCATTCCCTCCTCCTACTTTTTTGTTTAAAATCGATTATTGTTGGAGTGTTATTGAACAATTGCACCTCAAAATGTATCAAACTTTTTTTTATTTGAATGGACGGCTGTCACCTATAAATACGCGGGTTTTGGATAAAGCTTATATGTGAAGTTTCAAGACAAATAAGAGGAAATATCTGAAAAAGGTGTTTATTTCCGCAAGGCCAAGTTCATTCAAAATACGGATGATCTAAGTTGAAGTTCAGTTCCCAATACTAACGAAGACAACATTCAGTGGGCTCCCCGCATCTCCGCGATGTAGTTCCAGTCTCATGTTCCAGTCTCCACGTGTTTTCCCGATTTATTGTCTTGCTTTACGTCCTTTTTTTTAACCTTTTTGTCGCAGTTAAAGACACGTTCACAGGAAAATTTGAAGGAACTTCTGTGTTTATTTTTGTTCGGCTCTGTAATTTTGCTGTATTTCTGAACGGCCGAAAGAGCAGCAATCACAGGTAAAATCGCCAGCAGGTCATCCGACCCAGGAAGAGCACAGTGATCGAACCAATGGCCTGGTTTTATTGACTAGGTCTGGTCTGATTTCGAACAGCTTACTAGTGCCTCGATTTCTCAGACAAAGCCAACTCCTTTTTGCCGATGCAATTTTCAACTTTCTGATGGCGTATAAAAAAGATTACTTTCCCTTTAGTTCTTTTATAATTGTGCAATAATTTGAAAGCTCCATGGATCCACCTTCAAGACAGTTTCAAAGTACATATTTGGATTCAGGACCGACACTCGTAAGTGCCCAAGCGATACGCCTGTCTTAGACCGGTGACTTGCCTTTTTGTATGAATCAAACAAGTTGGAGGAAACTTCCTTCATAAAGGACAAAAATCATCCAAAGGATAGAGATGATTCACTAAGGCAGCCACAGTGTGTTTTCGTTATGCTCGCTTTGCCTAGAGTCTAGACTTTTTCACCGGGTGTATTTGCTCTTTGAAGATCGATTATGCAGCCAAAACCGTTCTAACTATATTGTGATGCAGTTTTATAATATTGCATTAATGACGACCCGTTGCAGATAACATGGCCCTGCAAAATCTAGTGATATGGACACCATTCATTGATACTAAAGGATTTTCTTAGCAGTTTCTGTGCCAGGTGTCTGATTTTTATTTGCAACAAGCAGATAATCATGCTACTCCCCTCCATTGAACCTTCTGTCCCCGGTAGTTTACAGGTATTTAAAACCCAAACTTGACACCAGAGAACCACCATTTTCTCAAGGATCTCTTTTCTCCAGTGACTTTTAAACCTAAAGTTTGTCTATACCACGCAGACTGCAAGAGGGCAGCTCACCACCATCTTCTCTAGGGCAGTTAGATTTGGGCCATACACCCTGGTCTTGACAGCAACACCCACATCACATGTATGACTAAAGTTACTGGTATCTTGCGTGATGGATTTTTCTCACTATATTCTCATAGGCATTCCACAAAAGAAAAACACCAAATGGCTAGTAACATCTTGTGTGTCTACATGCAGAAAGGGAATAAATGTGACAAGCCTTTGCTGGCTTAAATTTTGCAGTCATTGGCTTCAATGAATGTATATTGAATCAACTGACTTGGCAGAGGCAGATAGTAAACTCCTGCATCTATATTTGAGCAGAAGACCGAGTTTGCAAATCTGAGGGTATGCTGCATTAGCTGAGGTGCTACTAAATTTTATGATATAAGATTCAAGGTTTGGACAATATTACACCCAAAGCACCTGTCTTCCAGTTATATTATTGTTAAACAAATGTGTGGGCCGTTTGTATAATTCTAAAATCTATCATTCTTTCATGCCTTGGCAGTGGCAAGAGAAAACATCTGGATTTCTTAACTCAAGTTCATTCTGGTGTTGTCACTGAATGAAATGTTTGCTGACTGCTGGGGTGAATAGTACACATATGCTGATTTTCCTGTATGTATGAAACAAAAAATAATGCAGTAAGATCATGTATCATGGAGGAGTGTTATTGCACAGGGCTGATCTGTGGAATGAATGGATAATATGTAATAGCCAGCATTATAGATGACATTTTACCAATGTGAGCTAAACTAGAAGGTGCAGAGGTGTAAAAAAGCACAAATAAATGATGCCCATCTTTCGGAGAACTAGCTGCATTGCACTTATGGAGAGCAGTTTAGACGTGAAGAGTCAAATTGCCTCTTTCTGTGCTGTAACCATTCCAGGATTCTAGGATTATCTTGGATTGTTTCTTAAATCCTTCTTTCCTATATCACCAAGTTTAAGCTCATCAGCTGCAAATTTCTGTCCAAGTCACACAGCATCCTGACTTGCAACTATACCTTGGTTCCTTCACTGCTGCTGGAACAAAATCCTGCATCTTCCTCTCTAATGGCATTGTGTTCCTACACCACAAAGACTGCAACAGGTCAAGAAGACAACTCACCACCATCTTCTCAAGGGGCAACTATGGATGAGCAAAAAATACTGGTCTAGCCAACAATACCCACATCCTATGAATGAATATAAAAACATCCCCTTAATCAGATTTCCACCCCTTCCATTGTGCTGTAAAGGATATTATCAAAGTTACAAAATACATTTTATGTGACTGTGACCATGGTATACTATGCCTCCTGATCCTCCTTGACCTATCTGCAACCTTTGACAGTGTTAATCCTAACACTGTCTCTGACACCTCTCCTTGTCATCCAGCTTCAATTATCTGATTCCAATCTTGTTTGTTTAGTCAGAACCTTGTAATCACTTTCTCTTCCAGTTCTGACATTGTTACTTTTGGAGTCTCACAAGAAACTATCTTTGACCCCCTTTATTTTTATTCTCACATTGCTTCTTGGTAATGTAGTTAATAACAAAATGTCGAGTTTCTCAAGTACACCAAGACACCCAGGTTTAACTTACCACGTTCTGAAATTCCAATAAGGCATAAACATAAATTTCTTCCAATTAAATATTGGAAATCAAGGGTCAATGTCTTTGGTCTCTGTCACAATCTTCATTTCCTAGTCAATGATCCATTGTCTCTCCCTGCTCAGTGTCTAAGATGGAACCAAACTATTGGCAATGAACTATTTGACAAGGAAATGAGCTTTATTCCCGCAAACTCTTCATGCCAGCTTTCTCCTACAACAACATCTAACCCTGTCCTGCCTCAGCTCATCTGCTGCTGAAATCCTTATTCATACCTTTGTCTTGGATTGTCCTCTGCCATGTGCCCACCACAAAATTGCACTCATCCAAAGCTCAGTGATCTATATCCTTATTTTGCACTAAATCCCCTTCTTGTATCACTGCTGTGCTCACTGACCTATATTGGTTCTTGGTCTGGCAGTGTCTCTATTTTAAAACTCCTATACTTATTTTCAAATCAATCCGTGATCTTCTTCCTCCCTGTTACTGTAATTTCATCCCTCCAAGATCTCTGGACTCCTCCAATTCTGGCCCACTGCATTTCTCCAATTTGCATTCATCATTGCTAACTATGTCTTTAGCTGTCTAGGCCTTAAACTCAGCAATTCTGACCCTCAGTATCCCTGCCTCACAACATACCTTTCTTCTTTGAAATAACTATTTAAGGGCTGGCCTAACTCTTGCACCAAGTTTTGATCCCCTATTCTAGTTGTTCCTTGTAGGACTTGGTGCCAAATTTTGCTTGTTAATGCTAATATGAAGTCTTGGAGCATTTAACTACATCAAAGTGTTATATGAATGCAAGTTGTTGTTGCAGTCGCAGCGTCATATATGTGAATTCTTTTAAAATCAACCAGTATTTTCTCCACAGCCAGCTAAATCATAAAACAAAAAAATTTATAGCCCTGACCTGTGTAATATCATTAGATGGTGGCTCACATTATGGGACTTGGAAGTATTAATAAGACCATAGGAAATAGGAACAAGAGTAGGCTGTTTGGCTCCTTGAGCCAATAGGTTCATGTCTGATCAACACTCCTCTTGTCCACTTCTTTGTGTTATCCGCATAACCCTTGACTCCCTTACTGCTCAAGAATCTGTCTTTCTCTGCCTTAAATATCCACAAAGACTCTGCCTCCATAGCTGTCTGTAGCAAGAAGTTCCAAAGATTCACAACCCTCTGAGAGAACAAATTTCTCCTCATCTCTGTCTTTAATTGGCACCCCATTATTCTGAGATCATGTCTTCTGGTCCTAGACTCTTCCATCAGGGCAAACTTCCTTTCAGTATTTACCCTGTCAAGCCCCTTATGAATCCTATATATTTCAATGAGATCACTTCTCATTCTTTTATTCCACTGAGTAGAATCCCAAACTATTCAACCTTTGTTCATAAGACAATCCTTCCATTCCAGAGAACATCCAAGTGGTATGGGACAGATCCCTCTCTGTTCCATATGAATATAAAGTGCAAGAATAATTTTATAAGAAAATATACATGTGATACATTTTGCTGCCTGCAGGTCCTAGTAATTATTATAAATTAGACTTGATTTAAAAGAACTGTGGCTGGAATTATTTTCTGATGATATCAATACTGGACTGCAGATCATCTTCATGTTGGTTAGGGCTGAACGTCATTGTAACTTTTTGGTTTTCCTAATGTCTCAGCAAGACCTGGCATCAGAGTGTGAAGCTGGTGGTTTCTGTGATTGGAAAACAACAGTATTGAAAGTTGTTTCAGAGATAGTAGGAACTGCAGATGCTGGAGAATCTGAGATAACAAGGTGCAGAGCTGGATGAACATAGCAGGTCAAGCAGCATCAGAGGAGTAGGAAAGCTGATGTTTCGGGCCTAGACCCTTCTTCAGAAAATTGTGTTCATCCAGCTCTACACCTTGTTATCTCAGTATTGAAAGTTGTACATGTAGTGTAAGGTAACAGTTCTGAAGGAGTTAATGTTCATGCTGCATTGAACTCCACCAAATCTAATAATTTCAAACAGTCTTTGGGTGAAGACAGTGGAGTTTTGCAAAATACTCGAAAGGAGCAAATGTGTTTGACGCAGCTCCTGAGAGTTCTCGCTAATTATACCTAGCAAGTTTATGTAAACTGTACTTATTGCTATCATATAATTATCTACCTTGTTTTATAAGGCAAGTACTTCTTCTGCTTAGCCTCACCAATGGTCTATCTTCTACTATTGATAATAAAACATGACCTAGATTTAGCATAGAATATGTCATGCTGTTTGCAGTGGTATCTGAAAATATGACATGGTGATCAGCAATAAGGAGATAGAAATGATTTGATATTGAAGGAAGAAGAAATGTTTTTTGAAGGTAAGTATATTTACCACTTTAAACGTATTACCACTTTAAGAAGACACAGACAGTCTGCAACTGAAATGCAAAAATTGACAAATGGTCTACAGGTGACATGGGAGCAGTGACTGATCGAGATTAGCTAATGGCAAGTAGTTGGTTGCAGCTGCATTTTCCAGGGATAGGAGAAAGAGGCATTGCAGTCCAGGAGTTGGAAGGAAAATCAAGGTTTGTACTTGGGAATGCAGCTAATATCAACATTAGTAACTATGTCACCATGAGCTATGGCTAGCATGGAGTAGTGGGATCCCAAAGTGTGGGTAACAGATTCTGGAGTAGGGAGCAGGGGTCATAGGACCTGGATCTATGTAAAGGAATGGGGAAGCAGAATCAGGTGGGCTGTTATCTTTATGAAGACAAAGGGCAACTGGTCCCTTTTCTTTCATGCTACAATATTTTCAGAAGGATGTTACTGGCCAATTTTTATCATGAAGCTAATTAGAAAATGCAAGAAATGTATGACTTTAAGATATGATTCATCATTGGTTATATGTGTCTGAAGTGTGGTCTGACTCTTGGTTCATGAATTTGGTTTAAGGAGAAGCAATTGTCCATGTGATCTGCTTGCATGACATTCTGGAATGGGATCCAGTGAAAGGACAGTGGTCTGTGGTTCTGGGGTCCAGTTGACTGAAAGAACACGATAAGCATACATTCTGGCACTATAGATACAAAACATTAAAACATATTTAAAGTATATGGAGTTATTATTCCCAATAACACATATTAAAAATACATAATTTAAATCACTGTGATTGGATGGAACTTTTGATGAGGTAATGTGGTTGATGTAGCCAATAAGAGGCACCATGTTCACATGAAAAGAAGCTGAGAGTGACCATCACAGAGCTGCCGACATTAGGAAAGTTTAATGAGTAGAATATATTAGCATAGAAATTATAGTGAGCAATATTATCATACAGTACTTAATGTTCTCTTAACAAATTTCCTCTCCATTATTTTACGGCAGTGTTAACCAGTTTGTTTTACATGGGTTAATACCTCCAATAAAATAGTGAAATCAGACACAAGTATGCCAAATGTGTGTATGATAATGTCACTCAAATTAATTTCCAAACCGGTATAGTGAAGAAAGAGACCTATTGCATTATTCTTATAAACTTATCATAGCTAAATTTTTAAATGCATTTTCTTAATAGAAAGAATTTCAGGAAATCATGGATGTATTCCCGTGAATTTCCTGTTTGTTTTAAATTTTAATGATTGCATATTTGCAGAAAAGTAGCCTATAATTTCCCTAGAGATAGTAGGAACTGCAGATGCTGGAGAATCTGAGATAACAAGGTGTAGAGCTGGATGAACACAGCAGCCTTTCTGCTCCTATGATGCTGCTTGGCCTGCTGTGTTCATCCAGCTTTACACCTTGTTATCTATAATTTCCCTATATGTGACTAAGAAAGTCAAGACCCCTTATGGGGAATTCATTTTTGGAAAGTCCACTCCAGTTTAATTGAACGAAGAAGTGTGAAACCTGCAAAGTATTTTGTTCCAAAAGGTGACAAATTGTAATCTATATTTTAAACTTTAAAATATTTTCACATGTTTAGATATGATTGTAATCAAAATCATCCGACAGATTATAAAGGTTACACTTAACATTCTTCTTATGTGGACCAGAGTACATTATAGATATTACACAAGTTGATAAATAACTTACCATATTATTGCAGTACATATTTAACGTACACTACTTTTTCACCTGTGTAACACTTCTAATTTTTTTTTTCTCTGTGATAAATGTTAGAGAAAAGCTATCGAACCAGGCTAAAGAAATAAAAAGTCACAACGTGTTCATAAGTCATGAAAATATTTCAGGTCTGGAACTAGTTCTTTGGATGATGAACTTGAGTAAGTTTACCAGTGAGATAAAATACTTAAGAAAATTTTCTGCAGTGCTGCAGTGATTAAGTGTGTTGCAAAGTGTGGAAATTAGTTATTCAAAACAGGATGAAATCAGGTTCACTTGTTGGTCTGTACCGCATAAATTCACTTTTAGCCCGGTGACAATGATGATGTTACTGAATTGCAGAGGGGAAGCATTAATAAGAGTACATCTCCTAACTGTTAGCCAGTGACTTCTACTGAGAAAGTGTGCGTATTTTGTGTAGTGGAGGCATTATGTAAAATAAACAGGTTAACACTGCTAGTAAAATAATGGAGAGGAAATTTGTTAAGTACTGTATGACATTATTGCTCATTGTAATTTCCAGGTCAAATTTAATTTTGGATGAGGTGAGAAATAGATTTGTTGTGATTCCTCCCATGATTGAATAGCCTTCCATAATATCATGTTCACTTATGTAGAATAATCAAGATACATGAGCATCTGATTCGGGGAAAACTTCACTCTAGCATAAGTCAGCATCTTCAGAAGAGAGGCAAAGGTTAAAAAAAATCAACCACAGTTTCTAAACTGTCACATTTAAAATGTCCTCTTCTGCATTGTGTAACTATAAGCATTTTATCCATGTTAAACTATGCAAGCTCATTTTGATAATTATGAGAATAATAATAATCTTGGCCTAACTTTTCAGCTTGTGTTTAAAGAATTCAACATCAGCAGCATCTCCACGAGTTGTCATTGTCAGTCCCAAGGTTGCATGAAATTACTTTTTAATTGCAGGTTATAATGGGCCATTTCTCCCCGCAGTTATAATTTATTGACCTTTTCCTGGAGTTTAAGATAATGTAGTTGGTGACCTGAAGAAAATATGCAGATCAACACTGACAGCCATTATTTTATACCCATTGGTTTTTTTTTGCCATCAATTTTCACCCACCTCTTGTGATGGCACAAAAGGTAGCTTTTCATATTTACTTCCTTGGTGACAAGCCTCAGAGGAGATAGAAAGGAAATTCAGGCAGGGATGTGCACAAGACAGTAACAGAAGCTATCAGATTTTACTTCCACTGACAATATTGGCTGGCTATTTGACTTGTAGGAAAAGATAGGCAGAGGAATCAAAGCCAAGCAGGATCCTGAGCTCATTTAACATCTATAGCAATTAAAGCCAGCAAAGCAAGGGCAGCATGGTGGCTCAATGGTTAGCACTAGCGCCTCACACTACCAGGTTCAATCCCAGTTTTGGGTGACTGGCTGTGTGAAGTTTGCATAATCACTCTATGTCTGTGTGGGCTCCCTCTGGGTGCTCCAGTTTCCTCCCACAGTCCAAAGATGTGTAGGTTAGGTGGATTGGCCATGGGAAATGCAGCGTGATAGCATAGATAGTGAGTCTTGGGCGGAATGCTCTTTGGAGGGAAAGCAAAATACTGCAGATGCTCAAAACCTGAAATGCTGGAAATATTGAGTATATATGGTGGAATCTGTGAAGAAATAGAGCTAGTGTTTTCAGAACTGGATGTGTTCTCTCTCTCTTTTCAGCTCTATTTACACTATACTTTCTAAGGTTGAGGAGACGCACCTGCTTCCTTCTCCCACAAAACAGGAAATTACACAGTTCTGTCATGATTGAATAACTGCAGATTATTTGAGAGAGATATTCAAATATGTCAAACACTCATTGGACATTACCCTAGAGTGAGTGAGGTTCTTCAAGAGGGGAATGGAGAGGTTTGGTGGTCAGGAAAAGAAATTCCATTATATTATCCTCAATGTTTAGGTCAAAATAAAGGTCATTTCTGGAAGAATTAAGAACAACAGAGCAATTACTTTCTAGTCACTGAACAGTATGCACTTTCACTTATTCCCTTTAGTCAGATCAGTTGGTTTGTGCTGTTTGCTTTTACAATGAAGATCAATTAGCTTTTCCACCATCCATGGTGCTATTTATTTCAGACCTGATCTGAATAATTACAACTAAATCAACGTTCAGTTGTTGTTGATGATTTCTGTAAGCTCCACAGACCTAATTCCACTGATTACAGGATTGACCTTGAGACAGAACTTCAGCTCATCCAAACGCAGATGCATATTAGTACGGTGCACCAGGAGTCAAAGGGCATGGTTCTTATTTCATTTTCTTCTCTTGACTCCCCTGTTTTGAATGTAGTGACTGCTGATGGGAGGGGCACCAGAGATACTGGCTGCCTTCCACTACACTGGCCAAATTTAATTCTTTACATTTCACCCTGGACAGTTTACTGTTGCAGGGGATGGGGAATTACAGCCAAGTTGATCCCATCCTCATCCAATGTCTCTGTATACATACTTTCCAACATCAGTCATACAATCATAGAAAAATACAACACATGAAACTGTTTGACCCTTTGTGTTTGTGCTGGCTGGAAGATTCATTTCACAAACCCTGCTTTTTGTCTGTAATTCTATGAGGTCTTCATCCTCAAGCACTTGTCCAAATCTATTCTAAAATTATTCCATACTTAGTAATAACAAGCAATGGCCACTCTGATAGACCTCCCTTATCTAGTCCCATCTTATTCCAGCATTACTGCTGGCAGAGAATGCAGGCCAGAAGTTCCAAGTTATTTTATTTGGCAGAAAAAGCAGCTAATCTCTTGTTGAATAACTGATATTAGGTCAAATACTATAAAAAACAAGCAACTGCTGATTCTGGAAATATGAAACAAAAACAGAAATTGCTGGAGAAACTCAGCAGGTCTGGCAGCACTTGTGGAGAGAAACAGAGTTAATGTTTTGGGTTCCAGTGACATTACCCCGGAAGGGTTCTGATGAAGGGTCACTGGACCTGAAAAATTAACATGGCTTTCTCTCCACAAATTCTGCCAGAATTCTGATATTGGATGAACTTTGTCAAATGGGGAGATATCCTTGATTTACATTTTGAAAGAGGAGGATTTGTCCTTTGTTCTCCCTCTGTTGGAAGTTTTGAAGACAGAGTTGAATATTTCTGGGTGTTATATAGGCTCTGAAATTGTTCACACTAACAACTGCCTGCTCACCAATATTTTGGTTTTGTTACACTGCTTCTACATGAGGAGTTGGTACAAATACACTATTTATGTCCCTACTGGGATTGAGGAAACATACACTAGCTGTTTTGACAGCTGGTACAATGAGCAAACTGTGTTCCTGAACAGGGAAAGAATTATCTATCAGCCAGAATTTCCACTTATAGTCACTATATGTGTTTGGCAGAAATACTACCACAGTTGAATGGTAAAGTATCTACTTTCTGGTTGCAGAACAGTATATTCGCATTCAACAATTGTTTCAACATTTACAGTTCAAGCTCAATAATGAAGGACTATGCATAATTGCGAGGTATTATACAGATGTAGACACACATACATCTGCAGAACAGACCAGAAAAACTCCATGGAGAAAAAAATCTGCACAACATGCTGTTTCACTTGTGAAGGTCTTGCAACTATGGAAATTGTTCCCAAGAATAGATTTTTGTGAATTTCAATCTTCAAACACCCTGCTGAACTTTAATTTTCCTTCTGCAGTTGCCAAGTTGATGAAAAGGAATTTCAAATTTTTATATTAAGGATCTTGTTTCTCCTCATTAAAACGTCCTTTTCACACAGAATAGCCTGTTTTAGCTCATAACGGAACCTCTTGGAATGTTACAAAAATAGCAATGACACAAGAAACATGACACAATTCCAAAAATTAGTAATAATACTTTTAATAAAAAATAAAATAAAACATCTTATTTTACTTGGCCTAGAGACTAAGATAGTCTTCTGAAGCTTTTCATTCTTTTCCTTTGATCTCTGCCTTAATATCCCTTCCTCTTTTGCTTGTAGCTATCATGATTATTGGTGAAGACACAAGATAATTATGGGTGAGGAAAACCATTCAGCCCATATTAATTTATCCATTCAAAGTCACAGTGTTTCTTCCTCCTGATCTATCCAGGACATCAACCTCCCAATGCAGTGCCTGGCCAAGTGGCAGTTCTTCGATGTTTGGAAGCATAAATCCACCAGCACAGAGTTAAGGTGAGAAAAAGGAGACGAGCAAGAGGTACGTGGTAACATCCTCTGCAGATTGTAAATCAAAACAAATTGTTGATAAGGGTGTTGGGGTGTGGGGTGGGGGTGGTGGAAGTGATATAGGGGACGGTGGATTACACAGGAATGTACCATTGTTCCGAATGGTTCAGCTATGCTTCTGGTCATGGACTCAGGGACAGCCACTCCAATGGTGGCCAGTGCTGTTTCCTCCAAGGGGGTGAGGACATGCAACCATACTAACAACTTACCCCACCCCTCCCCTGCCTCCATTGCTGGTCAGCTCTTACTGCCTATTATGGTCAACTTACAAACAATGAACAAGAGAAGGCCACTTGGCTCTCACAGACTTCTCTGCCATTCAATAAGACCATGGCTGACCCAATTTTAACCTCAATTCTACATTCCTGCATATTCCTGATAATCTTTTATCCCCTTGGTAATCAAGAACCTATCTATCTCTGCCTTAAAAATATTTAAAGATTCTGCATTTACTGCCTTTTGAGGAAGGCAATTCCAAAGACTCACAATCTTCTGGGAGAAAAAAATGTTTCCTCATCTCTGATTTAAATTGGTGCCTCCTTGTTTTTAAACTATGACTCCTAGTTCTAGATTGCCCACAAAAGGAAACATACTTTTAAAATCCATCTGGGTCCCATCCGGGTCTTACATGTTGCCATAAAGTCACGTCTGACTCTTGTAAACTCTAGAGGATACAGGCCTAACCAGTCTAGCATTTCCTTAGAGGCCAATCTGCACATTCCGGGTGTTAGGTGAGTAAACCTTCTTTAAACTGCTTCCAACGCATTAACATCCTTCTGTAAGTTCGGTGACCAATACTGTACAATGCACTCCAGATGCAGTTTCACCTGATTAACCGAAGTATAATCTCCCTACCCTTGCATTCAATTCCCCTTGTTATAAACTGTAATATTTTATGAGCTTTCCTGATTACTTGTTGTACCTGCATATTAACATTTTGTAATTCATGCACAAGGACACCCAGATCTCTCTGCATCTCAGAGCTCTGCAATCTCTCACCATTTAGATAAGATGCTTTTTTTTTATATTGTTTTCTGCCAAAATGGGCAATTTCACATTATTCCACTTATATTCCATTTGCCAGATCTTTGCCCACTCACAACCTACCTATTCCCTTTGTATCCTCCTTATGTCCTCTTCACAGCTGATCTTTTGTCATCAGCAAATATAAGTACCCTTACTTTAATTCCTTCATTCAAGTTATTTGTCTAATTTGTAAAGAGTGGAGGCCCCAGCACCAACCCTTGCGGTACACCAATCGTGACATCCTGCCAACCTGAAAAAGACCCATTTAATTCTATTGTCTGCTTCCTGTTTGCAAACCAAACTTTTACTTATGCCAATATGTTGGATCCTACACTGTAAGCTTTTATTTTCCACAATAACCTTTGATGTGGCACCTTATCAAATGCCTTGATTTATAAGAAAGAGATAAGTGTGTCAATGAGTGTGGTGCAATCTGCTTGGCTATATCAAGCATAGTTAGATAGCTGGAAGTGCATGCAAGCTCTGAGGTTTGATATGTAGCCTGGAGCAGTGCTAAGTACATGAGGGAATTATGAGGCAATGAATGAATGCGTGGTGAATACAGCAATGTTTGAGGTTAGTAGTGTATTTGGTAAGTTATGGCATGTAATGATGCTTTCACTGATCTTAACCACTTGTATGATGTCATTAAGCATCTCCTGCCACTGTGTTCAGGTCTTCAAGTCTAGAATACTAGATGGCTGTACTGGCTACTTATACAATTTGCAGGCAGTACAAAGTTTTCCTAATTTCAAGATAAATCCAATTTAGCCTCCAGTACCTTTATTAAGTTGTTTTCATAGCATTGCAAACATTAGTAATCATAATATTTATCGTGATTCTCAGCTATTGGTGGCTACCCACCATGGTTCATTGGTATTTGGCTACCAACAACAAATGATAGTTAGCCCCTAGCATTATGCACCTTGATCAGCAGCATTCAATAACAATAAATCTAAATTGTTACCCCCTCATTAATCTGCAATGTTGATTCGTACCAACCATGGACCTCAAATTCTCAACTTTGGAGTTTAACATCCTTGACCATCGAATAACTGATCTCTATTCACAGGAATGTTACGAAAGAGTGGTTGACACCTCCCTGATAATTAAAACCAAAACAATCAGAGAAGTTTGCCTCACCTTGTAATCTGTTAAAGGAAGTGTGAAAAGTGGTATAATCAGCTTCTCATCCCCAATCTGTTATAAAGGAGTGGGTGACTGAAAGAAATCCCTGATACTCACTTTATAAGCAACAAGTAACTATTTATCTAACTCTATCAGTTAACAAATTAACAGAACTACTAACAAACCAAAGAAATCCTCCTTAACTATTCCCGAATATAACAAAATTCTAATGGTATACTGTTCCAATAGCTATAAGTACCACTTACATAAACCAAATTAATTTTTAAAAATCAAAGCTTAATCTCTCGAAATTATAGCCAGGATAAGTCTTCTGGAAAGTTCTTTGCCTCCTCCACTGTCCTCCCATCAGGACTGCCTTCTTCTGTCAAGTTCTTTTGTCAGGAATATTTGCTAAGAGTGCCATAATACCTTTATTTAGATAATGCTTACTCTGAGATCTTATAGATTTCTGTAAGAGCCAGTGATTTTCTCTTTCTTTAGAGCTGATGGCTGTTGAGAGCTGTTCTCTTAACAGATGGCAGTTTGCTCTCACCCTGATTTTCAAATGCCCTCTTCTTTCATACGCTTGATGACCTATTAATTTCTTACAATAGGATTGGTCCATGGTTGTCAAAACCATCAGATTTAAATTTAGTCGGGTTTTGGTATCTAGGGCCTGGTTTCAATAAATCGGCTAAATTCAAAACCTGGTGTCTTGGTACAAATACTGCTTTGCCTGCCTTTTGATACAATGTTTCAATTTCAAAAACTCTCTGTGCATCTGCTGCTGCCTGCAGATATTTTTTAATCCCAAACCCTAAAAAACACCCTAAAAAAGGAACCATGCACTTTTCCTCCTTATCATTTTACAAACAAATTCTAACATCCTGCCTTCCAATCCACAAGTACAATACCAACTTTGCAACAAGGAGGACTTATTTCAATATTTTTTAGCTAATTGTTGATTTTATGTGTTGGCCTGTTGGGTACTGGCTTTTTCCCATCTCTTATATCATTGTTTGCCTCCATATCTGTCCAACTGAACATCTTGTGAAAACATTAAAGGCTATGAGGGTTACTTTGTTTCTCTGTGGCCTTTGCTGTTTGAAAGAAGGATCATGACTCTGTAGTGTGACCTTTATTTTGAGGGACAGTTGAGTACTTCTCAGTTAGTTATCCAGTTTACCTCAGCTGCTTTGTCAACTGTAACAACATAACCTCTTTGTCTACTTAGTATGGTATCACATTGCATTTCCAACATTGATGGAGCATGTTACATTTTACAGTGTTTCTTCCTCTAGTACACTTAGATGAATGGGTATGATTTAAACAAAAATAAAATGCTGAAATATTCAGCAGGTCATGCAGCATCTGTAGAAAGAGAAACAGAGCTCAATTTCAAATCAAAGAATTTTCATCAGAACTGGGAGAAGTTAGAAATGCACTAGGTATTTAGCAAATGAAAGGGGAGAGAACAAAAAAAAATGCTGTATAAAGCAATGACTCTGAAAGGGTTAATCTTGGAGATTGCGTTAAGTTCCACCCTAAATGATGATGTCGTAAAGATTTGAGTGGGGAAAAGACAAAACATCTGAGGATCCTACAGAGTGAAGACTTAGATCCACATGTCTTCCAATAGTCTTTGCAACAATGTCTAATTTATTAATCTAACTTGTACCTGACTGATATCATGCAATAAACTACTTCTTGTTCAGAACAAGAGCCTCTGCTCAGTAAGACCGATATTCCTCTGCCACTGTAAACCAAGCAATCTCTTAGACCTAGTAAAGGAAAAGGGAATGATGGTATTGAGAATTGCAGTGGACCGAAGAGCAGAGAATTCCAGTGGACCTAGGAGCAGTATTGGGTATTTACAGCTTTAAAAATTTTCTGGCATTAAAAACTATTCATACAACTGTAGCAGCTGAAGAGTCAAATAGTCTGCAGGGAAACACCTGGATCGATCAACAAGGGAGAAACAGTAGTTAATGTTAAAGGTCCTTACTTCAGAAGTGTAGAAGCAGGTGTGAGTTACAAGCTAGGCACCCTGTGCAGTTATAGATTCCATCAGAAAGTGAGGGTCTGTAGGAAAAGCTCTAATTACAGGTTAGCTAGAAGTGGACAGGTATTGAACCTCCATGAGTAAAGTTAAAAATTAATGTTGGTTGAGGGGAATTCTTAAATTAGTAGCGCAAAATTGGCTGAGAAGGGTAAAAGTTAAAAGGGAGTACTTACAGCTCACAATGAGCCTTATTGCTATAATGAAAAGGAGGCAAAGCTGTAGAGGGGTAAGAAGCATCATAGAAATAATCTAAACTGAGGTTAAACACCAACAATATTGTCAAGCTAGAATTAAGTTGATAAAGGGGCCTAAATAGACAGATTCTAATGGAGGAAAGTAGTAAGAAGACTGTTGAGGCTGCAAAAAGAGTGGGAGATCCATAATTTAAACAATGTTTCAGGAAGAAAGAATTAATTAAGAGCATGGGAACCAGGCTTTATTTAGGAAAGTTATTGAAAAGGGTTGGCATTGTTTATTAGGTCATGAAAGGCAAGAAATTGCCCATTTTTCTCACAGAAGCTGGAAAACTTCTATCTTGCCCACGGAATGCTGAAATCTCTATTTAGACTGCAAAAATGCAGGCGAAAGCATACAGAAAACAGTACATCGATACCTCATTACATTTTACAGAGTTTAAAATCTTTAAGACAAGGAAAATAGAGTAGGTATTGTTGTGTTAAAGAAGAATCTACTTGGGAAACAGAGTAAAGCAACATTGAGATACTACAGAATTAAAAACTTTTAAAGCAAGAAGAATATGTAATCATTTTACAAAGAGATGGCAGGAAAAATAATGCTGCCTGGTAGATATAATATCAGAGATAGGTTAAATAGAAAAAAGGATTAGATATGTTGGAGAAAACAGTTCTTAACATACACAATTATTGCTGAGCTAGACACTAACTCACAAGTGGAACAAGTAAATATACTGTTATATTCAATAGTGCATATAGCTGATAATGTTCAATAAGGCACAAAGGCAAAGATCCATTTGATGAATTTATACAAGCTTTTGACTATGAATTTAACTGAGAACAAATAAAGTTCTTGACAGAAGAAATTGCCTTGTCCAGAAATCTAGAATACTGTGTAAAAGAAAAAGTCTGTTTCAACAGATCAGCCATTTTCCATAAAGGAAATTCATGAGATTGACAAGTATGGGACAAACACATGATACAACAGAGAAGAGTAGCTCTGCAGAAGAAATTCAAGAGTTTAAAGATCCTTCAGATAAAGAACGGACCAAACCAGCATTTTAGCAAGAATGATGTCCTTGGGAAAGGATGTCCAAGAGATAAAAACTGTAGAGAGAGTTTATAGTGTAAAGAGTCTTTGCAGACCATGCAGGGTCAAGAACTGAATCAAAGTCAAAGATCTACCAATCTTCCAACTCTGAAGTGAACACATTGTGGAAGAATCATGAAAATGTCTAATTGTATGAATTTGTGAAGTCAGTCATCTGTGGGGAGATGGGATTATGGTAAATGGAACCGTATATGTGAATGTAAAAATGTCAAGTATGGGGAAAAGAAAATTGAGTAGAAATAGGGTAACACTTCCAAAAAGGTCAATGTTAGAGACAGCATTGAGCTCCACTCAGTCTAATGAGTTTATAATAATGTCGATGGAGAAAGGCAGATCGTTGTAAGATCTCATATAATGAAGACCCTATATCCATAGACCTTCCAATAGTCTTACTAACAATGTTTAGCTTACTAATGTAGGGTGCACCTGATTGCTGTCATGTAACAAACTACGAATTGTTTAAGACAAAAGAAACATCTTGTTAACATTTACTCATCATTTTCCTCCACCACTACAAAATAATTAACCTCTTAGGATGCATTAAGGAAAGGTTTTGGTGGCAGTAAACTACCCTAACCACAATTTAGTAGTGGTGGTGGTGCACTAGTCTAGTAATTGAGATACTGAAGTTAAAGATCTGGGAATATGCGTCTAAATCCCACCATGGTAAATGGTGAAATCTGAATTGAATTAATAAATCTGGAAAAAAACATCCTAGTCTAATGGAAGCCATGAAACAATTGTAATAAAATCCCATTTAATTCAGTAATGTCCTACAGGGAAGGAAAATCTGCCATCCTTACCTTGTCTGGCCTTAATATGACTCCAGAGGTTGACTCTTATCTGTCATAGAGTCCCTACAGTGTGAAAACAGGCCATTTGGCCCAACAAGTATACACCACCCCTCTGAAGAGCATCCCACCCAGACCCATTCTCCTACCCCTGCATTTCCCATGTCTAATCCCCCTAACCTAAACATCCCTGGACACTATGGAGCAATTTAGCATGGCCAATGCACCTATCCTGCACATCTTTGGAGTGTGGGAGGAAACTGGAGCATCTGGAGGAAACCCACACACATACGGGGAGAATGTGCAAACTCCCCAGAGATAGTCACCCAAGGGTGGAATCAAACCTGGGTCCCTGGCACTGTAAGGCAACAGTGTTAATCACTGAGCCACCATGCCACCTTTCCTTTCAAATGGCCTAGCTAGCCACTCAGATCAAGGAGAATTAGGGACAGGGAACAAATGATCGCCTTGCCGTGAAAAAATAAAGATAAAAAACATTTTTCACCGGAAATTTTTTTTTTTCCAATGGAGCAGATGGAAATCTGTGATTGGATAGAAGATAGAAGAAATTAAATGACAAAAGGGTTTTCCTGGCCCAAAACTGTAGGCAATAACATTGGGAAAAGAAACAGAAGAGATAACACGGTGTACAGCTGGATGAACAGAGC
>NC_063341.1:29189963-29195611 GCF_021869965.1 Rhincodon typus | reverse complement strand
GTTCATCCAGCCCTGCACCTTGTTGTCTTGGTAGGATTTTACTTTTGTATTAATGATTTGATCTTGTTTTCTCATGTATGTCTTCTTGCCCAGATTTGTTAACACTCTTTGCATTTGATCTTCCCTTTCTGTATGATTCATGAAGCAGTGTTCTTGCTGTCTGTATTCTGAGCCCACTGTTTTCCTTCTACTGCCTTTATGTGTTGAGATATTCTGCTGTTCCAAATAACAAGAGCAGTACAAATCTTTCCCATAGATCATTTTAATGTTGAACCATTCCATTCTTCTGTGCTGAAATTTAGCAAAGCATTCCATTCCATCATGGAGATCCTTAAAGATGTTTATGATGTTGATGTACATGTGAAAAAATTTGTAACATTATAAAATTTGTCAATGTAACTCTACCCTGGCTATCAAAGGCCTTTTCAAAATCATTCAACTTAATGATCAAGCTGTCATCTTGTTTATTCATAACTTTCTGAGCGGTATTATGTAGTACAAGTATACTACTGTTGCACAATCTTCTGTTTTAAAATCCTGCCCATTCTTCAGTCATTTTCTTCTCTCCAGCTTTACTAATTCTATTCATGATAGATATGTTTCCTGGGAAGGACAGTAACTATTTTGTCAGGTCCAAGTGTCTTTCCAGTCTTCAGTTTATTTATAGCTTGCCCGACCTCTTCAAATTCAAATGACTCTGGGTTAATAATTTAATAAGGCACATTTTAATAGATGTGCATTATTATGATGTGAGATTAACCCACACCTGTTTCAATTAATACAAGCAGCACACAAACTTTATACTGTCTGTTCATCATCAGGATTGTGCTGAATGTCTGCATGCTGATCAGGGGTTCAGAGCATGCCTGGCTAGCACAAGTCATATCTGGCCTGTACTACTTAAAGGCAGCCTGCAACTCTTAAAGGAGCTATGCCTTTCAGGCATCAAGGCCCACAAGATGCAATAACTCAAAGATACCCATGGCCCTCTGAAACCTTCCTCCCCTCCCATTCCCTCTGACTCCATCCCCTCTCCCAACCCCACCTCCTGTCGGATATTCACCATTCCTCCTAACCTTCCACTCTCCGATGCTGAACGTTCTGTACTCAGGAAGGCCTTAGCTTTATTCCCCTCCATCTCCACCTTAACAAATTTCTTCTGCCGTCTTTGCCTCCGTGCCCATTTCTTCGGACAAGAGTCCTCTCCCTGTCCCACAGATTCCTTTGTCCAGTTCCAACACTGTCCCTCTTCCAGGACCCCTCCCTCTGGCCTTTTACCTGCACTCAACCTGTTCACTGGAGAACTGTCGACGTGATGTTGGTTGCTTCAATTTTTCTGGCCCCAACTCCCAAATCCAACCTAACTTCCTCTGAACTGACTGCACCCTGTGCACTTAGATCTAACCCTGACTTTGTTATTAAGCCTGCCGATAAGGGTGGTGCTGTTGTAGTCTGGTGTACTGACCTCTACCTTGCAGATGCTGAGCGCCAGCTCTCGGATACCTCCTCCTACCTACCCCTGGACCATGACCCCACTCTGGCACATCAGGGCATTGTGTCAACTATGGTAACGGATCTCATTTCATCTGGTGATCTCCCCACCTCCGCTTCCAAGTTGATAGTCCCCCAACCCGCACAGCTCACTTCTACCTCCTCCCAAAAATCCACAAACAGGACTGTCCGGGCAGACCCATTGTTTCAGCCTGCTCCTGCCCCACAGAACTCATCTCTTCCTACCTTGACTCAGTCTTCTCTCCCCTGGTCCAATCCCTGCCCACGTAAATCCGTGTTTCCACTGATGCTTTACAATGGTTTCAAAACTTATGTGCAATTCCTTTACACATCCACTCCCCACGAGGAGGGTCTTAGAGTTCTCCGCTTCTTCCTGGAGCAAAGACCCGAATTGTCCCCACCCACCACCACCCTCCTCCGCTTGGCCGAGCTCGTCCTCACCCTCAACAACTTCTCTTTTAACTCCTGTCATTTTCTTCAGGTCAGAGGGGTGGCAATGGATACCCGCATGGGCCCCAGTTATGCTTGTCTCTTCATGGGGTATGTGGAACATTCCCTGTTGCAGTCCTATTCCGCCCCCACCCACAACTCTTTCTCTGATATATCCATGATATAATCGGTTCTCGTTCCTCCTCTCGTCCGGAATTGGAAAAGTTCATCCATTTCATTCCCAATTTCCACCCTGCCCTCACTTTCTATATCTGAATCCTCCCTTCCCTTCCTCGACATTTCTGTTTCCATTTCTGGGGATAGACTGGCCACTAATATCCACTACAAACCCACTGACTCCCACAGCTACCTGGACTATACATCCTCACACCCTGCTTCCTGTAAAGACTCCATCCCATTCTCTCAGTACCTCCATCTCCGTCACATATATTCAGATGAGGCTAACTTTGACAAGGGAGCCTCCGAAATGTTCACCTTCTTCCTCAACTGAGGAAGACAAGGCCTTCAACCAGGTCCGACCCATCTCCCGCACTTCTGCCGTCACTCCTTCTCTTCCCTCCTGCAACAGCGATAGGGTTCCCTTTGTCCTTACCTACCATCCCACCAGCATCCACATCCAGAAGATCATCAAATGCCATTTCCACCATCTCCAGCGACATGCCACCACCAGACACATATTTCCCTCCCCTCCCTTGTCTGCCTTCCGCAGGAACTGTTCCCTCTGGGACACCTTGGTACACTCTTCTTTCACCCCCAACACTCGCCCCACAGCCCCATGGCACCTTCATCTGTAACCGGCGAAGGTGCAACACCTACCCACTTACCTCCTCCCTCCCCAGTATCCAAGGGCCCAAACATACCTTCCAGGTGAAGCAACACTTCACCTGCACTTCCCAGAATCTAGCCTACTGCATTCGCTGCTCACAGTGTGGTGTCCTCTACATTGGGGAAACGAAGCATAGACTGGGTGACCACTTTGAAGAACATCTAACTTCCGCTCGCAAAAAAGACTCTGAGCTACCTGTTGCCTGCCACTTTAATGCACCACCCTGTTCCCTGGCCAACATCTCTGTCTCTGGCTTGCTGCAGTGTTCCAGTGAAGCTCAAAGCAAGCTGGAACAACAACACCTTATTTTCTGCTTGGGGACCCTGCAGCCCTCCGGTCTCAATATCGAGTTCAATAATTTTAGGGCCTAAACTCTCCCATCTCCTAGTTCCCTACCCCACACACCAGGCCTTGTTATCACATAGCCTGCCATTAAACACCCCCTGTTGTTAATTACTAACAGTCCCCATTAACAACTAATTCACTCTCCTAGCCAGATCGTTATCAACTCCTTTGTCTATCCAAATGCTTTTCTCTCTCTTCGGGCTCTATTCTATCGTTTACTCCCTACCTCATACCCCTCCCTATTTTCTGCATGTAAACCGACGTTTTCCCAGCTACCATCAGTTCTGAAGAAGGGTCACCAAACCCGAAACATTAACTCTGATTTTTTCCTCAAACCTGCTGAACTTTTCCAGCAATTTCTGTTTTTGTTCTTAAAGGAGAGATGCATTCAGGATGCAGCAATGAGTGGAACTCTCTCCAAACATTTTTCAGAGAGGGATTGAATGTCAATGGAGCAGCAAGCCAGAGGCTCTCAGGTTCCCTCGTATGACATTGAAGGAACAAAAACAGAAGTTGCTGGAAAAGCTCAGCAGGTCTGGCAGCATCTGTAAAGAAAATATCAGAGTTAATATTTCGGGTCTGGTGACCCTTCCTCTGAATGACATTGAAGGTCTTATTTCAGGAAATGGAGGGCAGGATATAAGTCATATTATGGCCAGGGGCAAGAGACAATCTAAGTACTTGCTGTGAAGAGAATGGGAGCAAGCAACCACCAAGGTAAATTGAAGAAGCCTAAGGATCTGACAGCAGCGCTAGTAAATTTGAAAGACCCAGTGGTCAACACCAATGAACGCATTTTCGAATGTACTTTGTGCACCGGACATACCTAATGAAACCAGATCTAAGTTCTCATTCTATATTCATTGTGGTTCTCTATGGACACAATGATTGATGAAGATATCTGTGCATACATCCAAAAAGAAAATTCTGTACATGGCCAGCTCCAGGCTGGTGCATGGAAGCAGAATAGTATTAGGCTGAAGATTAATTTCAAACTCTACCGGTCACTATCCTTCCTACCCAGCTGTGTGTTATGGAATACAGGGTCTCCTTTAGGTGCCATATCAACGTTCCTGAATGTTTTTACCAAGGATATCTGAAATCCAACATTAAAATTTGATAGTTACACAAAATCTCAAACAGCAAACATCTTGAACATGTTGGAGATCACTCTTCGGAAAATGCAAGATTGCTGCAGTTTTTCCAATGCCTACAGAAGCAAATCTTCTATGGAGTTCAATCTCAGGGGAATCGCCATCAAGCTGGTCAGTCCAAACTGTTGTGATATTCCTTTAAGGGCTAAATATGCTAATCTACCTAGGAGCAGATGACAAACAAGTGGAACAATCCCTCTTCCGTACCTCCACCGGCCCTAAACCCCACCTCTTCCTCCGTTACATTGATGACTGTATCGGCGCTGCCTTGTGCTCCCACGAGGAGCTCAAACAGTTCATCCATTTCACCAACACCTTCCACCCCAACCTTAAGTTTACCTGGACCATCTCTAATACCTCTCTCCCCTTCCTGGACCTCTCTGTCTCCATATCGGGCAACCACCTAGAAACCGATATTCATTTCAAGCCCACTGACTCCCACAGCTACCTAGAATTCTCCTCCACCCACCCACCTTCCTGCAAAAATGCTATCCCCTATTCCCAATTCCTTCGCCTCCGCCGCATCTGCTCCCAGGATGAGGCATTCCACTCCCGTACATCTCAGTTGTCCTCGTTTTTCAAGGACCGTAACTTCCCCCCCTCAGTGGTCGAGGACGCCCTCAACCGTGTTTCCCACATCTTCCGCAACTCATCCCTCACACCCCGTCCACGCAATAAGAACCAAAAAAGAATCCCCCTCGTCCTCACGTACCACCCCACCAACCTCCGGATCCAACGCATCATCCTCCGACACTTCCGCCATCTGCAATCCGACCCCACCACCAAAGACATCGTTCCCTCCCCACCCTTATCTGCTTTCTGGAGGGACACTCTCTCCGTGACTCCCTTGTCCGCTCCACACTCCCCTCCAGCCCCACCACACCCGGCACTTTTCCCTGCAACTGCAGGAAGTGCTATCCCTGCCCCCATACCTCCTCCCTCACCCCCATCCCAGGCCCCAAGAAGACTTTCCACATCAAGCAGATATTCACCTGCACATCTGCCAATGTGGTATACTGCATCCGCTGTACCCGGTGTGGCTTCCCCTACATCGGGGAAACTAAGCGGAGGCTCGGGGACCGCTTTGCAGAACACCTACGCTCGGTTCGCAATAAACAACTGCACCTCCCAGTCGCGAACCATTTCAACTCCCCCTCCCATTCCTCAGACGACATGTCCATCCTGGGCCTCCTGCAGTGCCACAACGATGCCACCTGAAGGTTGCAGGAACAGCAACTCATATTCCGCTTGGGAACCCTGCAGCCCAATGGTATCAATGTGGATTTCACAAGCTTCAAAATCTCCCCTCCCCCGACCGCATCCCAAAACCAGTCCAGCTCGTCCCCGCCTCCCTAACCTGT
>NC_063341.1:29171764-29189863 GCF_021869965.1 Rhincodon typus | reverse complement strand
TGACCTATCCCCTCCCTAACTCCCCACCTACACTCACCTTTACTGGCTCCATCCCCGCCTCTTCGACCTGTTTGTTTCCTCTCCACCTATCCTCTCCTCTATCCATCTTCTATCCGCCTCTCACTCTCTCCCTATTTATTTCAGAACCCCCTTCCCCTCCCCCATTTCTGATGAGGGGTCTAGGCCCGAAACGTCAGCCTCTCTGCTCCTATGATGCTGCTTGGCCTGCTGTGTTCATCCAGCCCTGCACCTTGTTGTCTCGGATTCTCCAGCATCTGCAGTTCCTACTATCTCTGACAAACAAGATCAGCAGCATGCCAGAATGAGGAAATGTACATAAACAGCTCTGCAGTTGCATGTTATCAGTTTGTCTGCTAAGTATCTCTGGTTGAAATGTTCAAGTAAACTGAACCTATGCCACTTAGCACTGCAATATGAAAGTTGTAATTCTGTGTTTAAAAATTCAACAAAGGAATAAGATACAGATAACATAGGGATGCCTCAAAAAAGAGCATTGCAAATTTTTGTTTTGCAGACAACCTCTCTTGGGAAAATACCGTACCTGTCAGTCCACAAGAAGGCACCTACTTAAATTAAGTTCAGCATATTTTGAGGACTACCTATGCTGAATTCACACCTAACCTGTCGAGAGGAAAGCCAGTAGTGGAACAGCTGTGGAAATTCTTCAAGCATCAATAATGACAACGCAAACTGCCAATTCTGTCATTCTCTCATTGGGCTCAACCGTCATGACAGGACCGATGGAAGACAATGAAGTCACTTACAGCTGACATATAGTCAAACAATGAGGAGCTCACCACCAACCTCTCACTGCCTCATGAACACACCATCATCGCAGAGACATTAGCAATCAGGGCCCATGCTTAACATTCCGATGGTCTACCTCAGCCTCGTATACTTAGCCAATCCTGCAAACCTCACATTTTTCCTGCAGTTTCATCATTTTTCAAGCACTGATATTTAATTCAACATCACAGGTACATCACCCTAATACTTGCAAGAGACTCACTGACACCCTTGCATCTCTCCTGCAGGAAAAGGTGGCCCATAACAGAATGTAATATAAGGGAAGTAGTAGGGGTCAAGTGCAAGTGAACTCCTGAGCCTATAAAGGAAATGTTGCTGTGAATTATCAGGCCAGCAGTGACAAGGCCTTTGCAATTTGTGATATGAGAACATTCAGGATTATGGCATGTTCCTTATGTACCTTTACAAATCTCAATTTATCCCCATTTTGCATTCTAGCATGAAGTGCAAGTTGAAGATGGAACGACTATGGATTTTTTGATTTCCACCCAGTGCCCCTTTCCTTAACTCTTGTTCCATCTTTGCTTATAGATACCCAACAATTGCTGTCGACCTGGACAGTTCGGCCTCCCAGTGAAGAGCATGAACATGCGCAGATATCAGATAAAGTAACACCATCATTTTGATTTGAAACTCGCAGTCAGTAGATCAGAGACTAGTGCTATGAGTACTTTAGAGGATAGTGCAGAGGTCAGTATTTGCATCTGCTGAATTACTCAGTGTGACTAAGCTGTAACCAGGCTTGTGCAGAAGGGTAGAGTATATGCCATCACTTGAGAGGGTGAGGTCACAGACAAGTTCTCCTGCAGAGGAATGAGATGATGACTTTGTTGGGGTGGTATGCATGGGGGTTCTAATGGGCATGATTGATTCATTGGTATCCCTAGCACGAAGCTTAGCACCACCTTCAGAACAATGAACGAGTCCAGCCACAACTTGGAACAGGGCTTCTGTGTGAAGTTGTATCGAGTACTCGTGAATTGAAAGGCAGGAAGCTAGAATTTGTTTGTAAAAATGATAGGGGGAAAGAGTACATGGTTCCTTTAAGAAGTAAAGTACTTTTCTAAGCTTAGAGATTTACACAGACAAAAAATATCTATAAGTAGCCAAAGATGTACAGCCAGTTCTAAAATTGAAACATATATCAATTGGCTGTGTGATTGGAAACCTTAGGCTTGTTTTGATGTTTTGGCAACGAGCTTGAATCAGCCAATTAATTTAAACCAAGCACTTAGTGTTTGAAACCCAATTGAACTTAAATCTGATGGGTTTTGGAGCCTCGGAACAATTCTATTATCAGAAAATTGATAAGTCATCCAAGGTATTTAAGGAGAGGGTTTTTGAAAATCAGTGTGAGAGCAAAACGCCATCTGGGAAACAAGCATCTAGCTCTCACAAGAAATCGCTAAGCTCTCTAAGAAAGCACTATCTATCCATAAAAGGTATCAAAGCACATCTAGCTAAGAGTCTTCACGGAAGACTTCACAAAGAAAACATCCCTGACTGCTGGATCAGTGGAAGAAAGGCATTTATGAGTTGATAACAGCAGAAGAAAGGCGTGTAGATTTGAGAGATTAAGTTTTAATTAATTTTCTTATTACTTGGGTTTATACAAGTGGGACTTATGTTTATTGGAACAGCATACCAGTAGAATTTAGTTCATTTAGGGAATAGTTAGCAGTTAAGGGGGAATTGTTCAGTTTGTTAGTAATTCTGCTAATTTTTTCACTGTTAGGATTAATTAAATAAATTATTACTTGTTGCTTATAAAGTGAATATCAGGGATTTTCTTTCATTTAACCTCCCCTCCTCTGTAACAGATTGGGTGGTTCGGATTTAATTATTAGAAGGGGATCTCTACTCTCGCTGTAACAGATTGAGGGCTTGTGCTTCAATTTTAATTATCAGAGGGGTTTTAGCTCTTTTCTGCAACACTTCTCACACAGCTCAGAGTCCATCCTTTCCAGAGTGAGAAGTGGTGGCCACTTCCACGAAAGCATTCTTGGCCCAGCCATGATGTCATGCCAAAGCCTTAGCCTCCATTGCCGCAGAGAACAGAGGAAGGTCTGACTGAGGTCATGAGATCCATGTTTGTTGCCATGCAGGTTCAGACTGCTACTATCACAAATATGAATACCAGTGCTCATGTCCATCCAGCAATATGCCCCTGAACAGATTACTGGCATTCTAAGACCTGACCTCAGGGCACTGGCAGTGGCTCCGTGGAATACAACTCTCTCTCTCACAAGTATAACAATCAAGTGGACCTAGCAGTACTATACCAATGCTCTTGCCGCTCAGCCTTCCTAGATTGATGCTGCCCATCCCAGGGTAATGCAGTCTTATGCTGGGCTTCCAGGTTGAGAGTTGGAGAAGAGCATCATTCAAGACCATCTACCGTCTCCTCCAGTGAAAGCCAGCTGCTTCCTTCAGCCCTGTACCCCTGTGCAGTCAAGGGTAGCATTACAAAGTGCACCAGGCTAGACCAGCAAGACAGGAACTAAATGATGCACAAACACGAATCATTTACTTTTGTATTTATCATTGAAAATTCTGTTCATTAACATTGCTGTGCAGCGTATTTGTGGGATATACTTTCATTCAAGATTTTGGCTAAAAGATGATGGTCAAGTGTAGACGAATAGAAAATGTAGCAGTTTATGGAGCATGGTGGTTTGGGGAAGATTTTAGGGGAAACCAGAATTTGAATTACAGCTCACTTATGGGATGCCAGAGAAGTGAGGTCCCAAATGCTTCCCTTGCTTTCTCTTCTTCTTCCATTAGGACCCTCACCAGATCATAATGGCGTGAGCTGCTCCATCATGTGACCCAGATTGCGGAGTGTGCAGCAAATTGTCACAAACATGGAGATGTGTTTCTTTGAATACTGTGGGGCTGTTCCTGGGGTCCAAGCAGCTGTTGCATATTTCCATCTCCCAGCAGCATTGCAGCTCAAGAAGGGCTACACCACAGAGTATTTCCATTCAGTCAGCATCAGAAGAAAGTCAAAAGACATCTACCCTGAAACGACTATGCTGATCCTTTGAAATATGTCTAGCAGGGAGGTCCATGCTCAGCTAATAGAGAATCTGTGATTTCCAAAATGGAATGAGATGCCAGGCAATGCTACAATCTGTTCAATCTATTCTGATGCATCACATGGCACACCCATGCTGGCACCCTTACAAGTTGGCACCTAAATGGGTCACACTGGTAGTGGCTATACCACCATCTTTGGATTCGATTAATGATAATACTGGCAGCATTATAAAATCAAATTTTGCAACTTCAGTGTTTCCTTGAGATTTTTTTATTTGGGATATTCAACTTTTCCAGTGTATTGTGGATTGTTCAGAATTTCCCAAAAGCATTTGTTCAATTGTTTGACCCTGTGTTTTTTTATAGTCTAAGTAAAATCAGACTTATGTACTGAAATACAAGAGTCTTTCCATGTCCAATACAAATTTAGTATCTTTTATACAATGTTGTCACTTCCTGTCTGCTGCTACTTTGCCTTTACTATCTTTCCAATTATTCTGTTTAATTCTTATACTTCCTTTGACTTTTCACTCTATATATTTTCCATTTTTGTTGCTCTTTCAGATATTGGTATCTTTCAACTTCATCTTTTCTTTTGTCTTACAAGTTTCTCTGCTGTGCTATTGATTCGTTTTCACTGTTACTTTTCTGGAACCAATACATTCTTCAATGTGGAAAGTGTTCACTCAGTCTTCAATGTTTTGAAGTTCAGCAGACACCTGATAATCGTTCTGTATTTCCAGAACAAAAGTTCTTCTCAATCTGCTTCCTCTCCGTCTTTTGTGAGAAAATTGTTTCTTGCATCTATTTGTAAGTACATGGAACTTGTAGGCTATTAGTTAGTTTAGAATTCGCACGACACCAGGTTATAGTCCAACAGTTTTATTTGAAAACTATAACCTGGTGTCGTGCGATTTCATGTGATTTCTGACCTTATCCACCCCTGTCCAACACCAGCACTTTCATATCATTATTAGTTAGTAGCTGGGTTCTATGTTTTCTCCCCCAATCATTTGTCCTCATCTGTTCTGAGGAAGGGTCACTGGACCCGAAATGGTATCTGTTTTCTCTCCACAGAATCCCCTTTGTCCTTATGTATCACCCCACCAAACTTCATATCCAACGTATCATTCTCTGCCACTTCCGCCACCTACAATCCAACCCCACAACCGACGATATATTTTCCTCCCACCCCTATCTGCCTTTCATAGGGACCGCTCTCTCCGCAATTCCCTCATCCACTCCACACTCCCCACCATCCCCACCACCCCCACCATCCCTAGCACCTTTCCCTGCAACCGCAGAAAGGGCTACACCTACCCATACACCTCCATTTAAGGCACCAAACAAACCTTCCACAGTAAACAGGGGTTCACCTGCGCATCTGTCAATGTGGTCTATTGCATCTGCTGCTCCCGATGTGGCCTCCTCTACATCGGTGAGACCAAACGGAGGCTCGTAGACTGCTTTGTAGAGCGCCTGCGTTCTGTTCGCAAAAAACAACAACACGTTCTGGTCACGAACCATTTTAACTCCCCCTCCCACTCGCTGGGTGACATGTCCATCCTGGGCCTCCTCCAGTGTCACAATGACGCCACCCAAAAACTGGAGGAACAGCACCTCATTTTCTACCTTCAGAGCCTACAGCCTAATGGCCTAAACATGGATTTTACCAGTTTCAAAATCTCCCTACCCCTGGCCTCATTCCATGACCAACCCTCCCTCTCATCCCACCTCCTTGACCTGACACAACCGGTCAATCTTTTCTCCCACCCATCCGCTCCTCCCACATCACTGACCAATCCCCACCCCTCCCTATCTGCACCCACCTATCACCATTCCACCTATCTTCCCCAGCCCCACCCATCCTCCCTCTATTTATTTCTGAGCTCCCTTCACCCTCCCCGTTTCTGAAGAAGGGTCCTAACCCAAAATGTCAACTTTCCTGCTCCTCCAATGCTGCCTGGCCTGCTGTGTTCCTCCAGCTCCACACTGTGTTATCTCTGATTGCAGCATCTGCAGTTCTTACTATCCCTAAAACCAATGGATCAGTTTTAAGCTCTTCAGTCTTGCCATATCCAGTTGTGAATGGTGATGGACAATTAAACAAGTAACAGGACATGGAGTACATACATATATCCCCATCTTCAATGATGAGGGAGCCCAGCACATCATGCAAAAAGTAAGACTGAAGAATTTGCAACCATCTTTAAACAGAAGACGCGTCTGCAGCAGGAAGATTGGTGAGGTCGATTTGTTCCAGCATATCTCGCCATTGATGCAGTCTAACAGTTATATCCTTCAGAACTTGGCCAGCTGAGTCAGTAGTGATGTTACCAAACCACTATACCTTTCACACCCTCAGTGCTTCCTCTAAGTGGTGTTCAATATGGAGGAGGACTGATTCATTAGCAGGAGGGGTTGTGGAAATGATAATCAGCAGGAGATTTCCTTGCCCATCTTTGACTTGATGCCATGAGACTTGATGGGGTCTGGAGTCAATGTTGAAGAGTCTCAGAGCAACTCCCTCCCAACTGTATAACACTGTGCTGTCACCTCTGCTGAGTGTGCTCTGCTGGTGGGATGGGACATACGCATGGATGGTTATAGTGGTGTCCAGGACATTGTCTGCAAGGTATGATTCCATCAGTATGACTACAGCAGGGTGATGCTTGACTGTAGGACATATTTCCCATTTTTGGCAAACTCTCAGGCGTTGGTGACTCCTGTTGGATTGACAGGGTTGAGTTTGCCATTGTTATTTCCATTGCTTGGGTTGATACCAGATGTCCTCTCCAGTGTCATTCCTTTTTGAGACTGTGTAGTGGTTAGATAAATCTGCATGGCTTGCTGGGCCATTTCAGAGGTAAGAGATTGGAAACTGTAGATATGCAAAGTTATTTGGTTGTCCTGTTGATATGTCACTGAAGACTAACATGCAGGTGCAGCAAGGTATTAGGAAGTTGAAAGTAATGTTAGCCTCTATTGCAACAGGATGTGAGTACAGGAGTAGTAAAATCTTGTTTCAATTCAGTAGGAACTCGGTTAAGTTGCACCTAGAGTACTGGGTACAGTTTTGGTCTCCTTACCTTAAGAAAGACAGTACTGCCATAGAGGGAGTGCAATGAAGGCTCACCAGATGTGTTTTATTGGGATGGCAGAACTGCCTATGAAGAGACACTGGGCAAACTGAGCCTGGATTCTCTTGTGTTGCTAAGAATGAGGGGCAATCTCATTAAAACTTACTAAATACCTAAAAGGATAGACAAGGTACCTTAAGGTTAAATGTTTCTCCTGGCCGAGGAGTCTAGAAGCAGCGTGCATGATTTAAAAATAAGGGGCATGCCATTTCAGACCCAGATGAGGAGAAATTCTTTTTTACTCAGAGGGGAGTGATGATTCTTGGGAATTCTGTACCCCAGAGATTGTGAACACTCAGTCTTTGCATATCTTTAGAGATTGCTTATCAACGGTATAAAGGATTATGGGGATGAGCTGGATAAAAAGGATGAAGTGTTCAATCAGCCATAATCAAATTCAATGTGGGGCAGGATTGATGAGCTGAATGGCCCACTCTTGTTCCTCTGGCCCTACATAACTCCTATAACTTGAACATCCTGGCCTTTGTGTGCATAAGTGCTGGTGGTGAATGAAGCGGAGAGCAAGGCGCAGTGGGGAAAGACCCCTGTCTGAGATCATTCTGCCAAAATACACTGGGGGTCAATTGAGTTGTCAGATCCTCTCATTACCTCAATTGTGTTTAAATAGTGTCCAACATAAGGAAGAATTGTCTTTGGCCTTCGCAACTGCAGGCAATGTCAGATCCAAGGTTTGCTTTTCTTGATATACAAACACTGTACAAAACTTCTTTAGTACCTATGCATGTATATAAAGATTTTTTATAAATAAAGTAAATATTTGCAATATAAAAATAAGGATGCAAACGTGTTTTCATTGCCGTGCAACACTCCAAATAGTTGAACCATTCTGCATCACCTGTTCCTCATGGCAAGATTTGCAAAGAAAACCATCAGGACAAGTCCATCAGGAAATGGTCAGCACGTAAAGCCCTCAAGCTCTTGTGCGAAAAGGAGAGGGCATTTCCTGTTGTGTGGTTCCTTGAACAGGCTGTGTTATGGACCAGTCCAAACCCCCTTGAAATATATTAAGATATATATTAAGAAATATATTAGATCCTAACTTTTACTTTAAAAGTAAGTGTAAGGCATTGTGTTCCAGATGCAACTCAATTGGACGAACTATCAACTTTAAACAAAACATGTTTTATTTTTAGGCAACTTTTTCACACAGAGGGTGGTGCGTGTATGGAATGACCTGCCAGAAGAAGTGGTGGAGGCGGATGTAATTACAACATTTAAAAGTCATCTGGATAGGAATATGAAGTGGAAGTATTTAGAGGGATATGGGACAAATGCGAGAAAATGAGACTAGGTTTACTGAGGATATCTGACTGGCATGGACGAGTTGGACGAAAGGCCTGTTTCCATATTGCATATCCTTATGACTCTAACTGCTACTAATTAACTGCTCCAATATTGTAACATCCCATAAACACACCCTTGGCAAAGGCAAATTCTATAAAACAGATTGTCTCACATGCAATTCTAGCAGCAGGAAGTGAACCCCAGCTTTTATCTGTGACAGAGAGAGGAATAAGAGCTTCATCATCCAGCTTCAAGACTCCGGCAACTAAAAATCTTGATTCTGTGGGTGCTTGACCCCACCCATTCAGGCTGCTTCTATTGACTCAACTCGAAAAAAAACCCAAGGCTTCACAAGCTGTTAACTTTATTGGCTTTGAGCAGACTGCGCGTCACCTTTGTCTCAACCTTTCTTCATAAAAAGAGAACAGGACAAAGTACACTTCTTCAAGCTGTAGTATTGTCACAACCGTCAAAGCCATTTGGCAGAATGCCTCATCACCAGAACTTTCCAACAAGCACCAAGACAAAGCTTGGCTGGTGGTGAGAAAGGCTCTGTGTGACAGATCCTTCATTTACGTCCAGCCTCTGTGCACCACCGCACACTGTCCTTGATGCAGATGTAGGGGAAGGGAAGAAACTGTCACACATCCCCCTCTGGAACACGCTTTTGCAAAAAAGGTCTGGAGAGAAATGCAATGACTTTTGTCAAGGTTTTCCTGGAGCAGCTCAATGACACAGGTTTCCGAACGGACACTGAGATAAACATTGGCTGCACCTGGAAGACCATAAACTCGGTGAAAGATGCTCTTTAGTCTGCCCGAAACCTGTTGGTCTTCCAGTGTAAAAAGTTGACCTTGACTGAGTGTTGCAGACTGGCACATTCTAAGGTCCAGGATTACGTGCTGAGGGAAGTTTGAGATAGCTGCCACCAAGGTGTAGCAGGGGAAGACTGCCATTTAAGATCTTTCTAGCAAAGAATAATGAGGATCCGTCCGGTTGTCAGACCCTCTTGGTGCCTCAAAACAAATGTAAATAGTTTCCTGCATTGGTAGAAAATGCCTTTATTTCTGGAACTGTAGAGAAGCTCTGAGAAATGTCAAAATTTCAAAGATATTTTGATTTATTTTGTCAGCTAAGACTGTAGAGAACTGATTTAGAACCTTTATATAAATAAAACACAGTTTTGAAGTAAAAAAGGATGTGAACATCACTGTGTAAATTGGTTATATGACAGTGTAAGTTGATTATACCATGAGCATAACTTGTTCCTTTTTTAAAAAAGAACCGGTTGGAAAATGCTGGGTTAATTTTTATTTGAACTGCTGTTGTCTCCGGGTTTCCCATTCACTTAAAATACTTTATTGTTTTGAGATTGTAAAATAGAAATTGAAATTAATTTGTACTATGAATTGCTGATTTCAGTCTTTTTCACATGATTTTCAATAAAGCATATGGTCGAGCAAGTTCTCTCAACAGGGATCTTCATCAAAAACTTAGAGAATTGAATATTATAGCCCTGTCTCCAGTCAACACTTGCTTTGAGAGTGACCTCACACTGACAGGACTGGAATGCTGAATTTACCGAGGTCATTATACAGTTACACACTGAATCTGCCAGCGAGTTTTACTAAATGCAAAATTATCCTTCCACTCTCACACACCCAATTTTCTCCTCCACATGGTGAAGGTAAATTCATTTGAGCTGCGCAACAACCATTACCTTGTCTGCCTGCCCATTCCTCACATAAAAGCCTGAATATTAATTGCTGATAAGCCTCTGAACATGACCCCAAACAATTCCAATTGTCTTCTCTGAATACCTACATGTGTACACTTTTTCATCGAGGCTGCTAAATGGGGAAGAACAATATTAATAATTGATCTGAATGTTTCCTGGAGGAAGAAAGATGCACTAACTTCTTTCATTGATACTCAGGTAACTAGCAAAGATCAGAATTAGACTTGGAATCATATTGATCTATATAACTCATAAATTAAAACACTAGGTTTGGGAGGACCCTTTTCCAATGAATTTTTGTATGAATTGATTTCAGATTATGGGCCAGAGCTTTATGGAATGTAAATCTAGCCTGTCATGATTTCTATAATGTAACCCCATTGTGTCCATATAATGATTTATTTAATGCAAATTACTGTTCCACCTTCATGGTATAAAAGCGCAATGTATTGAGTATTGTTTATGAATATATAACATACAATTTCGAAAAGCACTATGATACTTTCACCCCATGAGCACTCCATTTCAAAATTGATTTTCAAAATTAAGAGCATTCAGATTCCCTGAAATGTCCAAATTAATATTTTTTTCACGTTTTCACCTGAGCAACTGCTCTTTCATTTTATGAATGGATCTACGGTGGAGTTTTCTTTTTAAGTGACATGGCCAACTGGATAATCAATAAACTGCATCATGTAAACTGACGAGGAAAATAAATTTTTGTCAAAAGCAGGTTGAAAATGCCTGCCTCTGAAATTAATTTTCTTCACAACAGTGTGGTTTTCTTTTGTCTATACAAACTAATCAAAGAAAATCAATAATAATTTCTGTGTGTAAATATATTCTCTATGGAATGAACATAGAGAGCTTTAATGATTTTTTTGTTCTGTCCCCAGTGCAGTCATTAATTTTCAACACCTATCACGGGCTTTCTTTAAACAATAGTTATTCTGAAGGGTTTTTTTTTATTTTCATGAATTCTTAATTTTCGCTTAAGTAAATGTAAATTCACTTGCATTTTTCCTCTTCTGCAGCTTGCCCTGGTGGCTCTCCAGTGCCTCACCTAAGTGGCCATTCTCCAGTTGTGGGCTGAGCTAATGAAAATTGACATGACATTTGACCATGGTGGATGTCACAATTGAGCCTGATCGAGTTCTCATCAGACGTCCTATTCCCTGAGGGGTTCAGCAATTGGTAGTCAGAAAGAGAAACATTTCTCTCTCCAGCCCAGGAGTATCAAGTCCAGTTGAAGTAACAAATCTGCTGCTCATGTAGAATTCAGGCAATACAGACAAGTAATTGAAAACTGGAGGTGTGAGAGCTGGAGATGGTGCTGAACTAGAGCTGGGTTTCATCAGAATAAATGTGACAACTAATGCCTTGACAGTTGCTGAGGAGCAGCATGTGGGTGAGAAATAGATGGATTATGAGTGAATACATTTCATTCTTCCATGCTAGAAAGAAGTGATGGAATGAGCATGTGACTTTGCCAAGATGGCAGGGTCCCCCATCATGCAGCAGTGCCTCTTGATGCACAGCATGTCAACTCTTCTCAACAGTGAAACTGCAAAGGATTTCAATCCTTCAACATGCAGCCAGTTTGTGATCATATATATACAAATCATGCTGCCGTAGGCCTTGCAGAGACCTTGCAGAAGTCCTGCAGCTATGTTTGGGACCCCGGCCGATGAAGGTGAACTCTGTTTAAGTACTTTATTTTTATTCTTTTTGTACTTCAAAATGGCACCGCATTGTGGCGACAGAACACTTTTCAATGTACCTCCCTGGATATATGTCACAATAAATCATTTATTCATTTAAATTGGTGTGCTCTGTTTTTAATCTTCTACTAGTGGACAGTCACTCACTACTGACTTTGTCCAGACCCCTCATCATTTTGAATACCTCTGTCAAATCTCCTCTCGACTTTCACTTCTCTAAGGAGGGCAAACCCAACTCCTCCAATCTAACTACATAATAAGATTCCCTTACCCCTGGAATCAGTCTCAGATATCTTTTTTTCACCCTTTCCATAGCCTTCACATCCCTCCAAATTTACAGTGCCCTAAATTAGACACAATATTAGTTTTGAATGAGAACCAGCACTTCATAAATGTTTGTCATAATTTTCTTATTTCTATTCTATGCCTTGATTTATAAGGTCTAACAAGATTCTGTATGTATTTCTAACCAATCTCTCAATGTGCTCTGTCATCTTCAAGGGTCTGCACACTCTCTGGTCTCTGTGTTCCTGTACTCACATGTATCCTTCAGTCTGTATGCCTCTTCTCACTCTTCCTCACAATATGTATCACTTGAAACTCCTGTGTTTAATAAATCTACCATTCTGAAATGTTCTGAAGAAGGATCATTGGACTCAAAATATTAACTCTGCTTTATCTCCACAGATGCTGCCAGACCTGCTGAGTTTTCCCAGTAATTTATGATTTTGTTTCTGATTTCCAACATCATCAGTTCATTTTGATTGTTTTGAATGTAATTAATTCTAGAAAACCAAAACCCATATTTGTAAGCCATGATGTGAAGGTGCTGGTGTTGGACTGGGGTGGACAAGGTCGGAAATCACACGACACCAGGTTATAGTCCAATGGTTTATTTGAAAACACAAGCTTTTGGAGCCTCACTCCTTCTTCAGGTGTTAGTAAGAGAGGTAGTATCAGACACAGAATTTATAAGTAAAAGATCAAAGGGTCAATCAATTAGAAGGTTTTAATTGATTAAAATGTATATGCAAACTCAGGACAGTGACTTGAAAGGAATTTGGGGATTTACATATACATATTAATCAATTAAAACCTTCTAACTGATTATAGAATTAACAGCATCTTAGGTTTGTTTAATACATCCTCATCAGTGGTTTGACACTTTGATCTTTTACTTATAAATTCTGTGCCTGATACTACGTCTCTCACTAGTACCTGAAGATGGAGTGAGGCTCTGAAAACTTGTGTTGTCAAATAAACCTGTTGGACTTTAACCTGGTGTCGTGTGATTTCCGACTATAGTTATAAGGTGTACCTGGAGTTAATAGTTAAAATACAGCTGAGATATTACAATTGGCAATAATAATGGGAAAATACTTAAAGACATTTGTCATTATTCTGAGCTTTATATTAATGCAAAAATTGACTTTGTAATTTAAATGGGAAATGCCTCATTAAAACAATTGGCTTGTGTATTTTGCATTCAACTACCAGTATTGTCACTTATTTTCAAGGTTTAAAACTTTGTACTATTCCAGTGATCAAAGGCCAAGTAATTTTGGAGTTATTACATTGTGCTCTGGAATATTCAGTTAATTGTAAGAGAATCAAGTTGTGGTGATGTTGAATAATTATGTAATCTTTCTTTGTCAGTTCTCCCTATTAAGGAGTATTTTAAATGCTGACACTAATTCAGTTTTTGTACTTGGCTAAAGTCTTTGATGTGGCACTCATTACACCAACTCCCAGGGATTCCGATCTTTCGAAATGTGCCAATCATTTTCTTGATAAACAAAAGTTATCAGGAGCAGACAGTATTGTGGAGTAGTCAGATCAGCTGTGATTTAATTGAACGGCACAGGGAGCTTGTGGGGCCTACTCGTGCTCCTAATTTGTATGTTCATACGCGCACATTGACTGAGAAATGCCAAAATTGCAAAATTTTGTTTGTCTTTTCTCTCTCTCTGCGAAGACTGTACAGATATGATTTAGAACCTTTGCATGTACTTCTACATGATTTTTATGAATATAGCATAATTTTGAAATAAAAATATTGACATCACAATCTCCCCACCATAGCATTTTCTAATACTGCAAATAGCCATTCCTTCAGTGTTGGGTGACTTTAGCTTCTCAGCTGATTCATAACATCTACATCAAAGCAAAGTATCAGTTGCTTCTTCTCTATCACTGTGGTATATTGTTCCTGTCAATTAGTTGTATATAACACCAGGAATTATTTAATGATGTGTGAATGTACTTTAACTTGAAGCAATCAAAACATTTACACTAGAGAACAGAAAGAAACAGGGAAAGCGAAGGAATTAGCCAATTACCTCTTCCACAGATCATGCACAATTTGTTCCATTCATGGATTCTACTCAACCCATTTAATCTCCAAAGGAAAAGTTCTCTAGAAATTGTCCATGATTCCTTTAATAAAACAAGAATAGCTTCAGAATATGTTTCTGATTTTGCATTATATAATTCTATATTCGTCCTGAATCAGTTAAATTCCATAATCAGTTCCTCAAAGCCAAACACGGAAAAGATTTTGAGTTAAAAACAAAAACAGAAATGTGTTGGAGAAAGTCAGCAGTTCTTTCCATTTACAGTATAGAGTCACAGAGTCATACAGTGGTACAGCACGGAAATGGATCCTTCACTCCAACTCGTCCATGCCGACCAGATATCCTAAATAAATCTAGTCCCATTTGCCAGCATTTCCTCTAAACCCTTCCTATTCATATACCTATCCAGATACCTTTTAAAGGTTGTAATTGTACCAGCCTCCACCACTTCCTCTGGCAGCTTATTCCAACCACACACCACCCTCTGGTGAAAAAGTTACCCCTTTGGTCCCTTTTAAATCTTTCCCCTCTGACCTTAAACCTATGCCCTCTAGTTTTGGACACCCCCAACCCAGGGAAAAGGCTTTGGCTATTTACCCTATCCATGCCCCTCACGATTTTATAAACCTCTATAAGGTCACCCCTTAGCTTCTGACGCTGCAGGGAAAATAGTCCCAGACTATTCAGCCTCTCTCTATAGCTCAAGCCCCCCCAACCCTGGCAACATCATTGTAAATCTTTTCTGAACCCTTTCAAGTTTAACAACATTCTTCCTATAGCAGGGAGACAAGAATTGCACACAATGTTCCAAAATTGGCCTAACCAATGTTCTGTACAGCTGCAACATGACCTCCCAACTCCCATTCTCAATGCACTGACCAATAAAGACAAGCATACCAAACACCTTCTTCACTATCCTGTCTACCTGTGAATTCACTTGCAAGGAACTATGAACCTGCACTCCAGGGTCTCTTTGTTCAGCAACATTCCCTAGAACCTTACAATTAAGTATTTAAATCCTGCCCTGATTTGCCTTTCCAAAATGCAGCACCTCACATTTATCTAAATTAAACTCCATCTGCCACCCCACAACCTATTAGCCCATCTGAGCAAGGTCCCGTTGTACCCTGGGATAATCCACTACACCTCCAATTTTGGTGTCATCTGCAAACTTACAAACCATATCTTCTATGTTCAGATCCATTTGAATCTTTCTTCTTGTTATTTTCAGTTTTGACGAAGGGTCACTAGACTGAAAGGATAACCCTGCTTTTGTCTCTACAGATGCTGCAAGGCCTGCTGCATTTCTACAGTACTTTCTGTTTCTGTTTCATATTTCCAGTATGTGAAATTCTTTGTTTTTGTTTTTAAGGCTTTGACCAACCTCTGTGACTTCCTGATCTGCCTCCTCCTTGTGGGAAAGCCACAGCAGTTTCTCCAATCCAGGGCTGCAGTCAAAATCAAATCTCCACCTCCTAAAGTAATGGGAATCTGATTTGCATATATCTATGAGGCGCCTGTCACATGCACTGGAATAAGTGAACAGCTAAAATGGTGGCTAATGTGATTCCAATATATACGAGAGTAAACCTGAACATGCTATTTTAACCTGTCCATTCCTGCCAGATAGGACAGCTTAATATCCTCCATCTGACCTTCTTTCCTTGCATTTGGATATATTTCTTTACTATTGCAGGATATGAACAAAGACCAGAAGCATTGTTGCAAACTGATGCTCAGAACTGATAACAAAACTCACAAAGGACCGCTGTACTGAGACAGAATCCTAAACAAAGTTAAAACTATCTACCTTTTAAACTCCCTCAGTCCTAACCATGTATTCACACAGACATTTTCCTTAAAAATGTGGATAGGCATCATCAAATAGTTTGACTATTTATATACTAGCATCTCTAGGAAAATTATGGAACAAATTAGACAGTTTCAAGAAAGTCAATTGTTTTGCAAGAGCATATAACTAATCTTTTCTTCTTATTTTTTTCATGGAATGTAGGCATTGCTAGCAAAGTCAACATTAACTGTTCATTCCTCATTGCTCTTGAGAAGGTGGTGGCAAACTGCCTTTTGATCCACTATAGTCCATGTAGTCCATCCCACAGCGTTGTTAGGAAATGAGCTCCTGAATTATGACACAGCAACGCTGAAGGAATAGCGATAAGAATTTCAAGTCAGGATCGTGCCTGATTTGAAGAGGATCCTGCAGGCGGTGGTGTTCCCATGCATCCTTTACCCTTCTAAACAGTAGAGGTTGAGGTTTTGGAAGACGTTGTCAAATGAACCTTGCAGTTGCTGAAGTGCATCTTGTAGATGGTAAACACTACTTCCTCGAGGCAGAGGGAATGATTGTTGAAGGTGGTGGATGCAGTGTCAATCAAGCAAGATGTATTGTGCAGGATAGTGTCATGTTTCTTGAGTGTTGTTAGATCTACACTATAAGGATAAATACTTCAGGGAGTAAGGAGGAGAACACGCCCCCTTCTACATCAACAGATCAGAAGTTGAGAGCCTCAAGTTCCTGTGAGTGACAATAACCGGCAACCTGTACTGAACTTCCCACGTAGATGCAACGGTCAAGAAGGCACAACTATGCCTCTTCTTCCTCAGGCGGCTTAGGAAATTTGGCATGTCCATAAGAACCCTCACCAACTTTTACAGATGCACCATAGAAAGCATACTGTCTGGGTGCATAATGGCCTAGTACGGCAACTGCTCTGCCCAGGACCATAAGAAACTACAGAAGGTTGTCAGCACAGCCCAGACCATCATGGAAGCCAACCTCCCATCCATAGACTCCATTTACACTTCACATTGCTGTGGAAAGGCTGCCAACATCATCAAAGACCCCTCCCACCCCAGTAATGCTCTCCTACAACCTCTTCCATCAGGCAGAAGATACAGAAGCTTGAACACATGAACCAACAGGTTCAAGAACAGCTTCTTCCTTAGGCTGATAAATGGACTCTCTAACTTCAAATAATGTTGACCTTGTTAATAAAAAAATGAAAAGAACTGTGGATGCTGTAAATCAGGAGCAAAAACAGAAGTTGCTGGAGAAGCTCAGCAGGTCTGGCAGCATTTGTGAAGAAAAAGTCACTGGACCCGAAACGTTAACTCTAATTTTTTCTTCACAGATGCTGCCAGACCTGATGAGCTTCTCCAGCAACTTCTGTTGATCTTGTTAATGTTGATCTTGCTTCATGCACCTCACTGTATGCCTCACCCTATGATCTGTATGTCCTTGCTTGCTGTGATCTGCCTGTTGTAATTGGCTATTCATCTGGGTGATGTTCTTTCTCTGGAGAGTATCATTCTCATGTCATTGCTTGTTGCCATGGTAACTGCTGTTTGATTTCCATTGTGTGGACAGTGGACCTCCAGGACTTATGCTTGATCTGGTGAGCTCTGACTAACAATCATATTAGATTTGCACTGTGGTCAGCAATGGCTTCTTCCATTGCATCCCCACATCCATAAACCAGTGGGTCATCCACGCCCTCCACCTCCTCCAGGACTTCCAATTCCCCGGTCCCCAACACCTCATCTTCACCATGGACGTCCAGTCCCTATACACCTGCATTCCCCATACAGATGGCCTAAAGGCCCTCCGCTTCTTCCTGTCCCGCAGGCCCGACCAGTCCCCCTCCACTGACACCCTCATCCGCTTAGCCGAACTCGTCCTCACCCTCAACAACTTCTCTTTCAATTCCTCCCACTTCCTACAGACAAAGGGAGTGGCCATGGGTACCCGCATGGGCCCAAGCTATGCCTGTCTCTTTGTAGGTTACGTGGAACAATCCCTCTTCTGTACCTACACTGGCCCTAAACCCCACCTCTTCCTCCATTACATTGATGACTGTATCGGCGCCGCCTCGTGCTCCCACGAGGAGCTCGAACAGTTCATCCACTTCACCAACACCTTTTACCCCAACCTTAAGTTCACCTGGACCATCTCT
>NC_063341.1:29145032-29171364 GCF_021869965.1 Rhincodon typus | reverse complement strand
CTGTCTGTCTCCTCTCCACCTATCTTCTCCTCTATCCATCTTCTATCAGCCTCTCCCTCTCTCCATATTTATTTCAGAACCCCCTTCCCCTCCCCCTTTTCTGATGAAGGGTCTCGGCCCGAAACGCCAGCCTTCCTGCTCCTATGATGCTGCTTGGCCTGCTGTGTTCATCCAGCTCTGCACCTTGTTGTCTCGGTCATCCACTATTACTTCCACTCTGAAAAATTCACTAACTGTTTCATGCTGCCTGCATTGATACTCCTCTGGAGCCATGGAAATGTTAAACAGCAAACACATCCATTTATATCTCCTAAATGACATACAAAATGCATTTGCTTTCATCCAGCTTCACTTGCCCATAACCATTCTTTGCATGAATCAATCATAGAATCCCTACAGTGTGGAAACAGGCCCTTCGGCCCAACAAGTCCACACCGATCCTGGAGCATCCCACCCAGACGCATCCCCTTAGAACCCACCTAATTTACGCATCCCTGAACACTACGGGCAATTTAGCATGGCCAATCCACCTAGCCTGCACATCTTTGGATTGTGGGAGGAAACCGGAGCACCCGGAGGAAACCCACACAGACACAGGGAGAATGTGCAAACTTCACACAGACAGTGGCCAGAGGGTGGAATCGAACCTGGGTCCCTGGCACTGTGAGGCTGCAACGCTAACCACTGAGCCACCATGCTGCCCCTAAATCTGGGGTAGGGACGATTTTGGCCATTGTATGATGAAGCAAAACTCTTCAATATTTGGTATGTGTGGGTAAGATATCTTCAAAGCATTACTTAGATTCTTTGAGTCAATGCATGCTCTTAACTTTCCAATTGGTTTCACTGCTACCAAGTTGTTAATTCATTTTGTAGGCGGTCATATTCTGCATCATCCCTTTTTATTCCAGCTGTTGTATCTTGTCTTACAGACTGGCCTTCAGACTCAAGAAGAGTCAAATGGGACTCAAAATGTTCACTCAGTTTCTCTTTCCACAGATAGTGTCTGCCAGACCTGCTGAGTTTCCCCAGCCTTTTCTGGTTTTATAACATACAAACAACAGTTCACTGGCACAAAGTCTCCCACTAACATGAACAGAGAAGAGATGCATTTAGCGGTTAAGACCTTTCTTTGTTTATTTCTGGAAGATCAAACACAAACAAATGTCTGCACAAGGTTGCATTTAGACGTACATAATATGATCAAACAGAGTCAGCATGGCTTCACAAATCATGTCTCACAAATTTATTAGAATTCTTTGAGGAACTAACAAGCACAATAGATAAAGGGGAAACAGTAGATGTAATAAGATATCACAAGTTAGGCTACTTAATAAGGTAAGAGCCAATGGTGTTAGAGATAATATATTAACAGGGATAGAGGATTGACTAACTAATTTAATGGAGAGTTGGGACAAGGGGGTGTTTTTCAGGATGGCAGCCTGTAACTAGTGGAATGTCACAGGGATTTGTGCTGGAGCCGCAACTGTTTACAATATATATTGATGACTTGGATGACAGAAGTGAATGTCAAGTTTGTGGATGACACAAACATAAATGGCAACGTAAGTTGTGAGGATGACACAAAGAGTCTATAGAATTATATAGACAGGTTAAGTGAGTGGGCAAAAACTTGATAGATAGAATATGATGTGGGAAATCGTGAGGCTATGCATTTTTGCAGGAAGAACAGAGGGGTTGAATATTATTTAAGTGGGAAAAGACTGCAGAAATCTGCTGCACAGAGGGATTTGGGAGTCTTTGTGCATAAATTACAGAAAGCTAGTATCTAAGTTCAGTGGGTAGTAAGGTTCCGTTGGCCTTTATTTCAAGGGGAATGGAGTCAGGAAGTCTTGCTAAAACTATGCAAGGCATTAATTAGACCACAACTGGAATACTGTGAGCAGTTTTTGGCCCCTTCTCCAGGGAAAGATATAGTGATATTAGAGACAGTCCAGAGAAGGTTCAATAAAGCTGATCCCGGCATTGAAGGGTCTATCTTATGAGGACAGTTTAATAAATTGGATCTATACTCATTGTTGTTTCGAAGAACAAGGAGTGACTCTATTGAAGTATAAAAGATTCTTAGGGAACTTGACAGGTTAGATGCGGAATGGTTGTTCCCTCTTATTGGAGAGTCTAGAACCAGAGGGCATAACCTTAGAATAGGGGGTTACTCTTTGAAGACAGAGATGAGGAGAACTTTCTTTTCATAAAGGGTAGTAAATCTGTGGAATTCTTCACTGAAAAGGGCTGTTGAGGCTGGGTCATTAAGTGTATTCAAGGCTGAGATAGACAGATTTTTAATCAGTGTGAGAATAAAGGGTTATGGAGAAAAGACAGGAAAGTGGAGTTGAGGATGATCAGATCAGCCATGATCTCAAATGAATAGAATAGCAGACTTGATGGGCTGCTTCTGTGCCTATATGTTATGGTCTTTCATGAAAGAATGAGGGAAAATTGATGGAGACAAAAAGAAAGAGATACTCACAAAGCCTAACACCTTTATTCAAGTAGTTGCAATATTTTTATATCATTTAATTCTCTCCTCATTGTTGTCAGCCAAGAAAAGCAGCCCAGACATGACCTTTTTCTGTTTCTGTGTAAAGCACAACAGGCACCCTACGTTAAGATTGTATATAATTCATTCCTATTCTGTTTTCTTTGAAATGTCAGTCACTAACTTTGACCTCAACCATGAAATGACAGAGTGTTACAAGGACAAGAGACATAGTGAATTTCAGCGTCTGTTGCTTGGTTCACTGGAGCCTTTTTCATAGTTTGTTAATTTGCCTGCTCTCTCTGAAGAAGGCAATTCTGGGCAAGACATGACCTGAATCAATGGTCATTACTGTGTCAGCATTGAAACAACTGTAGTTACTAAACAGCAATAGGGAGAATTACCCTGGGGGAGAATAGTTTGTGTTTGCATATGTAAAGTCCTCTGAAACCCGACTCAATGGACAATAGTATAAACTGTCAAAGTCCAATGCAGTTTTGATTTATAATCCCAATGGCTTTCTCAGAAACCTCTGCTCCTATAACAATATCTTGAAATTCTCCGGAACACAAAGGGCCTGTATTGAGCAACGTTAATCAAAGAACACTGGCGAAACAGTAATGAAAGCATTTAGATAAATAAGGCCTACTTTCTTTCAACTCAGTAGAATTTTTTTCAGATGTTTATAGATTGCAGAGAAATTCTGTCATTGCAATATTGATGCTCCAAAGACTGATTAGCTTTTCTGAAATAAAAAATACTTTTATACCTCATTTCTCCTTTTAATTACCCTGTCATTTGAAGGCACTCACTCCTTCTATGATACAGTTCGTCAATGTCAGCAGCTTTCCAGTATATCAAGTTGTTATGCTCACCACTTTACAATACAGTGTGGCATGGATCTCCTACAGTGCCACATCCAGTTACTTGATCACTTCCATGTGAATTGTCTACAATGCATCATTGCCATTATGTGACAGGACAGGGCCTAACACTTATGCCCTCAAGCACTGTGATACAACTAGAATTGAGGTTACAATCAATAAAATGCAGTTGCATTATTCAGGAAAGCTCGGTTACATACCTGATCATAGAATTCCTCAAGCTGTCTTTAGAGTGAACTGCAGTCTGGATATTGTAACTGGGGCAGGCAGAGAAGATTCTCCAGCTTAAACACCATCATAATACTTTACAATATTAGTCTCAATGCTTGAAAAGACCTATCCGCTGATAGGTCTTGATAATGTCATGGCTACCATGTCGGTTTGTATTAGTTTGAGGTTGTGAATTTGCAAGATCTGACAGCCAAGTGGCTGAGATATGAGCCAAAGGATCTACCCTTCTCACCTGGTTTCCAATGTGAGATGTGCAACTGTATATTTGAATCCAGGATTGGGCTCTTTCTCCCATTATTGTATCCACCATAAGTGAGACTCATTTCATTTCATGGGCGACTTTGTTAATATACCATCCAATTGATGTCTATTATGGGCTGCTCTTGTAAGTAATGGGCTTGGAGGTGGAAAGGGCAGTTAATTAGGCTGATGAGCCTGCAGCTCTCCAGATCAAAGGCAATTAGTTCTTATTTGAGAGACTGGACATTCTTGGCAGGTTGCCTACTGGCAGGCCAACTCTATGCCCTCAGCTTCAAACACCTTACAAACCAACACACCCCCACCCCTGAGAAACCCTCTCATCCCACATCAATTCTCTGTAATTCTGAGGTTGCAACTAGAGAGAGAGACCTGAAAAAAGGGCTGAATCACATTTTTTTTTGGCTAAGTCTGAGTTACATTGAGTTTTCTGGAGGGTTTGCCTGTCTGAGGCTGAGCGAGTTCTCTGACCCTATTTTACCAAACTTGTCTCATTAATTACTTACCCTGCCCTACGGTGCCTCTGACATCTGACAAAATTTGGGGCCACTCAGCAGATATCTGCTGAAACACTAGCATCCCTTGCGCCTGCATCATCTTTAAAACAGAGCAGGGCACGCAGATGAGCTCTGGCATTCAGAGGCTGCCTGGCTCATTGAAAGATATGTCCACAAGACGTTGGAGATGGAGGAGTTTGCACTAAGATGGACAAGGGGTGCAGAGAAGGGCCGTACCCTTGTTGGAGGATGGCGAGAGAATGTTGTGACGCCAAACCCTGCCAGCTTGGTCTGATGTCAGTGCCCAGGCCATTGCTATCTCCAGGGTGTAGTGGATTGGCTAACAGTGCCACAAAAAGGCCCAAGACCTTCTCTGCTTTGCCAGTATAGGTGCCATATGCTTCTCTCTGTCACCTCATACACACATTCTGTCTCTGCTTCTGCACCAATTCCTACCAAGGCTCATGCCCCACCATGTCTTCCTTCACCCGCTATCCGCCCTCAGCCTCCCAAATCACTAAACCTGCATGCCCCTGTGCTGCCTCCTCAGTCCTTCGGTACATCACTCCACTAACCCTCATGCCGCCTACTGTAAACTCACTTGTATGCCTTCTTTCTCTCACTGCAGGAAAAGATAGCCCATAATGGAGCACTGAGAGTGCTGACGGGTGGAGGTTCCATACCATCTACCAGTGAGAATTTTATCTATCATAGGAGAGGAGCAGGATTGCTCCTGGAGGGATGGAGAAACATTCATGGCCCATCAAATGAGTGAGTACCTCTCTGCATGCCACTGCCACTCTGCCATTAACGCAGCTGTAATTACAATTATTGGACACCATGTCTAACCACTGGCTCTGACACCTTCTCTCTAATGTCTTATACTTTCTGGAAGCGCACCCTTAACCTTTGTGTTGAAATGGCCAGTTCCAACAGAAGTCTCCCCCTCAAATTCTGAAGAAGAGAGTACTGAGGCCTCAGAGGAAGCAGCAGTAAGGCAGCTTCCAGCACCCCCAACCAGCTCAGATACTGACTCCTTTGGGTGACCCATTGAAGTAGAGAGTGTGATAGCACAAGCTGGTGAGCACCTCACTTCAACAGCTCTGCAGCTGGCTGAGAAGGACAATGCTCCCAGGCTACTGGCATCCAGAGAGCTGGGGAAGTCACCCTCTCCCGACACAGCTGTGCCACCCACTCCCATCTCGCTCAATCCCTCCCTTTCTCTTATTACAGGAGAAGGCAGCCTACAGTAGGGCAGAAAGGGCCTAGACTGGTGGAGGGCTGCCCAACATTAGGCTCCTCTCCCTCTTGAGGACAGAATCCTGGCCCTTGCAGGAGAAGACTGGGACTGCTTATATGGGGATACTGAGGCATCCACATTCCAGCAACTGGGGAAGTTCCAGTCTTCATTCCGTTTGTGGATCTTGCAGCCCCTTGCTCCCCGGGTCAAGACACTTACCTTGCACACTCTTGGTGCGGTTCAAGCTATTTTCTTTCCCATGGCACACTTTCAATTTAAATCATGATGGAAGATGGTAGTGAATGCTCTTCAGCCAGTGTTTCCCAGCCTCTGTCTCTGTGAGTGTGTGTGAGGTCCTGCAGATCAGATCTCCTTTCTGAAAGCCCGTCCTATGGTTGGTAGGATGAGAATCTGCACATTAATGAGGTGAGGGATGAAGTTAATAAGGTCATTAACAAGCAATAATTTCCCTTCATAGATGATTTAGCACTGCCCGGCAAGAGTATCACTTTGATGCCGGGAACGTAGTTAAAAGGTGCAGTGAGTTGTTCCTGATATCAAGATAAGCCTCTTTGGACTATCTCAAGTGATTCTGCCAAAACCGACATCATTCAAGTCCTATAAGATCCCACCAAACATTACTTTATTTCCTGAACATTTTATTTAAAATTTTTGTAAGTGATGTACAAAATCATATTATTATCTTATTATTATCATAGATTCATGGAAGATACTTGTGCAGAAATAATATTATTTTAATCCTGCTTTAGAAGCAGTAAGGTATTGTACTGAGCAATGGTACTCCCTGAAAATAACCTGGAGTTACAATGAAAACAATATGTATTCACTCAATCTGTTCATTGAGAACTGTTAACATGATATTGGTTGCCTCAATTTCTCTTCACCCCTCACCAAATCCAACCTATCTCCCTTCGAACTGACTGCACTCCGTGCACTTAGATCAAACCCTGACTTTGTTACTATGCTTGCCGATAAGGGTGGTGCTGTTGTAGTCTGGTGTACTAACCTCTACATTGCAGGGGCTGAGCACCAGCTCTCAGATACCTCCTCCTATCTTTGCCTGGACCATGACCCCACCATGACGCATCAGGCCATTGTATCTACTATGGTAACTGATCTCATTTCATCTGGTGATCTATGCACAACCCTCTCCCCACTGCTTCCAAGCTGATAGTGCAGAACAGCTCGTTTCTACCTCCTTCCAAAAATCCATAAACAGGACTGTCTGGGCAGACCCATTATTTCAGCCTGCTCCTGCCCCACAGAACTCATCTCTTCCTACCTTGACTCAGTCTTCCCTCCCCTCATCCAATCCCTGCCCACGTACATGCGTGATTCCTCTGATGCTTTACAATGGTTTCAAAACTTCCAGTTTGCAGGTTCCAGCCACCTCCTCTTTACCATGGACATGCAATCCCTTTACATGTTCATTCCCCACCAGGAGGGTCTTAGGGCTCTCTGCTTCATCCTGGAGCAAAGACCCGAACCGTCCCCACCTACCACCACCCTGCTCCGCTTGGCCGAGCTTGTCCTCACCCTCAAAAACTTCTCTTTTAACTCCTCTCATTTTCTTCAGATCAGAGGGGTGGCCATGGATATCCGCATGGCCCCAGTTATGCCTGACTCTTCGTGGGATTTGTGGAACATTCCTTGTTTCAGTCCTATTCCACCCCCACCCACAACTCGTTCTCCGCTATATTGATGATATCATCAGCGCTGCTTCCATCTCTCATCCGGAATTGGAAAAGTTCATTCATTTCGCTTCCAATTTCCATCCTGCCCTCACTTTCACCTGGTCTCTCTCTTGCCTTCCTTGATATTTCTGTTTCCACTTCTGGGGATACACTGGCCACTAATATTCACTATAAACCCACTGACCCCACAGCTACCTGGACTATACATCCTCACACCCTGCTTGCTGTAAAAACTCCATCCCATTCTCTCAGTTCCTCCATCTCTGTCGAATATGTTCAGATGAGGCCAACTTTGACAAGGGAGTCTCCGAAATGTCCACCTTCTTCCTCAACGGAGGATTCCTCAGCACCGTTGTCAACAGGGCCCTCAACCAGGTCCAACCCATCTCCTACACTTCTGCCCTCACCCCTTCTCTTCCCTCCCACAACAGTGATAGGGTTCTCCTTGTCCTTACCTACCGTCCCACCAGCATTCACATCCAGAAGATCATCAGGCACCATTTCCGCCACCTCCAGGAAAATGCCACCGCCAGACACATAGTCCCCTCCCCTCACTTGTCCACCTTCCACAGGGACTGTTCCCTCTGGGACACCCTTGTCCACACTTCCTTCACCCCCAACACTCCTCCACAGCCCCACAGCACCTTCCCCTGCAATCGGCAAAGGTGCAACACCTGCCCATTTCCCTCCTCCCGCCCGTCTATCCAAGGGCCCAAACATACCTTCCAGGTGAAGCAACACTTCACCTGCACTTCCCAGAATCTAGCGTAATGTATTTGCTGCTCACAATATTGTCTCCTCTACATTGGGGAAACGAAGCGTAGACTGGGTGACCACTTTGCAGAACATCTACGTTCTGCTCACAAAAAAGACCCTGAGCTACCTGTTGCCTGCCACTTTAATGCACCACCCTGTTCCCTGGTCAGCATCTCTGTCTCTGGCTTGCTACAGTGTTCCAGTGAAGCTCAAAGCAAGCTGGAAGAACAACACCTTATTTTCTGCTTGGGAACCCTGCAGCCCTCCGGTCTCAATATCGAGTTCAATAATTTTAGGGCCTAATGTCTCCCATGTCCTAGTTCCCTACCCCACACCAGGCCGTGTTATCACAGAGTCTGCCATTACACACTACGTATTGTTCGTTACTAACTGTCCCCATTAACAACTATTCACCCTCCTAGCCAGACCATTATCAATTCCTTTGTCTCTCCACCTGCTCTTCTCTCTCTTCGGGCTGCATCCTATCGTTTACTCCCTACCCATTCCCCTCCCTATTTTCTGCACATAAGCCGACGTTTTCCTAGCTACCTTCAGTTCTGAGGAAGGGTCACTGAACCGGAAATGTTGACTCTGATTTTTTCTTTGCAGATGCTGGCAGATCTGCTGAGCTTTTCCAGCAACTTCTGTTTTTGTATTCATATGGTACCTTTATATAAAACCCCCCAGTGTATTTGGCAGGGCCATTCTAAAACAAAACCTTACATGAGTCTTGTAAGGAAATATTAGGGCAAATGACCAAAAACTTAGTCAAAGAGGTGAGTTTTAAGGAGTGTCTTAAAGGAAGGAGGTGAGGTAGGGGATCAGAGGTGTTTAAGGAGGGAATTTCAGGGCTTAGGACCGAGGCAGCTGAAGGCGTGGCTACCAGATTAAAACTGGGAATGCTGAAGATGCCGGAATAGGATGAGTGCAGATTTCTTGGAACTGGGGGAGATTGCAGAGGAAGGAAAAGGCGAGGCCATAGATGGATTTGAAAACAAGTATGAGAATTTTAAAATTAACATGGTGTAGGTCAATCGATATAGGTGTAATAGGTGAACAAGAATTGCTAAGAGTTTGGACAAGGACAGCAATGTTCTGGAAAACCTCCATTTTCACAACATTGGGAGTCGATCAGAAGTCCATTGGAACAGGCAGGTTCTGGCATGTCTGAGTGTCTCAGCAGTAGATGAGGCAGCACAGGTGATTGTCTGCATGGAGTTTGCACATTCTCCTCTTGCTCACGTGGGTTTCCGCTGGGTGCTTTAGTTTCCTCCCACAGTTGAATGATGTGTAGGTTATGTGGATTGGCCATGGGGAATGCAGGGTTATTGGGATATTGTAGGGGGTGGGTCTAAGTGGGATGCTCTTCAGATGGTCGGTATGGACTCGATGGGCTGAATGGCCTGCTTCCATACTGTAGGGATTCTATGGGCTGAAACAAGGTGAGAGTTAAACAATGTCACAGATTTGAATTTGATTTTGATTTAAGCTTTATTACAGTTAGAAATAAGCAGTGTTAGTGATTGCACAAATTTGTGGTTGGAAGCTCAACTCAGTGTCAAATTGGTGGAAAAGGTTATAGTAGGGCTTCAGTCTTCCCTGTATATAATTATGGCCAGACACAATAAGAGAACCACCTTTCTGAACTTTCAGTGCTTCCAGACCATCAGTATCTGCCTATTGTAATTTTTAAAAAAATGGATCTTACCTAATTTCTAGGACTTGCTGATTTGATCAATTTCTTTCTCGGCACCAAAAGGGGAAAATACACAATGAAGGGAGGAAGGAGATAAAGAAAATAACATCACAAGTTACTTTTCCAATATCAGATGATTGGCAGTAAGGACAATTACAAGCAGACAAGGACATGTCCCAGCCTCCTTTCACAGAAAACACAGAGCAGGTCATGTATTTTCTAAAACGGAGCTAGAGACAATTATTTAATGATGTTGCAGTCAGTGTGGATGTTGTCAGCTATGTGGCTGTCTCTGACAATGTCAATATCTAGCATGATAACCAGTGCTAGGAAAAAGTAATGTTGATGGCGTTACTCTAAAGCATCATCAGAAGCACCTTCTTTTGAACGCTTTTGTAATGTCGCCACACATAGCAAACAGCAATTTACTTCCCATTCTCACTGTAAATGCCACAAATCTATCATGAGAAATTAACAATAGCTCACAGGATGGTTCTGGGGCTAAAGCCACTACCTGGTGTGATATTCAACCACGGAGACCAAGAAGCTTTTTACCAACTCTCCTGTTTTCAGCAGGAGTCTCACACAGGAGATCACAAAGTCACACCCCACTGCCCGAGGACAGCAAACTTACACTTCTGTTTTTAGTAAATCTCACATTTTGTAGTGTAATTCTGCTGTTAAGCAAAATAAAGTAAGAGAAAAATGCAGGCAGAGACACTCACGATTCTATAACAAAAATGAAAGTCTCTTTCTAAATTCATACAGCTTACAGTTTTACTGAATTGTACTTTGATTGTGGCATTCACACTTGCAAGTGGGTTGGCTCTGTAATTGGAAAGAGAAAACAAGGACAGACATCACAACCAATAAAGGACAAAGAAAAGATGTGAAGATACCAAAGAACAAGCAGGAAACAAATTTGGAACATTAATGCCACCTTCCACTGCCCTGAAGCATAGATTATTGGGCTCCATTTCACAATCATACATGCAGGATCACTGTGATCACTGTCTGCTCACATCATTGTGATACTGAGAAAGGGAAATTTTTTTATGCCTGCTGCTTATATGCATCTGAAGATTGCAGCTTAATGGTGTTCCACCACAAGCGTGATTCTTAATAATTACAAATAGCTGAAAATACATCTTTTTTAATCATTGCAAGTTGAATAGTGGTACAGTGCACTTCAAGGGCCTAGTTTTGTTTGTGCATAAGCAAATGGGTTTTGAGTGAGTTAAAAGCTCACCCTTGAGTGTTTGTTTTAACACTTAAGAATTACAATTTTCAGGTGGACTTCATGCTAACTATTTTGATAATAGAGCTAATTTCTGCACAATTATTTCTGGCAAGTGAACAGTTAGAAGCACATCATCTTGTAGGCACCAATTGTGACTCAATTGTTCCAGCATGGAAAAGCAGCAATGCCAGCTTAAAGGACTAATGCCTGCCACCATGTGATAACCACAGTTTAATGCCTTCAGTTGTGATTTTTTTTTAATGCTTTTAATGCGAGGGTCACATTGAAAATTGCACAGTTATTATTTTTCTATGCAAAATGCTAGAATTTTTCTGTGTTTTCAGGCAAAAGTATTCAATTTCTTATTGCTATCCAGTGACTCCTGGTGGGAGAAAATACATGGATAGTTGTCAAAGACAGGCTCAGCCCTAGGTATGTTTGCTATGGTTGAATGACGTGCTGAAAGTCATTGACCAGGTTCATAAATCTACAATGGTCACTTGGACCAGCTATTGGCAAACTGGCAGCAATAGGGAGACTGGGCCCTGCCTGTGCTCGCATCCTTCAGAGGGCAAGAGAGAAAATTAGAAAAGATGGGAAGGCACAATTGCAGGACTAATTTACATTCAATAATCTAATCATGGCATTAAAAAAGGGCCTGAAAATTATTTTCTGTTGCAATTTATTGCACAAATGATATTCATAAATTACTACCTTACAGCCCCTCCTGGGTCACTATTTTCCTGTTGTTATTTTATCAACACCATCACAGTCAGCAACTATGAAACAAAGGCAAGAAAAAAATCTACTTCTCATATTTCCTTTATTGATCCTCCTAAGATCTAAATACTTCATCTTGCCAGTTGCTTTCCTCCCTGTTCTACCTTGTTCACCTTTGGTGATATCCTTTTCTATGTGCCATGGACCTTCACTGTTTTTTTTTCAGCTTCATTCAAATTATAATTGTGTAGTGAGAAGAGTTTAGTGCACAAAGAGTACAAGAACGCTTGCAAGGGGAACAAAATTACATTGGAAAACAGAAATGTAATCATATATTAGGTGAGCTCACTTGTGATAATAGTCCTTATTCCTAAAGACGTTACGCTTTCACCGTGTAAAACCTGTCTGTGCAGGCATTTTGCGTTTAATAGTTTTCCACTGTAATATGTTTTAAATACAAATTTACCTCAAACAATGTGACCCTAGATTCACTTTCGAAATGCAGACATGAGTAAACTATGCTAATATAAAAATGACTATTAAGTTAGATAGAATAGGAAACTCAGGTCATAATATTGGCGAATTACTTTACCACTTCAGTGAATCTTTTTGAGCTTACAGCAAACGATTTCACAGTTTTTGTCAGAAATGAGAGAATATTGGGCTCACATGACTGCTTTAACCACATTTAATTTTATCATCTCTGAGACTAAACAATTTAGCCTTTTCCATTTTCTTTGGTTTTTTGACTTTATGTAGGAAGTGATTCAGAGGAAAGAACTCATGGCTTGAACACAGATCACAGTTTGGCTTATTTGCATTGGAAATGCCTCCCTGAGGTACTGTGCTGTGAAAAAAGAGAGAAAATACAGGTTAATAAACCTCTATTTCTGGCAAAGGCAACTGTCATTCTTTTTTTTTGTCCCATTATGCATTGCTTGTCAAATAAGCAATGGAGATGACCCTTGAACTCAATCTGCACATACTCATTGAGGCATAAATATCTATCATATCACAGTAAATTAAATTCAATTTTAAGAAAAGCCTTCTATTTAACAATCTGTCAGGCCTTATCCTATGTTTTATCCCTGGTCCCCTTTTAACTGTCCAGCAGGATTTCTCTCAGTGTGGCTTTTGATTAAAGGAAAGCTTTTATTTGGAGTAAGCATGCTATTATTAATACCACTAATCGCTTAGCCCTTGTTGAGCCAGCATTGTACCTTACCAGCAGGGATCCAAAAACAAAATGCTTTGGTCCCAGTGACTCCTGGTGAGATTAGAATCGGCATACACTTCTGTTAGTAATGCTGCTAGCTTCTAAATTGTCCATTTCCTCCATTAAATTCAGCATATAATGATTTTACTCATTTCTTCAAATTTCTTTTTTTTGGCAAAACATGCAAAAACTATGCACCCTGAAGCCTTTTACAACCTGAGTAATACATTCTGAGCAGAATTACATCTTCTCGTCAGGTTGTACAGTTTGTAAGTTTTTTTATATTTCAAACAAATTTGACTGTTTGAAGACAAAAATAAAATCTCAACTATCTCAATGGGTGAATTGACTTTTCCATTGTCATGGACAACATTCTTCCAGCTGAAAACAGCACCAAAACAGATCAACTGAGAAGTGGTCACTCAACCCGAAACGTTAACTCTGATTTCTGCCAAAGATGCTGCCAGACCTGCTGAGCTTTTTCAGCAATTTTTGTTTTGGCTTTAGATCTACTAATCACTTGTTTACTGATTTTGTGATTCTGCTGTGCAGAAATTCGCGACCATGTTTCCCCACAAAACAGTAACTGGAGAGAAAAATTGAAAGTGAATCTCCTTGGGATGTGATAAAGAAGTCGGTAAATACTAATGTTTTCTTTCTTTGAATCAGATAGATCAGCTAAGATTTGATCTCTAGCCTATGCCGATAGTTGTTCTTAACCAGAGTATCAATAGGACTGTTACTATTGGCCTCGGTATTATATTAGTAGTAGAGGGAATGAGTGGATCCTGTTAGTAAGGGCATATATATGACTATTGAGTGTGGAGAGGATCATGCTCAGCTATGATCCCCTTCATATGAATAATTAACCTGCAAACTCTCACTGTTGAGGTTCCAACATGAAGATACATCTTTTGGCTGAGATTTTGAAGGCTGCTGGAACCTATCTTAGGAAGAACTAGTACCCTCAGAAGATAGTAGGAATTTGAAAGAGGCAAAATTATTTTTAAAGTATTTCTTTCTGCCAATCTTCTTTGATAGTGTAATGGATCTCATTGCAGGTGCTAACTTTGATTGTGTTGAAACTGTATGTAATTTAAAATGATAAGACAAAATCAATATTATTAAACTTCAACCCACCAACCACACCACCTCCAGATGCAACTAATAAGTCTCCATTTAAAAATTACACCCTTGTATCCCTTTCAAAAACTCTTTGTCATCAACAAACCATTTTTTCCTTTTTAACTCCCACGTAAGTTCCTTGCCCTGTACTTTTCTTTTACAGATGCCTTCTGGCTAAACACTAATGAAATTTCTTTGCTTAATTCGATTCTGCTGATTCTTACAGTTATGACCTTACTTTCCCATGAGATGCATGATTGAACATTCCTTTACCTTATGGATGGGAGAAAACATTGGCTAGAAACTGGACAGATCATTTCCATAATTACAGAATTCAGTGTAATGACCTTATAGAACAATAAAACGTTCCCAACCCATTTCCATTTCAGAGACTGACATTCAAAAAAATTTCCATTTTATAATACGCAAGGAATCACAAGAAAACAAATTCACTTTCTCCTTCTCTGAAGAGGATACTATCCTATTATCCTGAGGTTAATTTTCTGAATAATAAAGGTTACAATTTAATATTTAGCATTTCTTTGTCTTTAATAGCCGGGTTATTTACGATCTAAAAGATTAGTTGACTGATTTAAGACAATCAGTTCTAATGGTAGGTTTGAAGAGTGGGATCTAAGATGAGGTTTGGAATAATTAAAAAGATCACTCAGTCCTTGTATGAATGTAATCATTCCATTATTTTATTGCATTGCAGAAACTGCTGAGGACAGTGGGGACTGAAGTGAGTTTGTTGGAATGTAAGGGCTGATGTAGGAGTATTTCTCTCTGATGTAAAAAGAGAAACAGTATTTCATTACTGGATTAAAAACAATTACATTAAGCTACCCTAAAATCTGTATTGGGATATTGGTTCACACAGGTGATTAACATCCAAGGTTTCATTATTAATTTGTGCTGCATCTCAGCCAGTTTGGTGATATAGGGGATGTGAGTGCTTCAATAACTATGGGTTAGGGGCAGCTAAATTGATCATGGTTTCAATTCCTGATTTTTATCCAGTCATTCCTGTTGAAAAGTGCGCATCTGTCTGAAAGTCAGCTGAGGTCATGATAGGGCTCAGTTCTCCATAACCTGTTTATACTGAGAATCTAGAGTCACCTATAATTAATGACCACTTGGGTCAGGCAACTGTCAGATTGTGGAACAAGACACCAGCAAGTGTCAGTCTTCAGGAATGAAGACTCAAGAGGCAAGATTGAACAGGAATGAACTATTTCCATTAGAATCTTGTCAGAAGTACAACATGTTATACAATTGTTTAAATAAAGAAATAAAGGAAAGATCATGAGCACTAGAATTTAAACCTAAAACAGAAAATAGAACTAGAAATATACAATATTCCACCCAAATCTAAGATAAGTTATAAGTTAATTTTTCAGGCGAAATCTTGCTTTGCAGTTGCTTTACTAGAAACATTAAACTCTCCTTTGTTTTGTCATTGTTGACAAATGTTCTGTGCATTTCTTCTGTTTGTTCTTTTTAGAATTGTTTAAAATTCCAGTATTTAAAGGATGAGAAGTCTGCAAGAGAAATATGTGAGATTCAAAGGATTGGATGGAGAACTGGATTCTGTTCTGTGCAGAAGCAAAATAAATCAGAAACTAGAACTCTGAAATATGCCCAGCAGGTCAGACAATATCTCATAGCAACTAGAGTTTACTTGCTTGGTTTCAGTTCCATGGTCCCAAATCACACTAAGTCAAATCACATTCACCATTCCCGACTTGGAACTCAGGAACCCAGAACTGGCTGTGGTAGGACCCTGGATGAGACTTCTGAAGGGACTACTTAAGAGGCAGTATTGAGAAGGCCCTGTGCACTTAAGGATAACATGGTGGATCTGAAATCTGGAGGGTGAATGGGATGCTCTGAGGTACTTGGCAGCAGAAACCTACCAGGAAAGTTAAGCGCTGCCGTTGTATAAGGTGGACAGAGATGGCATCTCAGGGTGGAGCTGTCTTTGCAGAACGATAATTATACAAATTATTCTGTGTCTGCAGCTGTCAAACCATCATTGTGGAGGGGAATTGTTCAGAGATGTAATTACAAGCTGCTGGAGCAGGTAGGGACACTATCACTGAGCCACAAGGTAAGGATGATTTATTTCCTTCCCTAAAGGATATTACTGAACTTGAAGGGTTTTTACGACATTTGGCAATGGTTACATGGTTGCCATTAAACTAACTTTAACTCCAAATTTTAATGAATTCAAATTTCACCACTTGCCATGGTGAAACTTGAACCCAGGTTTAAAGTTTTGGCAAGAATCTGGAGCTCGGGTTGTGGGTGAAGTTGTTGGCTTGCTCACCGAGCTGGCTTGTTCTCGTTCAGACGTTTTGTCACCATGCTAGGTAACATCATCAGTGAGGCCTCCGGTGAAGTGATGTTATTCTACTCTGGAGTTCTCCACTGACGATGTCACCTAGCACGGTGACAAAACGTCTGAACGAGAACAAGCCAGCTCGGCGAGCAAGTCAACAACCTTGAACCCACGTCCCCAGAGCATTAGCAGTTCACCTTAGGAAATGATACACTGTTCCTGCTGGGGCAGAAAATGCGAGGAGGCTTGGGCAAAAAGAATGTGAGCCATGATAAGCAGACTGGGGTTCAATTACGGAAAGATCAGTGATGTTGTAGTCCAGTGGTGGGGGGTGGGGGGGCGGAGGTGGTGGGGGAGCGGGTTTGGAGTCAGCCAAATCATGGAGAAGGGGATCTAAATGTTGTGAGGGCATCAAGTCATGCAGGGGATCCATTTGTGAGGGGACATCTGATCATGGACATGGATCTGATTGTTGTGGGGATGATTGGATCATTGTGGAGAATGTTTGCTCATGGGTGGGGATCGTATCATTGTGGGAGGCAATCTGATTGTAGGCAGGGATCTGATCATTGTGGGATAGAATTTGTGGACAAGGATCTGATCATCGTGGGAGAGAATCTAACTGTGGACAGGGATTTGATGATTGCGGAGAGAATCTAATCGTGGACAAGGATCTGGTCATTGTGTGGGAGAGGATCTGATCGTGGACAGGGATCTGATCATTGTGGAGAGGATCTGATCGTGGACAGGGATCTGATGATTGTGGGAGAGGATATGATTGTGGACAGGGATCTGATTGTTGAATGATGGTGGAGGCATCTGGGCGGTCTGGGCCATGAATGTTTCCCAGTGACCATCACCGAATATGGTGTTCAACTGTGGCCTGACAAGGTATTCTATAGCTTCAGCACGGTCTGATTAAACTCTTACTGCTTTAACCATAAATCCCAGCTTGCTTGGTTAATTGTAGCTCAGCAGTGATTGACTGTGGTCACTACAGAACCCATGACTACCAGATTTTTTACAACTTCTCCACTAGCTAGATCAGTACCATTGAGAAAAGATGTTGTCCGTTTTTGATTCCTAAGAATGAATTATATATGGTAAGCTTTTTTTATTTGCTCGCACAATGTAAGCTTTACTGGCTGAGTCATCATTTATTACTCATTCCTTACTGCTCTCGAGAAGGTCATTTTGAGCTGTCTTCTCAAACTGCTGCTGTTGTTACCCCACAGCACTAGTAGGAAGGCAGTTCCAGCAACTTCACTCAGGAACAATGAAGGGTGGAATTTTCCCAATTTCTAATAAAATGCTTTGTTGAGTATGATTCATGGCACCTGGTCTGCAAGGGCTTGGCGCAATTTTGCAACTGGTCTCCTGGGCATCTTTCTTGTCGAAGTCCTCACCCCCTGCCAGGACTTTCCAGTGTTCACTCTGTTGGCACCATATTTAAAATCCAGTTACAGATGCTACAAGCCAGGAACTACCCCTCACACTGGGGGGCACCATTATCACTGAAGGGCATGGCCCAGAAAATAAAGCTCACTCCCCACTTAAGAGGCGGGGACCTGGAGGTAATGGGTGATGGGCTGGTGGAGGGGAGGGCCATCCTTTGCCCTGCAGACTGCCAAAGGAGGCCACACCACCAAACACAGCCAGCCTGGTACAGACAGTGGCCTGGCACAGAGCCGTGGCCTAAATAAAAAGAAATGCCCAGCTGAGCAGGACCGAGATAAATGATCAGTGTGCTCCACTGGGTAAGTACTACCACCTTTCCTCTGCTACTTCATACTTACAGGGCCTCAACCTACCCTAACTCTGCCACTATACACACTCCCACTAAGGCTCATACACTACAATTCTCAATATTGCATGCATCACTTTCAGTCAGCTGCTCTCACCCACCTCATATCCTCCTTCCAAACGACGAGCCAATCCTGTCCTCTGTCCTTCTTGCTCACTCACTGGGGACACCATCTCTCCTACTGGTGCATTATCACTAATTACTGTTCTGCTTACTTCCACATTCTCAACTCTCCTTTTTATCTCATTGCAGGAAACATTGGCTTACAACTGGGCTGAGACTGGCGAGGGTGTGGCAGCCATCATGTTCCCCACTCTGTATGAGGGGGAAGCTCTGGGTTTGACCGGAGAATAGCATGATATTCATGTGGGATAGGGAGAACTCAATGGCCATCCAATGCAATCAGCTTCATTGTACTGTGCTGCACTGCTCCTGTGTCAGTCACCCTCAGCCCCACCTCCACCTCCACCTTCACGTCCATGTCTGAGGAGGATCCCATTAAGCCCTGGAGGATGTACTGACAAGGTTTTCAGCCTCTACCAGCTCTGAGACTTTGACTTCAGTTGGTATTCTTCCTTGATTAGGTTGGCACACAATCTATTGAGCAGATCTAACATATCTCCACAACTAGATCAGGAAGAGATGTCCCATGTCTCTCACCCTCAGAGGCATGCCAGAGATAGGCACCTGCTCAGGCAGAAGATGATCCCATGGCATCAGCCATTACTAATATTGTCAAAATGTACAGCTAGGCAGAGAACAGCCGGCAGGTTCATCAGAGGCAGATGGAAAGCTGGATTGAAGGATGGAGGCGTCTACCAACATTCGAGAGGAAGTGGTGGATGCAGGCACAGTTACAATGTTTAAAAGACATTTAGATCAGTGCATGAATAGAAAAGGTTTGGAGGGATATGGGACAAGCACAAGCAGATGGGACTAGTTTAGTTTGGGATTATGGTCGGCATGGATCGGTTGGACCTAAGGGTCTGTTTCCGTGTTGTATGGCTCTGTGACTCTATTATCACTGTTAGCCCCAGGGCTGTTGGATCCTCCACAAACTAGTTGGCCACTGCCACGAAGACCAGGCCTGGCATTCACAATGTCCTTCAAATATGCACACAGACTTACATGCAAGAACCTGAGACCTCACTAGTATGTAAGAATTACAGCAGCTTCCAGAATACCTGGCACAGCCATCCAAAATTCAGTATCACTCGTCCCAGCTGAGCTGGATATTGATAGAATGGAAGCTTTTTCCGTTTTACTCTGCCCCCAAAGAAAAAGACGTAAACCTATTTCAGGTAGTATTGCACAGTTGACCTTTGATTTGAGATGGTAAGATTCCAACTTTGTGCAGTTGTGCATGAGTTGCAGGCTTGCATGGTCTCTCATTCTTCATTTTCCTTTCTGTGTTGCTGTCCTTGTGATCCCTATAACCTTCTAGCTTCCTCCATATCTAGTGAGCCCTATTTTATAATTAATAGTGTCTGCACTTTACAGTCAGAGTTCATGGCTTTGTGAATTGCCTTGCCCCTGGTGGAAGCTAGGGTGACCAGCAAGTGTGAGAATTCCACCTCTGAGAGTAACTAGTCTCCTCCTGTGGTCTATGAGATTCTGCCCTTCTATCTAGAATTGCCTGACTCCACAGAATCTAGGACTGCTCCCCACCATCACAAATGTCTGCCATACCCTCCACCTTAAAAAGTAATACCAGACATTGAGGCTGGAAGCCTGTAACTGAGCAGTGAAAACTCTGTGCACTGAAAAGCCATGCAAGTTGCAGACGCGAGCAGCCACCAAGTAAGTAAAGTGTGAGCACTAAGATCACAAACTAAGATTGTAAAATGCACCCTTTGTGAATGTACGAGTTACATGTGTGTCCCTTCATGCAAAGTGATCTGCAGACGCATGCAAGTCCTAGGTGCCCATGAGTTCTAATGTGTTGAAGGGTTGTCATGGTGTGTGTGTGTGCGTGTGTTGGTCAGGGAGCAGGGATGACGCTGTGCTGAGGCTGATGCTTTGCTAATGCTAACTTTTCTGGATGAGAAGTCAAGGAGAATAGAGGTCAAGGAGCTTGCAATTGATGAGCTGCAAGGTACCTGCTCTAATTTACATATTGAGAATTGACATGCCTAGTTTCCTTGGGCTGAAGAGGAGAATTGGAAATGATGTGTAAATATGGAAAGTTGGGCTAATGATGAGATGTACAGGCATGGAAAAAATGAGATTCTGCTTAATAATAAGATTCTGAAATTGCTATTTAAAGCTTAAGGAAAAAAATTGGAAAAATATTTCTCAATGAAAAAATCCTGATTTTTGTCATCTTAATCATATTTTCCACCCTTCTTGCCATTGCCCACAGAGAAGAGAAATTGCACCATAGTTCCAAGTCAGGGTGGTGAGAGACTTGGAGGGGAACTTGCGGGTGATGCGGTTCCTATGCATCTACTGCCCTTGTTCTTCTAGACGGTAGGAGTTTGAGAACGTGGAAGATGCTGGAAAGGAGGCTTGGTGAGTTGCTGTGGAGTTGCTTTGCATCTTGCAGATAGTACACATTGTTACCACTGTGTATCAGTGTTGAAGGGAGAGAATGTTAAACGTGATGGATGGCATGCTAATTAAGGGGACTGCTTTGACCTCAATAATATCAAGCTTCTTGAGTGTTGTCAGAGTTGCACCCATCCAGGTAAGTGGGGAGTATTCCAACACACTCCTGACTTATGCCTTGTGGATGGTAGACAGGCTCTGGGGAGACAGGAGATGAGTTGTTCACTGCAGAATCCCCACCCTCTGACCTGCACTTACAGGCACGGTGTATATGTACATATTATAAATGTGGCTGTTTCAGTTTAGCTTCTGGGCAATGGTCATATAGTTTAGGCAATTTTTCCCTCCCTCAAGATTGTGAGAAAGGTGATAAATATGCCAAATCAATGGGGGATGTGATCCTGGAGCAATACTTACTATCTTCTAGGCACCTCGGCAATTAATGCTGAACAAGAAGATCTATGGGATCTTTCTTCACTCATCAGCAAATAAGGCCCTCGAGTTCCCTTCAATTAGTTCCCTTCCTGGCAGCTGGAGAAAAGTGATAGGTTGGCCTGGTTTCCAGTCAGGAAACCAATCTGCTAGGTTGGCGTTAGGACCTCCACTTTTCCCTATCTGGGGCTAATCAGCAGCACAGATGGGAGTAAAAGGATGGCCACTGAAAGTGAACCACCTACCTTTGCCTCCAATCTGTGCACTACACCCATCCCCAGGACCTCCCAGCTCACAAGATTGGAAAGAAAAGCATACAAAAGCTGAAATTGCTGGAGAAACTCAGCAAGTCCCAAAAGAAAAAGACTTCCTTTTCACCATTGCATCATCTGAAGACTAGGTCGCCACTGACAATCTCTAGGACCCAGAAACTACCAGCCTCTCATTGGCTGACAGATTTTGGTAAGGCTAAAATTCAAGCTAACTGGAGCTCAATTCAATGAGTTATCCTCTTGATGGGGATGGTGAGTCAGTTGCCTGAAGACCCCCAACCTCATATCTAGGTTCCATGGAGTGAGTGACAGGCTGGGCTAATTGCAGGATATTATTGGTTCATATCCAGGGAGTAAAGTGGGCATGTGGAATCTTGTCAATGCACACACGTTTTGATTCTCAGCCAATATAAGCTGAACTGTGTGAGGAGATATTGAGTGAGGCAAAGCTTGGATGTTAACAGCTCATTGATTGGAGAAGAAATAGAGGTCCTGTTTTCAATGTCCCAGAAAGGAGGAATATGCAGAATGGTACATTTGAAGCTCAAAAAAACAAAGGAGAAAAGTTGAACAAGAAATATTCACTGTGTCATTGACAATATATATTAAAATATTGTTAAGTGGAAGTAAATTACTTGTCTGATGTATTAGAGTGTACCACAAGTCTATATTTTGTAAATTAAAAGAAAGACATGGTTTTTGTATTTGTACAACATATATTTGTTCAATAAATTACTTATTTCTTATGTATATACTTTCTGTTCAGCTCCATCTTTCTTATTATCTCTGTGCTTTTTTGATTTTTGAAATCTAAATCTGGTTCATTATGACCTTTCTGACTTCTGACGTACGTTGCCTTGACAACTAATGCATAAACATAGATTGCTATCCGCTGTGTTATCCTCGAATGAAAATAAATTGAATATATTTCTTCATCCAATTCCACATCCCCATTCCCAACCTGATGATGCTGACACCGTTCGAGTTCCACAGACCTCCACTATTGTCCACTTGAGCAGGCCAGCAATTTCCTTTCAGTCTGCAAGAAGGTGCAATGGTATTTCTCTATCAAAGTTTAGTTTACTGAAAAAGTGGAGAGTTTGGGGTCCCAAAGCAGAGTCTCCCCACTGCACAGGAGGGCCATCCACTTTTAATATATAGTTTATCAAACAACCAGTGTGAAATTGAGTCATTTAGTCAAGTAGCCAATAGATTCTTTTCAGCATTCTCGGATTTTAGCCAGAGCACGTGCTGTGGCTCTAAAACTGTCCTCAATATGGCTGTGTTAAGGGAAGGCAACATTAGCCCACATTCCTTTTTGTGACTGTGTGATATAATGATGCTTATTATACTGGAACTGCTTCTGGCAATCAGATGAGGATAGAACAGAGCGAATTTGTGGTGCCTCCATTGCCAAACTGCATCTCACTGGCAGTTTAGGCTGACATATAACGGATGATCTCTTGGGACTGTAGTGACCATGGAACTGCACTCCAGCAAAACTCAACTCCTTCAGCGAAAAAGGTGAGAAAATATTCTGGAAATTGAATGAGGAAGAAAAAATTACAACCTGGTAGAAATAAAAATAAATCAGAAAAATAATGAAGAAAACTGAGCATTTCGACTATAATAATGACAAATTATTGTTCTCTGAAAGGTTTTTAGTAAAGTGGCAAGAAGGGCAACAGCAGTACATTAATTTTCCCGTCTCCAAGTTTCCTGTGATGAATAGGTTTCCATAAGAGCTGCAGAAGTTTACACAATTCATTAAAGTACAGTGTCCATGTAAGAAAATGGATAAAATGCAAATACGTTCCAGTCCATGATCAGAGAAGCCAAGCATGAGTTATTTATACATTAACATTTTAGTATTCAAAAAACTAGCAATTGAGAGATTCTGGAGGTAAAGAGCCAAGACACATTCCTTTCTCTATCAGCAGAGGAATAAGGGGTACATTAGTTAGAATATTCTAAATTCAGTCTTAATAGCTACATTATAAAGGATAGTCTGTGATTGCAAAATGACAGGAAAACATTTAATTCAATAATAACTTGAAGAAAGACCAAGATTACACATAGAAAACAGTCTATCTTAGTAATTAAGAAGCATTTGGTCCCAGTCAAATGATTAAAAGAATGCTAATATTATTGAGAATAGCTAATTCATTTCTTGGGGTTATTGCAAAATGTTTATGTATTTAATGGTTTCATGTGTCAAGCCCATACAAAAAAAAATCTAGCTTATGACAGGTAATGTTCATTCATATTGTGCTACTGTGTTCAGCCTTCTTCAGTTATCTTTAACCCTTTTATTGCTGGATGAATTGAAACTGGGAAATATTTCAACAAAGATCTTTAGGAGTAGGGTTCTATTATCACCGACTCCCCATTTGATACTTTATTCTTCATACTTTATGACTTTGCTTTATCTATCTTTCAACCAATACAATCAAAACAAAAGTGATCATTTGGTCATTTATGTTGTTGCTGTTGGCTGGACCTTGCTGTGTGCAGATTGGTTGCTATATTTCCCTATAGTGACAAAGTTAGTATATGTCAAAATACCTTTCATCTGTGAAGCAATTTGGAATATCATAGATCACAAAATATGTTTTGTAAATGAACATTATTTTTTGTCTATCATCCTTGTGTGGTTAGATAGTAGATAGGTTATTCTGTCCCCAGTTGACACTTACACACATGTACTGTCCAAGTGAGGAGGATTGTTGACCTTGATTCTAATCTTGACCCTGCCTTGTCTATATAATCTCTCCTCCCTGCAGGATCTTTTATTACTTGGATGTCCTTCATCAATGATATTATTCCTGCTAAACCAGGTGGTCTTATCTGGAGGATCCCAAATGTCTTGCATTGTCTTTCACACAGGGACTCTTGCCTGGTGAAACAGGTACGTAACAACATGTGGGAGATATTTACTCTCACAAACTTCCATGATGAAACATGGTTGCTCAATATGAAACAAGTACTTTCTTCTTTCAGGGTCCTGGATTTTTGAGTCAGCTAGTTTCTTCTTTTTGAATGTAATCTGAATCTGTGAATGTTCATCTGGTTTCCATGAAGTTTATGGATGACACCAAAGTTGGTGGTATAGGACAGTGAGGAAGGTTTTCTTACATTTCCAATGGATCTTGATCAATTAGGCCAATGGGCTAAGGAGTGACAGCTGGAGTTTAATTTAGATAAATGCCAGGTTTGCATTTTGGTAAAACAAATAAGGGCAGGACTTATACAATTGATGGGCAGGCACTGGGGAGTGTTGTAGAACAGAGAGGGCAAGGGGTTCAGGTACGTATTTCCTTGAAAGTAGAGTCACAGGTAGACAGAGTGGTGCAGAAGGTATTTGGCACACTTGCCTTCATTGCTCAGACCATTGCGTACAGGACTGATGTTTTCCCAGCCACCATCAGTTCTGAGGAAGGGTCATTGGACCCAAAATGTTAACTCTGTTTTCTCCTTCACAGATGCTGCCAGACCTGCTGGGCTTTTCCAGCAACTTTGTTTTTGTTCCTGATTTACACCATCCACAGTTCTTTTGGTTTTTTTTTCATTGCGTATAGGAGTTAGGATGGCATACTGTGATTGCACAGGATGTTGGCGAGACCACTTTTGGAGTACTGCGTACAGTTCTGGTCACTGCTTCTATAGGAAGGATATTATTAAATTGGAGAGAGTGCAGAAAAGATTTACGAGGAAGTTACCAGGACTGGAGGTTTGTGTTATAAGGAGAGGCTGGATAAGCTGGGACTTTTTTCACTGGAGCATTGTAGGTTGAGGGGTGATCTTAGAGAGTTTTATAAAATCATGAGGGGCATAGATAAGGTGAATAGCAAAGGTCTTTTCCCTAGGGTAGGGGAGTTAAAATAAGAGGACATAATTTTCAGGTGAGAGGAGAAAGATTTAAAAGGCACGTGAGGCGCAACTTTTTCACACAGAGGTAGTTTGTGTGTGAAATGAACTGCCAGAGGAAGTGGTAGATGCAGGTACAATTACAACGTTTAAAAGACATTTTGATAGGTACATGCAGAGCAAAGGTTTAGAGGAAAATGGGCCAAATGCAGGCAAATAGGACTACCTGTACTTTAGTCTGGGACAGATTTTTTTTCTCTATTCATTCACCAGATAAGGGCATCACATGCCAGGCAGGATTTATTGCCCATTCCTAACTGCCCTGAAGGGCAGTTAAAAGTCAACCACGTTGCTGTGGGTCTGGAGTCACATGTAGATCAGACCAGGTAAGAATGGCTGAGACAACAAGGTGCAGGGCTGGATGAACACAGCAGGCCAAGCAGCATCATAGGAGCAGAGAGGCTGACGTTTCGGGCCTAGACCCTTCATCAGAAAAGGGGGAGGGGAAGGGGGTTTTGAAATAAATAGGGAGAGAGTGGGAGGCGGATAGAAGAGGGATAGAGGAGAGGATAGGTGGAGAGGAAACAAACAGGTCGAAGAGGCGGGGATGGAGCCAGTAAAGGTGAGTGTAGGTAGGGAGTTAGGAAGGGGATAGGTCAGTCCAGGGAGGACAGACAGGTCAAGGGGGCGGGATGAGGTTGGTCGGTAGGAGATGGAGGTGCGGCTTGAGGTGGGAGGAGGGGATAGGTGGAAGGAAGAACAGGTTAGGGAGGCAGGGACGAGCTGGACTGGTTTTGGGATGCGGTAGGTTCACCTGCACATCTGCCAATGTGGTATACTGCATCCACTGTACCCGGTGTGGCTTCCTCTACATCGGGGAAACCAAGCGGAGACTCGGGGACCGCTTTGCAGAACACCAACGCTCGGTTCGCAATAAACAACTGCACCTCCCAGTCGCGAACCATTTCAACTCCCCCTCCCATTCCTCAGA